>NW_028317866.1:4651875-4982500 GCF_062004578.1 Staurois parvus | reverse complement strand
TACCCAATATAGGACCTTTTGATTTAAAGCAGAGTGATGATACTAGTGCCTAATGAAATGCCGATAATATCCTGCCAGGTGCAAAAAAGTCCTGAAACCCGTCACATGCTTGAGGAGCCTCCAATCCTGTATGACCTTTACTTTCTCGGGATTGGGGAGTACACTTTGCCTGGAGATGATATGTCCCTAGAACTCAATCACATGCTTGAATGGATGGAATTTCTTGAGTTTAAGCTTCAGCCAATATTGGTGCTGCCTGGAAATACAGCATCTAAGTGTACAAGATGGTTCTTAAATGTGTCAGAAAACACCACTACATCATCTACATAGATCAGGATTAGAGATGAGCGAATCGAACATGGCGAAGTGGAATTCGTTTCGAATATTGGGAAATATTCGATTTGCGCCGAGTCCAAAAATTAGCCAACTTCGGATGCACGAATCGAATTTTCCCAAAAATGGCGGCGACATGTGTGGCGACGGAGCGGGGATCTCTGGGAAGGCGCGCAGACAAGGCGCGCTGACCCATAATGCATTCATTCATGACATGTGATCGCATTAGCCAATCAGCAGCCAGCCAGCCAGCACTGTGTAATGGTGGAGCTATAAATTGCGGCCATCTTACAATTCTCCATTAGCCTGCGGTCATTCAAGAGAGACAGACCTGTCTGTATTAGGGACAGAGTTAGGGCCAGAGAGACTTTAGGGCCACAGAATCGTTACTTAGGGACACAGAATCGTTACTTAGGGACACAGAATCGTTACTCAGGGACACAGAATTGTTACTCAGGGACACAGAATTGTTACTCAGGGACAGACACAGAATTGTTACTGAGGGACACAGAATTGTTACTGAGGGACACAGAATTGTTACTCAGGGACACAGAATTGTTACTCAGGGACACAGAATTGTTACTCAGGGACAGACACAGAATTGTTACTGAGGGACACAGAATTGTTAATGAGGGACACAGAATTGTTACTGAGGGACACAGAATTGTTACTCAGGGACACAGAATTGTTACTCAGGGACAGACACAGAATTGTTACTGAGGGACACAGAATTGTTACTGAGGGACACAGAATTGTTACTCAGGGACACAGAATTGTTACTCAGGGACAGACACAGAATTGTTACTGAGGGACACAGAATTGTTACTGAGGGACACAGAATTGTTACTCAGGGACAAAGAATTGATACTCAGGGACACAGAATTGTTACTGAGGGACACAGAATTGTTACTCAGGGACACAGAATTGTTACTCAGGGACACAGAATTGTTACTGAGGGACACAGAATTGTTACTGAGGGACACAGAATTGTTACTCAGGGACAGACACAGAATTGTTACTCAGGGACACAGAATTGTTACTCAGGGACACAGAATTGTTACTGAGGGACACAGAATTGTTACTCAGGGACAGACACAGAATTGTTACTCAGGGACACAGAATTGTTACTCAGGGACACAGAATTGTTACTCAGGGACACAGAATTTTTACTCAGGGACAGACACAGAATTGTTACTCAGGGACACAGAATTGTTACTCAGGGACACAGAATTGTTACTCAGGGACAGACACAGAATTGTTACTCAGGGACACAGAATTGTTACTCAGGGACACAGAATTGTTACTCAGGGACAGACACAGAATTGTTACTCAGGGACACAGAATTGTTACTGAGGGACACAGAATTGTTACTCAGGGACACATAATTCTTACTCAGGGACAGACACAGAATTGTTACTCAGGGACACAGAATTGTTACTCAGGGACACAGAATTGTTACTGAGGGACACAGAATCGTTACTGAGGGACACAGAATTGTTACTCAGGGACACAGAATTGTTACTCAGGGACACAGAATCGTTGAATTAAAGAGTATGTCAGACAACACGCAGAGGAGTGGCAGAGGAGGCAATGTTTCAGGAGCGAGCAGACGTGGCAGCAGAGGAAGGGGTCGAGGCAGCACTAGTCGCAGCCAGAGGCCAGTGCTCCCGGTGTCATCCAGCAGTCGTGTCTCCACCGACAACCCTGCCGTCATCGATTGGTTGGCTCGGTCGTCTTCCTCTTCCCAGGTCACCTCTGACACCTACAGCCAACGGTCGGTGGGTACGTCAGACACAACCGTTAGTTGGCATGGCCCGGGAGCAAGCCCAGTGAAATCACGTGTCCTCTACCTGCCCCTGTCCTTTGGTGTTCCCTCACCAAGCGAAGTATCGCATGCTGTGGGCTCAGCCCCACTGTACAGTGAGGAAGAGCTAACAGAGGGCGGTCAGGAACGGGGGGAGACATCCGCCTCTTCAGCAGCCAGGCGAAGAAGTACTGGCGAGGAGAGTGGCTCGGTAGCCGGTCTAGAGACAGGTCTGTCTCCTGACCCACACGCAGCCGAGGGGGCTAGAAGTGAGGCGGAGACCCTAATTGATGATGATGAGGCTGATCGCACTTGGCAGCCTCGTCGTCATCTGCCAGGCCCGTAATCTGCCATGGGCCCCCGTACCGACTCCTCATGCTGCTGCCAGGCCCGTAATCTGTCATGGGCCCCTGTACCGCCTCCTCATGCTGCTGCCAGGTCCAGAGTGTCTCATGGGTCCCTGTACGGCCTCCCATTGCTGCTGTCTCCATCGCCACACTCTGCCATGTGCCACTTTCAGGTCTCCTCACACTGCTGGTGGGTTCCATTTTGTCATAGGGTGCTGGCAGATTACGGGCCTCCCATTGCTGCTGCCAGGCCCGTAATCTGTCATGGGCCCCTGTACCGCCTCCTCATGCTGCTGCCAGGTCCAGAGTGTGTCATGGGTCCCTGTACGGCCTCCCATTGCTGCTGTCTCCATCGCCACACTCTGCCATGTGCCACTTTCAGGTCTCCTCACACTGCTGGTGGGTTCCATTTTGTCATAGGGTGCTGGCAGATTACGGGCCTCCCATTGCTGCTGCCAGGCCCGTAATCTGTCATGGGCCCCTGTACCGCCTCCTCATGCTGCTGCCAGGTCCAGAGTGTGTCATGGGTCCCTGTACGGCCTCCCATTGCTGCTGTCTCCATCGCCACACTCTGCCATGTGCCACTTTCAGGTCTCCTCACACTGCTGGTGGGTTCCATTTTGTCATAGGGTGCTGGCAGATTACAGGCCTCCCATTGCTGCTGCCAGGCCCGTAATCTGTCATGGGCCCCTGTACCGCCTCCTCATGCTGCTGCCAGGTCCAGAGTGTGTCATGGGTCCCTGTACGGCCTCCCATTGCTGCTGTCTCCATCGCCACACTCTGCCATGTGCCACTTTCAGGTCTCCTCACACTGCTGGTGGGTTCCATTTTGTCATAGGGTGCTGGCAGATTACGGGCCTCCCATTGCTGCTGCCAGGCCCGTAATCTGTCATGGGCCCCTGTACCGCCTCCTCATGCTGCTGCCAGGTCCAGAGTGTGTCATGGGTCCCTGTACGGCCTCCCATTGCTGCTGTCTCCATCGCCACACTCTGCCATGTGCCACTTTCAGGTCTCCTCACACTGCTGGTGGGTTCCATTTTGTCATAGGGTGCTGGCAGATTACGGGCCTCCCATTGCTGCTGCCAGGCCCGTAATCTGCCATGGGCCCCCGTACCGCCTCCTCATGCTGCTGCCAGGTCCAGAGTGTCTCATGGGTCCCTGTACGGCCTCCCATTGCTGCTGTCTCCATCGCCACACTCTGCCATGTGCCACTTTCAGGTCTCCTCACACTGCTGGTGGGTTCCATTTTGTCATAGGGTGCTGGCAGATTACGGGCCTCCCATTGCTGCTGCCAGGCCCGTAATCTGCCATGGGCCCCCGTACCACCTCCTCATGCTGCTGCCAGGTCCAGAGTGTCTCATGGGTCCCTGTACGGCCTCCCATTGCTGCTGTCTCCATCGCCACACTCTGCCATGTGCCACTTTCAGGTCTCCTCACACTGCTGGTGGGTTCCATTTTGTCATAGGGTGCTGGCAGATTACGGGCCTCCCATTGCTGCTGCCAGGCTCGTAATCTGTCATGGGCCCCTGTACCGCCTCCTCATGCTGCTGCCAGGTCCAGAGTGTGTCATGGGTCCCTGTACCGCCTCCTCATGCTGCTGCCAGGTCCAGAGTGTCTCATGGGTCCCTGTACGGCCTCCCATTGCTGCTGTCTCCATCGCCACACTCTGCCATGTGCCACTTTCAGGTCTCCTCACACTGCTGGTGGGTTCCATTTTGTCATAGGGTGCTGGCAGATTACGGGCCTCCCATTGCTGCTGCCAGGCCCGTAATCTGTCATGGGCCCCTGTACCGCCTCCTCATGCTGCTGCCAGGTCCAGAGTGTGTCATGGGTCCCTGTACGGCCTCCCATTGCTGCTGTCTCCATCGCCACACTCTGCCATGTGCCACTTTCAGGTCTCCTCACACTGCTGGTGGGTTCCATTTTGTCATAGGGTGCTGTATGGCCTCCCATTGCTGCTGCCTCCACCGCCACACTGTGGCTCCACACTCTGGTTTTGGCCCCGTGACTGCCCAAATGAGTGAAGTGTGCGGTGATTCTAAGATCGACGGCACTCATCTGCATGTCATACTGACTGACAGTATTATTTCTCTTCCCCAGCAGACTCCAAGGGCATTTAAATTAAAGGTACAGTGTTCTGCACTAATATAAAGGCTCTCTGAAGCCTAGAAACACCCTTTTTATAAGTTAAATTCGCAGCGAATATATTCAACTCGAATCGAATTTATTCCGCGAATTCGCCGAATCAGCCGAATCGAATTTTTGAATACTTCGCTCATCTCTAATCAGGATATTATCAGGGTTTATGTCCCAAGGAAGTGTTCTATATTCCTCTGAAAGGTGGAAGATGTATTATTCAAAGTGAAAGGCATCCTTTTGAACTTACATGACCCCCTAGGAATAATAAAAGTGATCTTTAACCAGGCCTCCATGTCGACAGAGATCTGCCAATACCCACTGGTGAGATTGAGTTTGGAGAGAAGATTTGTCTGTTTGAGAGCAGCAAGGACTTCCTCAAATCGTGAACAATCATAGGCTTCCCTCATGGTAACAGCATTCAGACACTGTGGGGTTGATTTGTTAAACCTGGAGTGTGCAAAATCTGGTGCAGTCCTGCATAAAATCAGCTTCCAGGTTTTTGTCAAAGCTCAATTGAACAAGCTGACGTTAGAAGCAGTTTGGCCACCAGATTTTGCACTCTCTAGTTTTAGTAAATCAACCCCTTAGAGTCCATATAAAAGAGGGTTTCACCCTTCTTCCTCGCTAAGATGATTAAAGCCACCCCCTATCTTGTATTCAATTCCATTGCTACAGTCCAGGTCATAATTTACCTGTGAGAACACCTCTGACCACTTATCTAAAAATTGCCTTACTGCTTCTGAGTGGGTTTCAATTCCTCCGTGGTCAGTTGTATTGGTAGTATTTGCTCTCCTGCCCTCTCTCATTTTGTTTCTGTCAACCACAGAGTCATACTCACTCTTGCCATGTAGTGATGACCATGAAGTTCTCAGACCTCTATGTGTTGCACCTTGGGGGCAATCACATCTGTGATTAGGGCCAGTTCCATCAATGTTGTCCCATGAGGTAAGCAGAGTGGTAGAATCTTAGTGTTATCAATTCTGTCCATACCTTGCCTGCCCACTATGAGGGTCCTGACAACAAATGGAGCCACTTCTGAGAGCAAGGATTCCACAAAGTATGAAGTCTTGATGTCTTGCAATCTTGCAATCCATGGCAAAAGCAAATATTCATGGTGAGTATGAGTTCTTGAGTAGGTAGTATCACAACCTCTTCCAAAGGAAACCCTGTTGATGACAGCTTTTTCTCAGATGTCTGCAGAGCATGAATCAGGACCCTACAGTGCTTCTAAAGCATGCAGCTTTTGTATGATTTACTTAGGTGGGCTCAAGTGTGCAGGGTGTCCCTTCAACATCTCAGCTCTCAGTCCCAGGATGACAGTCATGCCCATTGTCACCTGCAGCCACCCTTCATCAAAGGCATGTGTGATCACTGTCCCTTTCTGGCCAAGGTCCTGCCCCCACAGCTCTACTTTAGGTTACCCTGACTACTTCAATAGAGAGCTCATTGGCTGGGTGCCAGTGAGATCCATGGCATGTTTGGGCTCATCTTTTTTCTTAGAATAGTATTGCTGGAACATCAGTTCAGGATAGTGACTTGCCACCCAATGTAAAAAAGGCACTTGATCTCTTAGCCTTCAATGAATCCACATGCTACAGGACAGCTGACCACTACATTGGATGGGAAGCTGTTCCATTTTGCCACCTCACTGCTTGACTCCTGGCAATGGAGCAGTGCACTTTAACAGCTTCCTCTGTATATGAGTGGGGCAGTCTCTCTGGCAATGGTCCAGCCTCTCTTTGCAGGTCCAGCACAGGGATGGTGACCTAGTTCACTGAAGCCCTCTCTGAGGTGGGGTTTGTCTTCTGCGTGAGTGGCCATTACCTCTTTGCTCCTTGGAGGAGTATTTGTCTTTGTGAGTGAAGGAGGATTCCTCTGTCTGGAGATGATTTATTCCTTCTTTCAATTTCTGGATGGCCACCTCCCATTTAACTGTCTGTTCAGTGTAAGTAGCTCTATCAATTTCCCAGCTACAATGTCCCTAGGTGCATCCAAGCCTGCACATCTCTGCTTCTGACACACTATGATAATTATTAACAGTTTGTAGAACATCAAATGTGGTTTTCTTCTATCTATCTCTTGCAAGTTTTACTCTGTCTGGAACTGAGCCATCCCTTCTTTCAATTTCCAGATGGCTGCCTCCCATGGAACTGTCTGTTCAGTGCAGTTAGGTCTATCGATTTCCCACCTTCAATGGCTCTATGTGCATACAAGCCTGCACATCCCTGCTCCTGCCATGCTATGGTCATTTCTAACAGTTTGTACAACATCAAATTGGGGTTTCCTCTCTTGCAAGTTTCTTTAACCTAGTCAGACAACAGTCCATCTCCAAAGTGTTCCTTCAGCCATCAGTCCACATCACCTTAGTTGGACTGCCCTACTCAGCCCCTTTCCCTGCAGTGTATCTCTGCTGCTGCTTCTCGCAGTTGCATTGTGTATTGTAGAATGGATTCTTCTGCTCTTTGCTTCTGGTGAAGAAGTGAGTCCTGAGGGAGTAACTGTAATGTGCAGTCTGCTAAACAGGTGAGTTAGAAGCAATATGCAAAAACATGCATACGCTGCAGAAAAATTAAAAACAGGACTATAATATCAAAGGACATGCAGTTTGATTTTAAAAGCTGCACAAACATGGATTCTTCACAGCAATGTCTCTATCATTCTATATGGGGTAGAGGTAGTAGACAGAGTTAAGAGAGTCAAGCTGAGAATTACTACATCAGTAAAACAGTTCAGAACACAGCTACTTGTGATTATTCTCATAAACAACATCCCTCACAGTGAAGTCCAAGGACAAAGGGCCACTTCACTGGAAGTCGAATACTCTGGTAGTAATCAGGGAAGGGCTCCTCACAGTAGCTGGATCTGCTGGAAAAGCTGCATGCTAGTAAGCCCCAGTCAAACTTCTCACATCCCAGTTCTGACAGTGGAGGGTCTCTTACCTAGCTGCAGATTATTTGCCCAGCTACATCTGTCTCATCAGATGTGGCCTCTCTAAACTGTGAAGGAGGAAAACAGAAATATATACCTCCTGGGCATGTCCTGAAACCCAAGGAGTTGTGGGTAATGGAGTTAAAGGAGCCTGCACCTGCACCTGCACCTGAGCATGACTGCAAGTAAATAGGTACTCCGCTACAAGTCTTCTTCAGGGGTTCTGTTTGATATGGTATTCACTGACCTATTGGGAGGTACAACTCTTCTGACATGACTGTGACTGTCCCAGAAACTTTGTATCTTTACTAATTACCAATTGCTCAAGACATCAATCCCAGTACAGTATGTGCTTTGTATGGCTAAATGTATAAAAAATCCAGACTATACAAGACTCTTTTTGAAGACCACCAGTTTTAAGATTAAATTACTATAAAATTATATTTTTATGTTAGGTCCACAAGGTAATTACTATAGACATTTACATTCTTTGTTACCATAACTTCTCCAAAACTGTATTGTCAACTCTTTAAAAGTTTCTTCTTTGCTTTTTCCTTGGTTTTTCCCTTCCTTCTTTACCAAGTTACTTTGCTTTGATGAGTGTTCTTGTGTTTCCTTCACATATTGCTTTGATACAACACTTCTGTTGACTATCCCCTTTTTGACTGCTCTTTTCTAGGATAGATCTACAATGAGTTAAAAGTTGCAAAGTTTGTCTGAAAACTTGGCTAATACAACCCTACCATATCTCCTCTATCACCTACAGGATCGTTAAGTAAGTAAGGGGCACAAAGGGCATTTGGTTTGGGCTCACCGACACAGAGGGGGGTGACCATTAGTAGTAAAGACTTGAGAGCAGGAGCACAGGGCTGTTTTATATCAACCTTCATCCCAGAAAGGCAAGAAACATCTTGTTTTACAGAGAAAATTCACTTTTCCAGCGAAGTCAGTATGAACTAAAGTAATATAGGATGTTAAACACAAATGCAAAAGGTGTCTTCTAGTTCAAGTTTTAAAAGATTCTCCTGTAGTGGGAAGCCCACTAATGAGATCTTTAACCTGTACCTTTAATACATAAGCAGCCCTTGCCACCTACATAACACATGATTCAACACAATATTAGATTTATAACACTATGAGAGGACTAATGGAATAGTAAAATAAATTGTGGCCTAGAAACAGGAATATTTGATAGCACCATGCAAAGAGAATTCTGAAACAGAAAAACAAAGAGGTAGAAAAGAGGTCAATAGCAGGAGATTACAGACGCTAGATTTGTACATGTGGAAGGCCAAAAAGAGTGATTTGCCTAAAGAGCTATAACACAGCAATAAAAATTATGGATCACAGAAATAAGCAATTAGTGTTATCTTCAATTGCTTTATTGGCAGTACTCACTCATTAGACTTGAAGCAGCTCTAAAACAGATTGCGACATATAACAGCATATGGGATTTTGCATTATATTGCTGTCTCTTGCCAAGTTGTCATAATTTCATTACAATGCATGAAGTAAACTATCGCATTGTAGTGTTATGATCTGGTGATGACCCCTTATAGATTACTGGTAGTTTTGCAGTTTTTGTGATGACAAAGTATGGGGAACAATAAAATGGCCTATTGAGTTACTGGAATGAACATTGGGCTTCCATAGCAGAGTCCATAAAAGATTTTGTAATCTAATGAGGAATAGATCTACACATAAACTAAGCTGTAATATCAAATATGTAACATTCTATCAGCTGATTTCAACAGTTACAATTATTTTGATACATATACATGAGAGTTTACGTTGTATTTTTAACATTTTTATATAAAATAAAATTCAAAAGATTTGAATAAACAGGGTAATTTTACCAGCAAATTCTAAAAGATATTTGTGTTTTATTTTTGGTTTTACATTCAGAAAGACAGTTTGGTGAATGGTGTTGGGCTACATCTCTCATGAAACAAAGTAACAGCTTTTCTATTCCCCATGGTTCCATTCTGTTAGATCATAAACTGGTGCATGGAGACACATCCGAAATAAAGGGCTTCCATATATGGACATCAGACATTGAAGACTGTATAGAGCCTCTCTGTCATATTACATTGTCTCTATGGACAGTTAGCACTATCCATTAAAAAAAAAAGGGCATATATGATGAGAAATACAACTGACACATTCTTGTCGACTGCAGACCATATAGATACATTTATGAACCCTTTATGAGGAATAAAATGTGTTTGCCATTAACATGTGTGTTACATGTCCCAGAGTATAAAGATGAGGATATCAGAATACACATGATACCTGCAATCATAATAACTGGATCTCATATACCCTATACATTTATGTGATTGCCTGAACTCTATACTGTATATGTACATATAGCACTTTATTTATATAATGTTAAGTATCCTTTATATGTGCTGGCTTGAAAATAAGATTCACAATCTACAGGACAAAATATGCTTTGGGGGCACAGACAAAATCAACGAATAGCTGCACACCAAAAGAAGATTTTACCTGTACACAAAATATACTATAACTGCTCCTGTAAGTATACGGTAACCTCAAATATTTATGTTTCTTGTGATGTGGGAACAATGAAATGCACTATTGTTTATGTAAATGAAGAAGAGAGTGCACATCTGGTGTAGTACGCTCAAGTAATGAAGATAAACATTTTCAGTGTCTAGATTTAAATACCTAATTAATACAACATGTATTACTTTGGCATTTGAATGTAGCCTTAGACAGACTATGTTACCCAACTTGTATGATTGTATGACAAGAACACACAAAAAAAACCTCAGAACAAATATATATATATAAATATATATATATATATATTGCTAAAAACAAATTACAGGAACACTCTGAAAACACATCAGATCTCAATGGGGAAACATATCATGCTGGATATCTATACTGATATGGACTGGGTAATGTGTTAGAAAATTAACCTACAGAGGACTGAATTCAAAGACACCCCAAAAATCAAAGTGAAAAAATAATGAAGCAGGCTAGTCCATTTTGCTGAAATTTCATTGCAGCAACTCAAAATGATACTCAGTAGTTTTTATAGCCCCCACGTGCTTGTATGCATGCCTGACAAGGTTGAGGCATGCTCCTAATGAGATGATGGATAGTGTCCTGGGGTATTTTCTCCCAGAGCTGGACCAGGGCATTACTAAGCTCCTGGACAGTCTGAGGTGCAACCTGGCAGGATTGGATGGACAAAAACATGATATCCTAGAGGTGTTCTATTGGACTTAGGTTAGGCGAGAATGGGGGCCATTCAAAGGTATCAATTCCTTCATCCTCCAGGAACTGCCTGCATACTCTTGCCACATGAGGCCGGGCATTGCCATGCACCAGAAGGAACTCAGGAGCCACTGCACCAGCATAGGATCTGACAATGGGTCCAAGGATTTCATCCCGATACCTAATGACAGTCAGGATGCCATTGTCTAGCCTGTAGAGGTCTGTGCATCCCTCCATGGATATGCCTCCCCAGACCATCACTGACCCACCACATATACGGTCATGCTGAACGATTTTACAGACAGCATATCGTTCTCCACGGCTTCTCCAGATACTTTCACGTCTGTCACATGTGCTCAGGGTGAACTTGCTCTCATCTGTGAAAAGCACAGGGCACCAGTGGCGGACCTGCCAATTCTGGTGTTCAATGGCAAATGCCAATTGAGCTCTATGGTGCCAGGCAGTGAGCATAGATCCCACTTGAGGACGTCGGGCTCTCACGCCACCCTCATTAAGTCTTTTTCTGATTGTTTGGTCAGAGACATTCACACCAGTGGCCTGCTGGAGGTCATTTTGTAGGGCTCTGGCAGTGCTCAACCTGTTCCTCCTTTCACAAAGGAGCCGATACCAGTCCTGCTGATGTCCAGCTCTCCTAGAGTAACTGCCTGTCTCCTGGAATCTCCTCCATGCTCTTGAGACTGTTTGTAAGAGACAGAGCAAACCTTCTGGCAATGGTGTGTATTGATGTGCCATCCTGGAGGAGTTGGACTGCCTGTGCATCCTCTGTAGGGTCCAGGTATCGCCTCATGCTACCAGTAGTGACACTGACCCTAGCCAAATGAAAAACTAGTGAAAACAGTCAGAAAAGATGAGTAGGGAAATAAATGTCAGTGGCCTCCACCTGTAAATCCATTCCTGTTTTGGGGGTCATCTCATTGTTGCCCATCTAGTGCACCTGTTGTTAATTTCATTAACACCAAAGCAGCTGAAACTGATTAACAACCCCCTCTGCTACGAAACTGACCAGATCAATATCCCAGGAGTTTAATTGACTTGAAGCTATACTGCGATTAAAAAGTGTTCCTTAAATTTTTTTGAGCAGTATATAATTATTTAATATTGAGCATCATGATTCTTGCTTTAACTAAGTGATAACTGGTTTACTTTAAAATAGTTTTCACTGAAGGTACCTTTTCTTACAACTGTACTGTTTTACCCATGCCAAGAACTGTTGAGAAAAAAAAATAATTCCCCTGGGTGATCAATATACATTGTAGAGTTTTTACAGATTTTCTGCTCTGAAGAAATAGCGGTTTGTTTCACCAGAATGATTGCAGACTGATTCTGAATGGAAGGATCTAGTTCATTATAATTACCTAGTGCATTTTTAGTGTTCTGCTGAGGAAAGCAGCAGTGTCTGCATCTCTTTAGAAGTATTTAAATTAGAACTTCACTTGCTCAATCAACATTAACCATTTTTAATCCTTATGATGCTAGCATTAGTAAACAGATAGTAAAAAATATCATGTTTACTTGTTTTAAACATTTTTTTTAATATTACATCTCTTCAGTTGCTTCCAGGTTTACATACATAAGCAAATTATGTCATACATCTCAGAAGTCTTCATGAGGGGAGCAGGAGTTTTCTCAGCTAAGCGCACCCTCCTGCCTACGTGCCTAAGCTAAGGACTGATGGATTATAGGAAGTAAATGCTACATTTATCATCTACCCTTACTCAAAATGGCCATGACCAGAAATGCTAAGTGGGATATTTTCAAAGTGATTTCTCCACATACGAAAGCATGGAAACATGGATGGATGGGTGTCTTTGCTTTGAATATTAAAAATGAGTTAAATAGCATTTTTGGCTTGTGGTGCTCAGATGCAGTGCAGTTCCACTTTAATCTTTGGAAAGTATTATATCAAAACTTAAATTCCTATTACATGGGATGCCTAAAGTTTAACCTATTTATTAGTGCATACATCTGATAACATCAGTCAGCCACTGGGCACTGGAACTGAGCAAAAAGGACTGCGTCAATGCAGGCTACCATCAGCCCCAGGAATTTCATGCAAAGACAAAGATTCGGGAGACTCCTGAAATGAAGAGTCTGAGCCTGAGAGCAGAGAGTTTGAGGTTTCTTCTAGGGAAGAAAACATTTTGACGTAAGTTCTAGGATAATACCCAGATACAAATGATAAGTTTGTTGCAGGGCTGACTTCTGGGGGTTCAGAACCTAGCTGAACCTCTGCAAGGTCTGGCTAATCCAGGCTACAGAACCTGTGCTGAGTGTTCTCTCAACAGGTGGTTGTCCAGAAATTCCACAATCAGAGGCCTCTGGGAGTGCAGGCTAGCACAGGTACAGAATACAGACTGGAAGTGCTAGGGACTGACAGCAAGCAATAAATCACTGATGTACTGGAAAATGGGTGTATGTAGGTCCTTTGTGTACAAAGAGGCCAGAAAGTCTCCCCGAAGAAGAGAGGTTACGACAGACCTGGTGTATGCCATTTGGAATTTCTAGACCTGAATGAAGACATTTAGGGCCTTGAGATAAAATATGGGCAGAATGCCCCCTTTGAGTTTAGCAACTGTGAACAGGTTGGGGTAAAAAAAATTATCAGGCAATTGCACCCTGCTCCTGAAGACATGGTAAGGATGCACAGAGATCTGCAAATTTTAGTGGTGACACAGGATGTTTGGAAGAAATGAACTGTGGAGGGAGCTGGGAACAAAATGTTAACTTATAGCCCCTGGAAACCATTCCCAAATTCATTGCCCAAATGACTGCAAAAGCCAACAGATGTTCTCCCTCTTTTGGGAGGACATTTGGGGGGCTGGTTCTGCAGCTCAACACTCTAGCCTAGGAGTCCTCCTCATATTCACTGACAAGATACTTATATGGGAAATGATACAGGAGACCACTAATATCCTGTCTTCACTGTGGTGAAAAGACTGTGGGCATGTTCTATAATTAAGGCATCAAGCACCATATTGATCAGATCTGTTTTGATGGCCTTAGTGCAGTCAGATGGAAAAGGTGCTCTTTAATGATGAATGGGCAAGAAAGGGAGGTTGGAGTGCACGTCTGTGATGCTCCAGTAAGTGCATGGCCCCAGCGCTCAGTCCCTCAGCATTACCCTTTCTGCAGTAAACCCAATAGAAAGAGTGGTTTTAAGCGTTGCTCTGTGATCCCAGTAACAAGGTAGTTCCCAATGATCTATCCAAATGGCCTACTCATAGAGTGAGTGATCAGAGACAAAGTCACACCTAGGGCTGTGCCACGGCTCTAGACTTGAAGCTAACTTAACCAGTACACTCAGGTCTGGAATGCACCACAATGCAGAGTTCAGTGCCCAAAGGTCACTTCCAGGCTGGCTCTGCATGTCCAGTCTAGCAAAGTCAGAATACAGCAGTCCAAAGACAAGCTGAGGAAAGGCCAATTCAGATAGCTGCATGCAGAGACCAGCTCAGCAGGGATGTAGGAGAAAATATTAAAGAAAAAAATTGCTAGAGCAGAGCGCAGCAGAGAAAATATGCCCATCCCAACCTTGGCACCACCTGCCTGGAGTTTGCATGTTCTCCCTGTGCCTGCGTGGGTTTTTTTCCAGATACTCCAGTTTCCTCCCACACTCCAAAAACATACTGGTAGGTTAATTTGATCCTTTCTAAATTGTCCCTAGTATGTGTATGTATGAATGTTAGTTAGGGACCTTAGATTGTACGCCCCTTGAGGGTTAGGGACTGATGCGAATGTACAATATATAGGTAAAGTGCCGCGTAAAATTGATGGCGCTATACAAGTACCTGTAGTAATAATAATAATAATAATGTTCCTAGGGCACTAACAAAAAATGGGGCATACTGCAAGTAAAAGTTATACTGAGCTGGCATATAATTTTTTGTTTGCCAGTTTCCAGTCCTTCTATAAGCAGCAGTATAACTCAACAGTCTTTGAATTCTTCTCTCTCTTAATGGATGAAAAAGAAAGCATAATACCTTCTTATTGGTTCTTACAGCAGGAATAGAGAAATAAAGAGTTATAATACTCACAAGTAAATGATCTTACCTGCAGGGTTAAATTTACATTTTTGGAGCCAGCAAGCACTCAACCTTTGGAGCAAAAACAGCATTTACTTGTTTTACTTGTATTAACTTGGCTTAGCATATTCAAACAATATTTAAATACACTTATTTAAGATGACTGCTGATGATGGGAAAAATTAATGGCCAATACCTATAAAGAGAAAAGCGGCTTTTTGTTCTCTCTCACCTTTCTATATAGAACTACTGTACCTTTTGGTAAATCAGGGTATGCTTACCTGTCAAAATATTTCTGTTCATTCAGTATTGTGATTCTACTATACTGTATTGCTACCAGGGTGACTGTTTACAGCTGCAGCTTTTGCAGTTTTCTGCATTAGCCATCTACTCATTGGATTATAAAGGAACATCATCCTTCTGTTGAGGTCGTTGTGTTCTGCTTATCCTGTAAGCTGCAAAAATATCTGGATCTGGAATGGCTCCCAGTATCAGAATTCAAATAAGATTCTTAGCATTGCCCAATGCAACGGAACCCAATGGGCTCACAGTGCTCGGCTTTCCAATCATTTTGCTGCAAATGGGCATAAAAATGAAGGGACTATCTACCAATGCTAGGAACACTTGTTTTGACAGTTTTCTCTACCCACACTTATTTACTTGATTCTATTCAGATTATAAATGTAATAAGTGATTATAACCTTTTGTCTATACCTGAATTTAGCCAATAGTGTTAATATTAAAGGATAACCACTGTGCAAAAAATAAAGATCTAATTTATTTACACAGCAAGGAAGCTTTCTATTAATCAAATACAACAAAAATATAATACAGAATGTTACCAATACAAAGACTACAAGAAAGAGATAGTTACAAGAAAAAGACAGACAGAATAATACATTACTCAGACATCCTGATGACTGCTCTTCCAAAGAGGCAAGGGACACACAGAGAGTTGGGGGTTTTGCTAAGGTGTTAAATAGACTCTGAAAAGGACCACCCCTAGACTCATCCACCCAAGTAAACCTCCCATGGGTGGGCTTCAGAGCATTGGTCAGTTCAGTTAAAAGAAAAACAGGAAATTCCAGTTTCCTTCCACCCCCCCCCCCCCACCTACATTGAGTCTTTTGTTAAATCCCCCCCCCCCCCACAGTCACAGTAACATACATGGAGGTGTGTTGAGGTGATACAAGAGATGGTAAAAATATTACATAAATTGAGATCTCGAACAGAAGTTCACAATAATATTAAAATTATTATAGGCCCAAAATAGCCACCACACACTTCAGACTCAGAATAATTTTCAAGGTGGCTTTGTTTGTTTTGCAACACATTGATGACAACAATGTGAGGCAGCAGAGCAACAAGTTAATATCTGATACACAATTATACATATAAGACAATTTATTTATTATTTTATTTACTATCAGTACTTATATAGTGCTGTCAATTTACACATCGCTTTACAAATATATATAGTACATTCACATCAGTCCATAACCCTCAAGAAGCGTACAATCTAAGGTCCTTAATTTACATTTATATATACACATACTAGGGCCAATTTAGACAGGAGCCAATTAACCTACCAGCATGTCTGTGAAGCGTGGGAGGAAACTGGAATACCTGGAGGAAACCCACACAAGCTCAAGGAGAACCTGCAAACTCTGTGCAGGTGGTGCCATGGTTGGGATTCGAACCAACGACCACCGTGCTGCAGGCAGAAGGGCTAACCATGTAGCCACTGTGCTGGCCATATTTACTAACTATTGGCCATAATTAATTATCCTAGCCAATAATTAAGTGTAATAATAATCAATTAACCCAGCTAATAAGTCCTAAAAGTACCAACCATGGGATAAAATAATAAATATCAGAAGATATTGGAGTGACACCGCAGCCGAACAGTTTTATATGTGAGTACTGCTCTTTTTGCCCATCTGAATGTAAGTGCAATATTAAGCTTTAATAAATAATTTGGTTTTAATTGAGTTGCACTATGAAGCTTCTTCCTGATTAAACCTTCTATACATGATTGTGGTATGAGAGCGGTATGAGGCGGTTAAGCCGGTTCCTGGTGTGAACATGCATTTGATTGCTGTATTCATCTGCCCTGTTTGGACCTGTCAGTGAGAGTGCCAGTGTGGAGTTTGGACAGTATGGGGTTTATTTACTAAAGCTGGAGAGTCCAAAATCAGACTCCCTTCTGCATAGAAACCAATCAGCTTCCAGGTTTCATTGCCAAAGCTTCATAGAACAAGCTGGGGTTAGAAGCTGATTGGTTTCTATGCAGAAGGGAGTCTGATTTTGGACTCTCCAGCTTTAGTAAATAAACCCCTATCTGCTCTGCTTGATCTCTATAGTTTGAGATCAATGTGGCCTGGTAAGAGACTTGCCTGTCTTCTAAGGAGCACTATTTGAACACAGCAGCACTTTATTGGAAGTTATATTTGGCACTCAGAACTTTTTCTTCACATTAGATTCAGGGATTTTCAATTTTATTTTTATTTGGACTTCTTACATTTATTCTCAACATGTAACATAGATTTGGATTAAGTTTGCTGATAAACCTAGTTGTACATAAATTGTTTCACTTATGTGTATAGGAATTTTATTTTGCACATATTTTTATTGATTGATTATAGTTAAAGTGGACAGCGCACTTTTTTGTTTGGTGTAAGATTCATTCTGGTATTCAGGAAGGTAAAAGCAGTTCACTTTTTGTTATTATTTTATGCACTATTTGGCTAAGCGAAACGATTTTTTTCTTACTATAAACAAATTTAGACAGGAGCCAGTTAACCTACCAGCATGTCTTTGGAGTGTGCAAGGAAACTGGAATACCCAGAGCAAACCCACACAAGCACAGAGAGAACCTACAAACTGTGCAGGTGGTGCCATGGTTAGGATTCAAACCAATGACCCCCCTGCTGCCAGGCAGAAGTGCTAACCACTTAGCCACTGTGCTTCCTGTATTTACTAACTATTGGCCATAATTAATTATCCTAAATAGTAATTAATTGTAATTATAATCAATTATCCTAGCTAATAAGTCCGAAAAGTACTAACCGTGTGATAAATTCATAAATATCAGAAGATATTGGAGCATTAAAAGTCTCCTCCAAGATCAGGAATAAAGAGAAAACATTCATTTTAAGCAAAAAGATGCATATTTATTCATTTCCTTAACTAAAAGCAACTAAGACCCTTTATAGGCAGTCCCCACGTTTTAAACAAGATATGGTCTGTAGGTTTGTTCTTCAGTTGAATTTGTATGTAAGTTGGAACAGGTACATTTTTTAAGTGTAGCTTCAGCAAAAAAAATATGTTTTTTGGATAGCATAGGGAAGGAATAGCATCCTTGTAATCTTTGTTTTGCTGTCTGTGCCCCTGTTCAGAAGATGTCACTCACTTTCTGTTCCTGTGACAATTGGATTTTGAAAATGTTGGGTTGTTGTGGAAACAAGGATTGGTGATAAACTTTCAGAGGAGACACATTTTTCCCATGATAACTCTTACAGGAGTGAATTTCCCATCCTAAGAGTAGATTTCCTCTCACTTCCTGTTTCTCCCTCCATTTGTAAGAACGGGTCTTTCATAACTCAAGGATTGCCTGTATTGGCCAGTTCTCTAAATATATATATATATACAGTATACATAAAGAGAGAGGGAGGGAGAGAAAGTGAGAGAGAGAGAGAGAGAGAGCGAGAGAGACCAAGCTTAGCCATATCTTTTCCCAACATTCAAGTATTGCCTAAACTTTTTACAACTCCCAAATACTCCATAAATATATACAAGCCACTACAAGGAAACTCTGAACTATTCATTTTAAAAATGAAAATCATTAACCAATATCTTCTGGTGTTTTGAAGAGACCCATCGAACCCAAGACAAATCTGAATATGTTCACTTGCATTTATCTCCACTAGCATGGATATTTAATGTAAATACTAACAGATAATGAATGCTTAGTGCTGCACAAGTACATATTAAAAATATTAACAAAAAGAAAAATGTGTTGCGCTGCTACTAGTGTATCTATAAAAGGTAATGACCAAATGCTGTAAAGGTGAAAAATATAAATGCGTTAGTCCATAAATATATTACACAGTCTGTCGTGTGTCCAACACAATGAGTATGTATAAGTCCTCAAATTGCCAATAAAATACAACTTGTGATCCTCTTGCTGGAGATTGTGCCCTCTTTCCCAGTGCTGTCAAATCCACTCTCTGTGCACCATCACAATCGTGTGTTTGAAATGAACCCTCACCTTCCCATATGGACCTATTTAGTTAAAACAGGTCAAGAACGCTTTCTCCCTGTCTCTGGTGAATCTGTGCAGATGTCTCCATACGGTCTCTAATCTCTCTCTCTCTATCTTCCACTGCACACTGAAATTCCCACTGCTGCAGATCTGTCAGATGGGACTCAGAACACAAAGGAAGCCGCCATGATGTAGTACATTAAAATACCAAATACATTTTTTTTAAGTTACATTCACATTAAAGCTGATGATATACCGCTAAGAAGCACAAGGTCCCTCTATCACTGAATAATCTGTGGTATCCCTGACTTGTCGACTCTCCTGTCACCCAAGCTCCACCCCCACACGTGGAGCTCTAATCTGTGGTATCTCTTACTCGTTGACTCTCCTGTCACCCAAGCTCCACCCCCATGCATATCCTCACAGACCACGTGACGTCCTCAGGACTTATACATACTCATTGTGTTGGACACATGACAGACTGTGTATCATACACGTTATTGCCAAAAGTATTGGGACGGCTGCCTTTACACGCACATGAACTTTAGTGGCATCCCCGTCTTAGTCCGTAGGGTTCAATATTGAGTTGGCCCACCCTTTGCAGCTATAACAGCTTCAACTCTTCTGTCCACAAGGTTTAGGAGTGTGTCTATGGGAATGTTTGTCCATTCTTTCAGAAGGGCATTCGTGAGGTCAGGTACTGATGTTGGACAAGAAGGCCTGGCTTGCAGTCTCTGCTCTAATTCATCCCAAAGGTGTTCTATTGGGTTGAGGTCAGGACTCTGTGCAGGCCAGTCAAGCTCCTCCACCCCAAATTCGCTCATCCATGTCTTTATGAAACTTGCTTTGTGCACTGGTGTGCAGTCATGTTGGAACAGGAAGGGGCCATCTCCAAACTTCCCACGAAGTTGGGGGCATGAAATTGTTTAAAATGTCTTGGTATGTTGATGCCTTCACTGGAACGAAGGGGCCAAGCCCAAAAAAAACAACCCCACACCATAATCCCCCCTCCGCCAAACTTTACATTTGGCACAATGCAGTCAGGCAAGTATTGTTCCCTTGGCAACTGCCAAACCCAGACAAATTGCCAGAAAGAGAAGTGTGATTGGTCACTCCAGAGAACATGTTCTACTAGAGTCCAGTTTTGGCATGCTTTACACCACACTGTGCATTGCACTTGGTGATATAAGGCTTGGATGCAGCTGCGTGGACATGAAAACCCATTCCATGAAGCTGTCTAGGCACTGTTGCTGTGCTACTCTGAAGGCTACATGAAGTTTGGAGGTCTTTAGCTATTTAGCAGATAGTGGGGGACTTCTGCGAACTGTGCACTTCAGCATGCGCTGACCACCCTCTGTCATTTTACATGGCCTACCACTTCGTGGCTGAGTTGCTGTTGTTCTCTGTTGCTTCCACTTTGTTACAATACCACTGATAGTTGACCGTGTAGTATTTAGTAGCAAGGAAATTTCACAGATGGGCTTATTGCACGGGTGGCAACCTACCATCCTTGAATTCACTGAGCTCCTGAGAGCAACCCATTCTTTCAAAAATGTTTGTAGAAGCAGTCTGCATGCCTAGGTGCTTGATTGTATATACCTGTGGCCATGGAGGTGATTGGAACACCTTTATCCAATGATTTGAAGGGGTGTCCCAAAACTTATGGCAATATAGTGTATTTATGGACTAACGCATTTATATTTTGTACCTTTACAGCATTCGGTGATTATCTTTTATATATACACTAGAAGCAGCATAACACATTTTTCTTTTTGTTTATCATTTTATTTGTGTTTAACAACCACAATTAGTGATTGCAGCTGAGTTGAAGTATTATTATTTTGTTGTTTATTATTTGGCAGTGCACAAGTTAGCACTATTTTGATATTAAAAATATTAACACTCTAGTTACCTAGTTCTTGTTAGAGGAGTGAAGCTTTCCAATCAGCTGGCAAAAGGTTAATTGAATACTGAACCTAGGGGGGATCTGATGTCAATTCATTTGCACAGGTTTGCATTAAAGAGAATTAATGTCTGGCTCCCATTTTTGCACCAGGAGAAAGATAAATATGGAGCTAGATTTAGGCTACGTTCACACTAGCCTTGTTAGCAAGCGGCAGAGAGGCGTTTGGGAAGCGTTTTTACCGCTTTCCAAACGCCTCGGACAATTCTGCACATTGCAGCACATGGTGCTGTTCTAACGCAGGGCTGGGCAAACTTTTTGACTTGAGGGCCGCAATGGGTTCATATATTGGACCCGGGGGCCGGACCAAGAGTAGATGAATGATGTGTATGTGTGAATTAATATAAATTAAATTAAAATTTGTAACATTAAATGTTTAGATTAATTTAAACACTACCATGCCATCCATAGTAAGTATAGTAATATTCCCCCATAGTAAGCATAGTAATTAATCCCCCATATAGTAATTCATCCCCCATAGTAATTCATCCCCCATAGTAATTCATCCCCCATATAGTAATTCATCCCCCTATAGTAATTCATTCCCCATATTAATTCATCCCCCATATTAATTCATCCCTCATATAGTATTTCATCCCCCATAGTAATTCATCCCCTATAGTAATTCATCCCCCATATAGTAATTCATCCCCCCTATAAGAATTCATCCCCCCTATAGTAATTCATTCCCCATATTAATTCATCCCCCATATTAATTCATCCCTCATATAGTATTTCATCCCCCATAGTAATTCATCCCCCATAGTAATTCATCCCCCATATAGTAATTCATCCCCCCTATAGTAATTCATCCCCCCTATAGTAATTCATTCCCCATATTAATTCATCCCCCATATTAATTCATCCCTCATATAGTATTTCATCCCCCATAGTACTATTCCCCCCCAAGTAGTAAGCTAAGTCCCCTCTGTGTCAATTTGCTTACCTTTGCTCCGCGCGTTCCTCTCGCCGAGTTCCCGCGCCATTCCGGTCTTCAGGGCGGACTGTGAGAGGAGCCTAGCTCCCCTCACGTTCGTCACACTGCCCCGCCTACACACATCCTGACAGCCAATGTTTGCCTGCCCTGGCTGTTTTTTTTTCTTATCACGCTCCGCGGGCCGGATTAAAAGGTCCGCGGGCCGTATACGGCCGTAGTTTGCCCATTGCTGTTCTAACGGGAGTGTTAGCGTCGCGGCAAAACGGATTTCTCTGGTCGAGTCAGGTGGAGTTGAAGCCTCCTATTCTAGTTTATGGTGCTGCTCTGCAAACGCCCAGTTGCTGGGCGTTTGCGGAGTGGTAACACCGTTTAAACATGATTATAGGCATTTGTGTGGCGTTTTTAACACTTGGCAAACGCCTAGCAACCACCGCTAAACCGCGCATTCGGCGATTGCGGAGCGTTTGCCAAGCGTTAAAAAATGCCGGACCAATGCTTGCCAAACGCTATAGGGGTGTTTGGCAAGCGTTGGTAAAACTGTCAAGTGTGAACGAGCCATAAGAGTGGTAGGAGTTATGCTTGTGTTTTTATGCAGCAAGTAGCCTTTTGTAAGAATGTGGCCATATTGCTGCAAAAGTACCCAAAGTTGCAAGGATAGTCAATACTGTGTCTACTCTATTATTGTGGCCATTTTATTTTAATATATCAAGTTGCTTTATTTATTTAAGTTGCCACACAAACACTAGCAGCAATTCACAGAATATTATTATTACTATTATTATTATACAGGATTTATATAGCGCCAACAGTTTGCTCAGCGCTTTAGAATATGTTTGACAGTAGATGTGTGGATTGTTTTAATTACTGTTCCATTCTACATAATACAATACTGTAATGTCATCCAATGCACTGGTAAAAAAAATATGCATTTTGTTTCCCTATTTACATTGTAATGTTTCTGCATGCCCAGCCTCTGGTCTCACTGAAACAATATGTAGCTCCTTTGACCTGAGCTCTTCCAGGTGACAGTTGGCTTCTGCTGATTTATTAAAAATCTTATATTTTTACTGCTTCATTGCTTGTGTGTACTCTCCAGAGTGTGGTCATATGACAAGTATAATGACAATCTGTCTCTCTGCTAGCATCTCTGTACTTTGGTTATTTGTTTGATGAAGTGAAGAGATTCACTTTTGTTGCCCTTCATCAGAGCTTAATGTCTTTACTTTGGGATCAATATACTTTATGAATAATTTTATTCCCCTCTATTTTTATGTTCTTTTTTTTCCTCCTCATTATCATACTGAGTTTATTATCTGGTGCTGTCAGTATCTTTACCCTGTCATATGTTCCAGAGGTACAGTAAATATCACTAGTGTTGTAATTAATATGCACACCCTCTGCAGTAATTAAAGCAAAGACCCCTTCAACCAGCTGAGCTTCATACACTAATTCCACCTTATCTTCTTAATGAACTTATTGCAATCTGAAACTAACGCAGAACGCCGTTCAGTGGAAGTAGAAGAAAGGAGTCAGATGAGATGCAATAATACCTGTGATCATGTTAATATAAGAAAAACAAATTTAATTAGTTCACATCTAATTAAGTTTATAGTACAATTCTATTCCCCATTATATTCTTGGAACCTAGAGAAATACATAACTTTCTACAATGCACTACTAGAGATGAGCTAGAACCAAAAAAAATCTACTTCCCTAGCAGTTTACCTGGTTTCCTCCTGTAATGCTATTTGTCGGGTTTAGGGTTGCATTTTTTTAGGACTTTTTAAAAATAAAATTGAAATATGACCCCTCTTCCCATAGGAACCAGCCTGGTTTACCTACTGCATAGGCTGGTGTCCGTATAGTAAGAGTGGGTGTGAAAACCTTTGCCATACTGATACCTGCCCATATACCCAAAAGCATCAGGATAAATTTTGAAGAGGAACTGTCATCAGTTTTTCTGTCTAGGGGAGCTGACCAGTTGACATTGATCCCTGCCTTGATCCTGTTCAATGCTTCTCTTATGGAAGCCCAGGGGGATTGATATGCCTTTCTTGTTCTCAGCATAAACTAAAGACTTTGCGTAATCAGATTTGTCCAAACTGTTCAACCACATTATCTGGCTGCTCAAAAGCAAACCTAATTCAAGGCATTTCAGAATTTCTGAACTTAGCATTAACAAGGAAATCATTAAAAATAAGTAAGAATAGACTTGTCTCATGTTGTAAAGTTATGCTACATGAATATTTTATTTCCAACAATTTTGAAATGTTTTTCACCACAATTTAATAAAAGGTAATGGACTTCTAACATTTTATGACTGCCAGTACATATGATAGGCCTCCCTGCTATGGGGGCCTTCTTTGTCTATAGAGACTCACTAACTATTGTGTCTTTGCTAACAGCAGCTTAGGCAGTCAGAACTTCCTCTTCATAAGAAATCTGTTTGCTGTGAAAATTTGGAATTCAGGCAGGGCTTTGTGAGATACTTTTGAATGCAGATACTTGCAAACTGGAGTCCTCCATTTCCAGTGTGCAATTTTTAAAATTAATTTAGCTACCTATGCTTTTCTTCATTACAAAAAACTTTTCAGTTAGTGATGGCACTTGATGAAAGTATTTATAGTGGAAATCTCATCCAAAAAAGTCTCAACACACTGGCTGGGAGCTCCAGCTATGCCAATGATCTGAAGTTACTTTGAACCTCTCTACCTACTGATGCTCACATATAGAATAAAAATTGAAAAACAATAAGCAAGAGGCATTCACAATGCTTTATTTCCACAGTAACAAAGGAAACAATTACAGTGTAAAATTAATACTCTATTCAAATGCCATATCACTGAGGTAACCTGCCTTGTCAAGGCTCTCAGGTTTTTCTGAACATGCCTGGGTCTTCTCCTGCCATTAATGGATGATGGCAAAATAGTAGAACAGATCATAAATTCTTGTCCCTACCAGGGTTGCCAACCATTACAGACATTCATGGACGAAGTAAAAAAAAAACCGTTAGACTTACTGGTAACGGCATTTCTACAAACCTTCCAGGACAGCACACCTGAGAGGTGAGGGGCTCCTCCAGGAAACACAATCAGTTTACACCTGTTATATAGCTTCTGTGTTGTCCACAAGGGGAATCATTATACTCAGGCACTCACTGATTACTACTTTTAGGGGTTTCCCTTCCCTTTCTACGGTGGGAAGTAGGCCTGCTATACTGGAAGGTTGATAGAAATGCTGTTACCGGTAAGTCTAACGGTTTGTTTTCTCCTTCACCTTCCAGGGCGGCACACCTGAAAGGATAATCAAGTAACTGCAGGCCTACCTTAGAGTGGGACCACAGCCTGTAGCACCTTCCGGCTGAAGGCTAAGACTTGCTGCGACAGCACTTCAATCCAGTTGTCAGGAATCTAGGAATGACCAGAAAGGTGTGGACTGACACAGGGAAACGCAGGTTTCAGGTATAGTATAATAATACAGTTTATTATTAGCCACCCAGATATATATATATAAACGCACAGTGAACAAACCAACCTTCCACTAATCTTAGTAGGTGCAGGAACACAGGCGTAGTCAGGGCTGGAGAGGTGGAACGGTCAGGCCGGCCGTAGGGTTCTGTAATGACCGTTTGGTGGTATCTCTAGTGGTCCCCAGGACAGGATTCCCCAGGGCGCGGAGTCTAAGTCCCAGCCTGCTTATTCACCAGGGCCCCTGATGGTGGGGATGGACTTGGAGCAGACAGGAACCAGGTCGCGGCCCCTGAGTATACCTGCTAGTGGTAGAGGGATCCGCCAGAGGTATGTGCAGGTACGGCTGGATCCGTGCAGGATGGATGGATGGCAGAGTAGTTAGCGTGGTCAGACGGGCCAAGTCAGCAACGTGCGGGCAGCAAGGTACCAAAGGAGCTGGCAGAGAATGGTCAAGGTCACAAGCCGGGTTCAGTAACTCACGGGCAGCGCGGTACAGGGGATCAGGCAGAAGGATGGTCAGGCAAGCCAGGGGTTCAACAGGAGACGGTCAGCAGAGGTCAGGATCAAGCCGGGTCAGCAACAAAGCAGGAACACAGGATACCAGGTACAGAGGCTCATGGGAAAACATATACCAAGGCCCTGAGCACAGGCCTGGTCATGCCTTAAATACACCTTTCTGCAATCAGCCCCAGGTTTGGCTGATTGCACGTGTGAGCTTCTGGCTGCTGAGAGCACCCGCTGGTCAGCTCTGGTACTGCAGCCCACACGGCAGGTGAGCCCACCACCAGTGCTGAGTCCATTCCTGACACCAGTAAAGTTTTAAGAAGGTGTCTTCACTGGACCAAGTGGCTGCACTGCGAATCTGTTCCCAGGAGGCCCCCGCTTTTTCCACCTAGGGTGTGACCATAGCCCTGGTTGAGTGAGCTTTTACCTTAGCTGGTGCAGGGATCCCTGAACTCTCATAAACTAAGGCAATAGCTTGTCTGATCCACCTGGAGACCGAAGCCTTAGAGGCTTGAAGTCCCTTCCTTGGTCCAGCATAAGAAATTAACAGATGGTCGGACCTCCTAAAAGCTTTGGCCCTATGCAAATAAGTGAGGAGACAAATCTGCACATCAAGACAGTGGAATTTTTCTTCTTTTGCATCCCTGGGATTATCACAGAAGGAAGACAAAGTTAGTTCCTGTGTTCTATTAGATAAGGAAGCTACCTTCCCTAAGGGTGACCCTATCTGGCAGGATCAACAAAAGGGTTATTTTCCCAACATATTTTGTAGGTCTCCAATTCTTTTAGCCATGGTAATAGCCAACAGAAAGATAATTTTAACATCAAAAATTTAAAGGGAATTTTCTCTATTGGTTCACAAGGGTGCTTTGATAAGGCTTCTAGCACTCTGGCCAGATCCCTCGACAGAAACCTCTGTTTTGTGACTGGGGTAATTCTCTCTCTTGCCACCAAAAACCACTTAACTAAAGGTTCTCTAGCTAATCTAGCATCAAGAAAAACTGAAAGTGCAGCAATTTGTACTCGAAGGATGCTAACTGCCAGCCCTCTTTCAACACCACCCTGGAGAAACTCCAGGTTCATAGAGGCAGAGGATACCTGTTTCCATTTGCACCAAGAACAAAAGATTTTCCATACTTTTGAGTAAATGTTCCTAGTTACAGGCTTTCTGCTTAGGAGGAGGGTATCTATAACTATGTCCAAGCAACCCCTACACTTTAGGATCTGATGCTCACTAGCCAGGCTATCAATTGGAAGAATTCCGGCTTGGGGTGAGGCACCAGGCCCTGAAGAAGACAATCTGGCAGGATCGGAAGCCTTCAAGGCAGTGCCACGGAGAGGATTTTTAGGGTTGCAAACCATGCCCTCCTTGGCCACCAAGGTGCAATCAGCAGGAGGTGGACCAATGACTGACAGAGATTCTTGAGAACCCGAGGGATTAACGCCGGGGGGGGGGAAGAGGCATATGTCAGCCTGAACTGCAAGATCTGCGACAAGGCATCTAGGCCCTCTGACTCTCTCTCTCAGAATATCGAGAAGAACCTCCATACCTTCTTGTTCTTGCCATTGGCAAAAAGGTCTATTTCTGGGTTGCCGAACCATTGAACCAAAGAAAGACCTTCGGGTTCAGCTTTCCAATCCCCCTGCCTGATTGGCCTGCGACTGATGAAGTCCACTTCCTGGTTGCTTGTCCCTATTATATGAACTGCCACCTGGAAAGAACTTTCCCTTTGGCCCAACCCAGGATCTCCTTGGATAAGTTCAGAAGATGTCTGGATCTGGTTCCACCCTTACGGTTCAGGTCGGAGCTGACCTGAACCTCCCTGTCCAAGATACTGCTTTTGAAAGCCTTCAGGGTTTCACCTACTGCTCTGAGCTCCCTGGTGTTGGATGAAGACTGGGAAATTGCCCTGTTACAAGAACCTTGGGCTTCCTCCAGGTGTGCATCCCACCCCCAGGAGCTTGCATCTGTGACCACTTTTAGGAGGTCTCACTGGGCCCAGGGCCTGCCACCTGCAGATTGCTGGGGGTTACCCACCATTCTAGTGAGGATATTACCTGTGGAGCGGACAGAAGGAAGAACTGCAGGCCTCTTGAGTGGAATTGTGCCCACGCTATGGTCAGGATGGCTGCTGACATCAGTCCCAGCACCCTCAAGACCTCCCTTGGGAAGCTTGAAGGTGTCTCTATTAGACCCCTCACTGACAGGACTATCTTTTGCACCTTGTCCCTCGTTAAAAAGAATCTTTCATCTCTTTTCTCCAGCACATAGCCTAAAAAGGTTTTGACCTGCTCTGGTTCCCGAGATAATTTGTCTATGCTTACTTTCCAGCACAGAGACTCAAGGTTGGTGATCACCCTCCCCATGTCTGCCTTCACCTGGATAGCAGAAGGACCATAAATTAGAAGATCATCTAAATAGGGGATCAGGGATATCCCCTGAAGGTGCAACAGTGCCACTGCTTTGGCAAGGATTTTTGTACAAACCCTTGGACTGGCTGCTACTTCAAAAGGAAGAGCCCTGAACTGCCAGTGGGCTGTTTCTTCTCCAATTACTATTGCAAACCTTAAGTATGCATGATGTTGCGGATGAATTAGGACATGTAAATAGGCATCCTTGAGGTCCAGCATTGTCATAAAGGCCTTTATTAGTTGACTTTTTGCTTACTGAGTAAATACTCTCCATGGAAAATCTTTTGTACTCCAAGCATTTGTTCAGGTTTCTGAGGTTTATGATTAGGTGGTATTTTCCTGAAGGTTAGCGAACAACAAATATGTGGGAGTAAAATCCCTGTTGGCTTTTGGGTACAGGTACTACCGCCAATTGCACCGCCAGCTCCTGAACTCCTTCCAAGAGAGCTTCCCTTTTCAAGGCTTCCCAAGAAAGGCAGCTTAGGTCAATCATTTGTGGGGGCTTTGATGAATTCTCCAGGCAATAGTCCACTCATACTAGTTGGCAGATGTAGGCACTGTCAGAGATTTTTTCCCATTTGGAGGCAAAGTATGACAGGTGGCCCCCTATCCTGATCTTGGTGTCACTTGGTTTCTTTAGTGCTGGCCCCTGGGGAGAAAAAATGGTGCAGAGTGCTGATATTCTGTCAATTTCTTGATTTTGAACTCAGCATAACAGGTGCTCCACTGTGCTCAGAATAGTGCCCCACATGGAATGACACTCACCATCATCCAATGACCACCTATCTCTAGGATGGTCATTTGCGCTTTTGGGACTATCCCAGTGAAAAAATTATAAATACCATCCTCAAAATGGCGGATATTGCACTTCCTGAAGACGATCTATGATCGAAATGTGTCGAGGTTTGATGACGCAACTTCCACCAACGCGACATCCGCTCTTTGGAACATACACCACCCGGAGGACTAACCACCATAGCGGCAGCCATTTTCTTACTGCACAAGCAACAAGGCTGAGTACACCAGGTGCCAAGTTATGGGCACTTCTTTTGTGAATGTAATATTTGCAGTAATTTCCCCATAATTAAAGTAAAAATGGTTTTACACTATGGGATGTCTACTTTTGTTTCTTTATACAAGCTGGCTATTTGTTCATTCTGCTTGTGGAGGAGAGGAGAAAGTTGGTAAGAGATGCAGCTCACTTGGAGGAAAAGTGGTTACCATTAGCAACACTGTTTCACTGGGATAGTCCCAAAAGTGCAAATAACCATCCAAGAGATAGGTGGCTATTGGATGATGGTAAGTGTCAGTCCATGTGGGGCACTATTCTGAGCACAGTGGAGCACCTGTTGTGTTGTGAAAGGAATTCACAATCAAGAAATTGACAGAAGAATATCAGCACTCTGCACCATTTTTTAACTTTTTGGGACTGAATTTATTACATTATGTTTATTACTTCTCACAATTTATGTTGACTTTTACACTTATTATGCACAGTCCATATGGTTATTTATGTATTAGTTTGTGTTTATAAGTTCACAATTCAGGACTGCTGCAAGTGATTATTGGGAATATTTGATACATCCACAAGCGCATTAGCACTCTTTTTTTCATCTGGGGAGGAAAACAGCAAATTGCTTCTTTACCTTCCTTTCCCATTGCCCCATTTCTTATCGGTTCCTTTTTGACCCTCTGCTGGTTCTGCCCTGAGGGGACACAAAAAATCTCCTATAATTTTCCCTCTTGGGTTTACCTGGAAATTTCTTCCCCTTCTCAGAGGACTTGGACAACACATTGCCCAACCCTTGGCCAAACAGCAGGGAGGCTTCAAAGGGGAGACCACATCGTTTACCTTTCAAAGTTAGGTCACCTTTTAAGCCAGTTAACCCAGATAGACAAGTGTTCTTGTTTGGTACCCAGTAAAGTACAGTAGGAGCGTCTTATTTTTTGTTGCATATATCCTAAGCAGTTGCCATACATACCAGCTGTAAACTAACAAACAGTTGGGCAATCTGGATATTGCAATGCCTAAATTATGTTCTGCCAATTACTATACAATGCAACATATGAAAACCATAAGAACTGCAAGTTGTGTTTTTTTATGAAGGATGACGTAATTATTCAGGTTACATTGACACCAATGGGGTATTAATTATGACACCATTCCATACAACACAGTTTCGTGAACAACAAAGAAGTAACGACAATAGCTTTCAACAGCTTTGCTATCCCTGAAACAGAAAAAAAAAATAAGAAACAGTGTTTGAAAGAAAAAAGAAAGGTAATTTAAGAACATAAGCCAGAAGACAGCGTGGTGTCCAATATAGGAAGAACGTAATAATAAACAAACTCAAACAGAATGTATTCTAATAGAAAAGTGTGCAGCAAATGTTCAGGAATGAAATCTGGTAGTTATTGTATAAAAATCCCTTAAGCCTTATGCCCAGTGTACATGTGCAGTAAAGAAAGCAAAACAGGATATCGGGATTCAGTGCTAGAGGGATACAATACTAAAGCAAATGAAAAGAGGTTCAGAATAAAGCAGAGGTTATATGTTTCCTAGAATACACCGCAGGTCTGGTCACCAAACCTTAAAGAGAATATAAATGCACTTTAGGGGGTGTAGTACAGAGCAAGAAGAGTAATAACAGGTCTAAAAGATAAAGGATATATTGAAAAAATCTCACTGGTTTATTGCAGAAATGAAAATGTGGTTATCTACCTGGAGTTTTCAAAATTATGATGTGAATTGACAAAGCATTTCCACAGAAACCCGGAGAGCTCACAAACACCAATAACATCCGAGGAAGAGAAAAATCAGGACAATGTAATTGTTTGATCTATTCCATAGCAAAACAGGAAGCTCGATTTAACTATCTACACTATTGTTCAGCCAGCAAAACTAATTGTCAAGGCCAGAAGTCCTCCTGCTTCAAGCTTTAGAATACAAGTTACCCAGTATTCTGTTCATAGAGCAATTATTTAGTTTGAATGATGGTGCATTCTTTGCAAGTTCCTGCATAAGATACAGTATATTTTAAGCAAAATGTAAATGAAGTACAAGTATACATATTTTGTAGCAGGTCAAAAATGTATGTATTACTGTCCTGGAGAGAAAATACCATTAGATGTACTGTATGGTACTGTTTAGTGTATGGTGTAGTATAATATAGCATAATATAGTCTAAAATAGTATATGAAGCCTTTTCACTCACTACAAGCTACTTACACCTAAACACACAGATGAAAACAAAACATAAAAGCATGCAGACATATTGGTGGATTTTCTAAAGGCAAATAGACTGTGCACTTTATAAGTGCAGTTGCACTCATTTTCCCCAGAGCTTAATGAATGTTGTAAAGCTCTGCTAATTTCCATCATCCAATCATGTGCAAACAAAAGTGCTGTTTTTTATTTTCCTTGCACCTGCTTGGATATTCTTTACAAAGTGAATCTTCACCACATTAACTAAGCTCTGGGGAAAATAAGTGCAACTTCACTTGCAAAGTGCACAGTCTATTTACCTTTAGTAAATCCAACCCACTGCGTGATATTATATGAATAAGTGCAAAGCATGAATTGTTAGACAGGGTCAATTTGCTTTTTTTTGCTTAGAGGTTGGCTGGCAGGTTTGCTAGAAAATGTGTGGTTGTCAGAGGTGTGCATTGCCCTTCCATGTGCACCTTGCTGCAAAGTTTGGTTATAGGTTGGGGTGGTTGTCACTTTTTGTATAGTTGGTTGAATTGGATGTGGGGACACACTGGATGTCTTCAGCTGCCATTGTGCTTTTGCTGGGGTCACATGCGCCCCTTTAAGGATGGGTGGGTTTCCTCAAGACAAACCTGTAATAATAGGAATAACCATAAAGGTTGCCAATCTTTGAAGGCACAAAAGGTTTGTTTCTGCGTGACCACTTAAACGTCTCAAGCTGCACCACACCAGCTTGAGGACAGTCCCAACTCTCCACAGATACCTCCACATTCCGACTTCTTGGTTAACCCACCATTGACTGGTATTTAGGGTACTCCATATCTTAGATGGGCTCCCAATATTAGATATTGCAGTACATTTTTGAATACCCCCCTTAGACACCAAACGCCTGGCTACTACAACCACCAAATAGAACAAATCCAAACACAGGGTGGGAGGGTGGAAAGCTTCCTCCTCGTCTATTGCTTCCAACTGCTTGAAAAGTTTTCAAATCACTCTTTGAAGACCCCCATGGCCCCTCCTCAATCTACAAACTAGACAGTCCTGGTAAGTAATCTAATATCTACTGATCCTTAAAGATAACCCTTTATCTCCTTGATTCTCCTTGGTTAACCCTTGATCTCCTGGTCATGTTTGCCTTTTGCCTATATTTTTTTTTTTGTTTGCTTTGGGCCTATCTTTCCAGGCTGAGTAGGGATTGTACCAAGCCCAAGTTCTACTGGACAAACTACATGAGGTGTTCGGCCAAGCAGAACCTCCAGCTGCAGTGGGAAGTGAAACTAATAATAGTGGTGTTACTACCACTGCTAAATGTACTGCTTCCTCCTCAGGCTGGTCTTTAAGCAGCCGCTGGCTTCCTAGCAAACAGTGACGTATCCCTGCCTAGGCAATTCAGATGTCAGTTAGGGACTCTGGTGGGCACGCCTATGTTCTTATGTGTGCGCATTCTTGTTCTTTTGTATGTCTAGTTAGGCTTCTATGCTCATGACTCACATGCTTCACATGAAAACCAGCATGTGCTGCACAAGAATTAGTACTTGCTGCACAAGATCCCTAAAATTAAGTTTGCCAAACATGCCCTAAATGGAACCCAGGTAAATTTGTGTAGCTATTGTAGACCACTAACCATAATGCTATACAGAACTCCCATAGTGACCACATAGCTTTATTAATAAATAGAGTATAAGCACTAGCAATTAGGGTTCCTCTGTTACTAAATATTTAACATCATGTTCCCAGCTAATGGAAGGACAAGAACACGTCTAAGATAGTTGAAAGGAGCTTCCTTAACCCTCAAGAGCCATTAAAACCCATTATAACCCCAACAACCACCAAAACCAGCTTAACATGTATGTGATTGGCATCAAGTGGTTTTACCGGTGTTATGGCTGTATGCCATAACCTTGGTATTATTTTTTTCAGCCGGCTATGTTCTTTCATGTAAAAGCAATCCTAGCGGAGAAGTAGCTGATGGATTGCTTTTACAGGTGGTTTGAGGGCAGGTCCAACTGCCCACTGGCACCTCCCTGGGCTCTACCAGATTGGAGAGCCGAGTGTCCAATCCAGCGGTGCCTCTAAGTTATCATAATGCTAAGCAGCTACTGTAGAGAGGCATAGAACTGGTTTGAGAAATTATGCAAGTAGGTATAAAGGGGGAGCGGGATGCTACAACTACTGGAACATTTTGTACCTTAATACAGGGAATGCATTAAGGTAAAAAATGTTCATCCTTTAGAACCACTTGAATATTCCCTTTAATCATACAAGCTTTAACCATGCAATCATATGCAAACAAAAACTATTTTTTCTGAAATATTATTAACTACCTTACCTGGCTCCGGTCCCGGTCCCACGGCAATCCGGTCCAGGAAGCGCAGCCGCTCGGCTCCGCCTCCTCACCGGTGATTGGGCGCCAGCACTGGAAAGGCACACAGGCGACCAATCACCGGCGAGGAGGTGGAGCCGAGCGGCCCCGCGAAAATCGAGTGAGGGAGCGGCCAGTAAGTGTGCAGCAGCACCATGCTGTGACATTCTTGGCACTATTCCTCTCCCCCACTGACACTAACGATGGGGCACTGTTCCTCCCCCACTGACACCAACGATGAGGCACTGTTCCTCCCCCACTGACACCAACGATGGAGCACTATTCCTCCTCCCCACTGACACCAACGATGGGGCACTATCCCCCCCCCCCACTGACACCAATGATGGGGCACTATTCTCCCCACTGATACCAATGATGGGGCACTTTTCCCGCCACTGATACCAACGATGGGGCACTATTCCTTCCACTGACACCAATGATGGGGCGCAATTCCTGCCACTGATACCAATGATGGGGCGCTATTCCTCCCACTGATACCAATGATGGGGCGCTATTCCTCCCACTGACACCAATGATGGAGCACTATTCCTCCCACTGACACTAATGATGGGACACTATTCCTCCCACTGACACCAATGATGGGGCACGATTCTTCCCACTGACACCAATGATGGGGCACTATTCCTCCCACTGACTAATGATGGGGCACTATTCCTCCCACTGACACTAATGATGGGACACTATTCCTCACACACTGACACTAATGATGGGGCACCATCATTGGTGTCAGTGGGAGGAATAGTGTCCCATCATTAGTGTCAGTGGGAGGAATAGTGCCCCATCATTAGTCAGTGAGAGGAATAGTGCCCCATCATTGGTATCAGTGGGAGGAATAGTGCCCCATCATTGGTGTCAGTGGATGAAATAGTGCCCCATCATTGGTGTCAGTGGGAGGAGTAGTGCCTCATCATTGGTATCAGTGGGAGGAATAGTGCCCCATCATTGGTGTCAGAGCGAGGAATCGTGCCCCATCACTGGTGTCAGTGGGAGGAATAGTGCCCCATCATTGGTGTCAGAGCGAGGAATCGTGCCCCATCACTGGTGTCAGTGGGAGGAATAGCACCCCATCATTGGAATACCATACTGAAATAGCATACCATATTGAAATCAAATCTTAGGTTTTTTCATTTTTATTTGGTGTGTGTTGGAAGAGGGGTAGTCTTATACGGCGAGTATAGCTCAAACCCTATATTTTAACAGGAAAAGTAGGGGGTCGTCTTATACGCCGGCAAATACGGTATTTAATCACTTTACTACCAAGTACTTTCACCCCCTTCCTGCCCAGGCAGTCATACAACACTGTACCCATATTACCCATATTAAACTTTTATTTTATTCACAGATTAAGAGCAATCTTTTGGTGGTATTTAATCACCACTAGGTTTTTTATTTTTTTGGCTAAATACATGAAAAAAGACCGAACATTTTGAAAAAAAAATGCTTTTTTGTTTTTCATTTCTGTTATAAAATGTTGCAAATAAATAATCTTTCTTCATAAATTTAGGCCAAACTGTATTCTGCTACATTTCTTTGATGAAAATAACCCAAGTCAATGTGTATTATTTAGTTTGTAGAAAAGTTATAAAGTCCACAAGCTATGGGATATATATATAAATGAAAATTAATCAATCCTGATGTACTTATGGCCTCTTGAGGCAAGAAAGCGCCAGGACAGTACAAATATCTCTCAAATTTGGAACTTAGACAGTGCTAGGTATTTAGTAAGAGGCATAAAAAATAAATTGTAAAAAAAAAATGTTTTTTACCAATTTTATTTTGTTACATACTGTCACCAGTGCAGTAGAGCATCATCATATAACTAGTCTGGTGGTGATCATGGACACTGACTGGTGACAGTCGACAGAAATACGACAGTAGTTTCTTTTTTATTACTTTTTGGTATTTTTTTAATAAGATTTTTTGTTTAACATACTGGGACCGGAGCATTACAGTATTACCATAGTAACATTTTACTACTCTGGGGATCTGGGGAAGTGATAAGGATTTTTTTTCTTTACACACTATGATTGCTTATACCAGTGGATTTCAGTGGTATAAGCAACTATTTTTGCTAAATAAAATGGATTCATGCAGTATTTACTATTATTATTATTATACAGTATTTATATAGCACCAACAGTTTGCTCAGCGCTGTACATTATAATGGAAGACAGTACATGAGACAGTACAGTAACAATACAGTACAATAAATTAGGGGTTCGAGGGCCCTGCTCCTTGGAGCTTACAATCTAACTATTGTTGTTAGCTGTGATTGGCTACAGCTACAGTATACACATGGTACAGAAGGGATGTGATTGACCTTGTCTGTACCATTTGATCACTGTGATCAATCAGAGAGATCAACACAATAGTACACAATGGATTGCATGAATAAATGTTATCCATTGTGTACAATTGTCATGTAATCTGCTGCGATTGGTCACAGTGATCACATGGTACCGGCATCAGCCGCTACACTGATTGGTCATCCGTTGTGTCCAGTGGACACATTGGTTGACAGATCGCAAGGCACGTTCCAGGGAAGACATCATATGACATCGACCCGGAACGACGAGCGTCCTGCCCGTCCATCATTTGACAATAGACCGGCCAAGAACCGGTTAAAGTAAAAAGACTTACCTTAATAAATAAGCTATATATAAATTGATTTTGCAAAGTAAATGCTTAGTTTTCTAACTGAACAATTTCTTCTCTAATTTATCAAATCAACCATGGTCAATAGTAATGGAAAAGTGTAGATGCTCACTGGACCATTGCTTCTTTAAAGAACCTATAGATATTCATATGAATACTTTATGACTTGCATATGCCTCATTCACATGGGCGCGCTTATACTTACATTTGTCCTGTATTTGTCTATTCAATTGCATGCAGGCAGTCCCATTCATGTCTATTGAGACACAGCAGCCACTGGCCCCAGTTTGACAGTTGTGCAGGTGTGGGTGCGTGTTTTATAAGGTCATGCACTTTGGTGAGTGATTTTCCATTGGAGTGGTGATGGTGGCACTTCGAAAGTTTACCCAAGCACTGTTTTTCAGTTTGCACTAATCATTGAGGTCTATCTATAAAACAATCATTGCACAAATGTCAGGAGCGATCAATGCCTGTATCATCCACTCCCTCTGGTGTCCAAAATGATGTATAATTTTCTCATTGCGGTATTGCAGATGACTATACCACATTTTGGCCAAAAGATGGAGCTGATGATACAGGCATTAATTTCTTGGAAAAATTACAGGACATTTTGTTCAACTTTCATGAATGCTTCTGACATTTTGCAAAGAATGTTTCATACTGTATATAGACCTCATAGTAGACAGTGTTGCACATTTGAGACTTGTGAATGGTACTGTTGATGATTTCATTGGAGAGGCACTATCTGCATTTGTTTAAAACGTCAATAATTCTATTGAATAATTAACAAATGGTAACATCTATTCTACCTTTTATTTGTGAAATATGGGTTATACTTCTGTTTTAATTTATGTTGCTGTGTGCATTTAGATTAAGATGTGGGCATCTGTGTGTGTTTGAAAATATATACAGTATAATATATATATATGGTTTATTTATCTCTCTTTCCTAAAAGCACACAGTCAGGTAGATCATTCTCATATAAGATCGATTGATCAGATATTAAATGTCCCTAAGGGACCAGAAAATTTCACTAAATAGATTTTAATGAATGGAGAATTACCGTTTAATGAAGATGCAGTGATTAAAATGCTATGGATTACATTCAAATCTTGTTATGAAAAAACAGGATAAGCAGCGGGCTATAAAATCAGTTTAATAACATCCGTCTTTTGGGAGAAGCTACGCTGAAATGTTGAGCTCTAGCTGTTCATTAAAGCAACTTATACAATCTGCAGTAACAGTAAACACCAACTGGGCTCAGATTTTAAACCTCCTCTACTGTGCTTAAATAAGAACACTAACCAGAAGTTGAAAAGACTTGTTAGGTCACCCAGGGGACATAGTGCGGGTAGCATTTGCCTCCCAATGAAATATTTGCTGTAGTTTAGAAATATAATGCCATTTTTATGGCTATAGCTCTACTCTAGGCAGGAGCCCAGATTATGGGTGACCTTATGAGCAGGCAGGCAGTACTGAAGCCACTGCCCCATTTCCAATCTGCAGCCCACTTTGCTATGTAAGCTGTGTCTCCTCTGCTCCTTTGCACTGATAAAACACTGATCCCACACCCTCCCTCAGCTGCCATCTAGTTCAGAGATTACTACATTTGTAGATTGCATCTTGTGACAAGGGAACTGTCATTCACAAGAAAGCAACCCCACAACAACATATGCTAACAGCTACTAAACTAGTCTCTCTTAGACAAATGTAGTCATCCGCTTGTGTTCTTGTGGGTTTGTGTTTTTGTGAGTGACGATGCTTCTCTCCAGCTGCCATCTTTCCCCACACAAGCCACCAGCTACTACTGTCCTCTAATGTCCTCTGACCTTGCTGGTGCTTAGCGAGGTTGTGGGCTCAGTCTTTTACCAGTATAAAGGAGCAGAGGGAGTACAGGCTGCATAGCAAGGAGGGTTGCAGAATTTCAGTCTGGAAGCATTCAGAAGAGGTGGGGCTGTTTAGCTTTGTGTCTGTGCTGTTTCCTATGTACCATGTCAGTCCAAAGTCAGTCTTCTTGCTACGATCATACAGCTCAACAATCATAGCACTGATTTATTTAGGGACAAGTGCTATGTGCACTGCATCCCCTGAGGGATTCTAAAAACCTTTTTAACTTTGTGAAACCTCATTCCAGCCATTTTTTTGTAGATTAAGACAGTAGTTAATTAGAACCTGTTTGGTTAATTAGAATTATCAGGTTTGTATTGCTGCCTGAGATTTACATTAAGGATTTTTCCTTTCATTTCCTGTCCTAGTGACCACAGCAGTAAAGCTGGCCATAAACGGATCAAACATTGGTTCAGCAGCTACCGCTTGTTTTTTGATCCATGTGTAGCCATTCCTGTTTAACAGAAGTCCGATCATTATTAGTGACTCAGGACCAATGGAGATTTTTTTAGGTGAAAAACCACTGGAAACCAATTACCTACTTGACTGAGCTCTCACTCACCTCTGAACACCTACAGAAGGGGGTACCCACCATTTACCACTGATATAAGTAATTTACCATTGGCCAACAACAAAATGAGGCAGTCATCACTGCCCCAGGTGAAGTAGGACACTGACCACTGACCACTAATGTCACCACTGTGCCATACCAGGTCAGCACCACTCCAAGCCTGCAGTATCAGTCATCTGAGTTTACACTCTGTATTCAGGGTGCTGGCAGGGACAGAGCACATCTTGCTCCAAGATTCAATAAAGCATACAAGTACCACTGTACCCTGTATTAAACTTCAGTATGAAATAAATGTAATACAGGCTTCAGCTCAAATTCCTACCCATCAACCACGTCCCTCTGACATGTTTCACTCACACTGAGCTGAAGCCAATCTTTAATTTACTTCACACCATAATTGAATACAGCATTCGTCAGTGCTACTGTACATTATGTCACCACTGTGATGTGATCACTAACATAAGGGGACACCTACAACTGAATGCCAAGTAATTAGGGGAACTAACACTGAATGGCAAAGGAACGGGCATACATAACTGACTCCACCCCTGCACAGTGCTGTACTGTATAATATACATAAATATATATATATATATATATATATATATACTGTATATATATACTGTATATATATATATATATAGTGTAATTGACTTCTGTAACCAATATGCTGTGTTGTATGTAGTCCTGCCTCCTGCACTCTTGATGCCTTTTTGTATATAGTGCTACCCCCGCAGGGGCCACTTGATAATGCTTGTACTCAGTGCTTGCCCTCACCTTGCATACCTCCCGACACATTCGACACTCTGGGTTCAGACCAGGGGCGGACTGACCATTTGGAAACTCGGGCACTGCCCGAGGGCCCGGGGTCAGTAGGGGACCCCATGAGATGCCCCTGGTACCTTTTTCATAGGCTTTTTTGAGTTTGGGCAAGGACACAGGGGCCCCATGATCCCCTATTGCCGGGGGCCCCATGAGTTGTCAGTTCGCCCCTGGTTCAGACCTATTTCCAACAGTATGAAATATTAATGCAAGAGACACAATTCTTTAGTAAAACCTCTATATTAGGCTCATTCAAGAGAGTAGACCACAGAATGAAGGTTTAGGAGGTACATCCCCAGTTAATGCATAAAAGCAAAGCACTGATAAAATGGAAATACCAAATAACAATGGTTAACAATTGAGTCCTGAGATGTTTCAAGTTTCTTATGTGATAGTAGCCATTGTCTTCTGCTAGCAATGGTGGGGCCCAAATACAGTAGTGAGAAATGGTAATCCAATGAAAATAAAAGATAGGCTGTGGTAAATGCTCAAAAGCAAAGATATCTTGGTACTGAAGTATAAAGGTATCTGCATGCAGTGTCTTTACAGTGCTGTCAGAAAGTGGTTGGGTATCTACCTGCTCACCAATCCCATGGATAGTACAGCCTCCTAGGAACAGGGTTCTTACACAGGCTCTTGGCTGTTCACAGAGAAGTGCAGAGTTTTTGCCTGACAGCTTGTCAACGCGATAAGCAGAGATGACTGGCATAAGCCTAGATAGTGACAGTCCCGATCAGGGGCGGACTGACAACTCATGGGGCCCCGGGCAATAAGGGATTATGGGGCCCCTTTGTCCTTGCCCAAACTCAAAAAAGCCTATGAAAAAGGTACCAGGGGCATCTCATGGGGCCCCCTACTGACCGCGGGCCCTCGGGGAGCGCCCAAGTTTCCAAATGGTCAGTCTGCCCCTGGTCCCGATGCAGAGAAGCTGATGCAGTCCTAGGATGGCAAACAGTGTCACCACTGTGCTGAACTGGTATGCTAAGTCCCGAAGTAGTAGCCAGCATTCTATCTCTGGAGCAGAACAGACGTTCCCATTTGTTCAGCTCTGAATCCTGCACTAAGAAAGCAAGCCAGCTGAATGATGTAGATGAATATATCTACTCTCCCAGCAACATTCTGGTTCCCCAGCTCTCTGGTAGTTGTAGTTCAATCAGCACTCAGAAATACAGGATGTATTAGCTATAGGACTGTAGGTCCCAGGATCCTCTGCTGTCAGAAGAACTGGATCCACTCTGCTAACAGGACGTGATGTATCAGTCCCAGTGCTGGACACTAGGAGGAAAAAGAATTACCATAGTCTCATCTGTAAATGTCCCCGAATGGCAAAATGATATAGCTGGCACCTGGCTACACGTACATTATATAGTCGTGATCACTGCATTCTGTAAGCTTTGCCTTAAATTACATACTCCTGACCAACATGTTCATTGTCACACATTTGACATTTGCTAAATGGTCTCCAACTATTTTAACGCATATTTTCTGTAAAAGCAGGTTTAGATAGATAAGAGATGCACAAAATGTGTCAAAGCATCTGTATGTGCTTACTTGTAATAAAGCTTCCCAGTTTCCATCCTTGTGAACATCATTGTCTTTGGATTGTTGCACTGAATAAACTTTGCAAGGCCGTGGAGTAAGAGGAGTTGTGGGAGAGCGGTGTATGCTGTGTCACTGAGCAATAGCAGTTTCTTTGTGTATATAGATTCAGACAGAGTATTAGGTTTGTCTATATTCTGAGTGCAGAAAAGCATATGCCATGTATAAGAGCCATGACATAGGTGCACAGCAGGTGAGCCTATTTAACAGTCTTCCTTTAAACAACTCGCCTTGTCAGCAAGAGCACTTTGATTCTATATTTGCCGGTGTGCTAGCTACTGCCTCATTCTGTTTCATTTTGACTTTGCCTCAGTCTAAATTGGTTTGACCTTGCGAAAATGTGTATACTTTTACCCATGATCACCCATTCACATAAATTTATTATAATCAAATTACTTCTTCTTAAAAGAGAAGTTTAGGATTTTTTTTTTTTAAATTATACTTACCCAGGAGCATGCAGCCTCAATCCAATGCTGAATCTGCCCCCCTCAGGTTTTAAGGGTAAGAACTGAGAAATCAGACACCAATGATCGCTCAGTTCTGCCTGACGCTCTGAGCACAGATTGATGACTTTCAGCCACTGATGTCTGCTCTTCCCCCCCAGTGTTCACTGGAACATTGGAATGTGGAGGGGGCAGGAGCGTCTGGCTCAGGCTCTCGGTGAATTTCCAGTCCAGGCTCCTGGGAGAATCTTTCCCCAGCCTGGAGGGGCTGAGTGACACCAGCCGACAGTGGACTTTAGCCCGCTGTCTGCTTAAAATGGGTCACAGGCGTGCAGAATTAACTGCACTCTTGTGATCCACAAGAACAGCCAAACGAGCTTTAGCTGTACTTGTCATTTAAGTTATATTTTATTTGTCTAATTTGTTTTTTATATATAACCACAATAACCACAGTCATGGAAATAGTGGGGTTTATTTACTAAAACTGCAGATTGCAAAATCAGGTGCACCTCTGCATAAAAAACAATCATCTTTCAGGTTTTATTGCCAAAGCTTAATTAAACAAGCTGAGGTTAGACGCTGATTGGCTACCATGCACAGGTGCACCAGATTCTGAGTGAACCAGTTTAGTAAATCTACCCCAATGTAGATTATATATGATAAAAAATAATCAAGAGCATCATGTAATTTACATGTAGACTTGTTTATATTGCATTATAATTTACATTTGTGAATATTTTTATGAACATTTACAATAATATTAAGACGTCATGCACACAGGACATTTTAAAAATGCTACTACTCTTGGCAGCAGAGCTTTGGCAGAAAAAGTGCCTGTAAAAGTGTCTAACGTTTTTATAAGCTCATTTACAGGGGTCAATCGCTTGGGTGTTCATTCATTTCATTGGCCAGAATAACAATTTATTCTGGCTACTTAAATGAATTAACACTCAAATGCTAAACGCACCTAGAATTAACAGCGTTTAGGTGCGTTTAGACACATTTACATGCACCAAGCATTTTTTCTGCCAAAACGCTTCTGCTCCTGGACGCACAGGGAGTGGGGTTTTTTTTTACAGCTCCTAAAAGCCCCTGCCATTAAAAGCTTCCAAAAGTCTATGGGGTTTATTTACTAAAGCTGGTGCATCACAATCTGGTGCAGTTGTGCATGGTAGCCAATCAGCTTCTAACTTCAGCTTGTTCAATTAAGCTGTAGCAATAAAACCTGGAAGCTGATTGGTTTTTCTACAGAAGTGCATAGGATTCTAAGTGAACCAGCTTTAGTAAATCCCTATGTGTGCATGGACACATAGGATAACATGGAGAGGCATTTGCAAGCGTTACAAAAAAGCCTGACGCCCCTAAAAGTGCCTTCAAAAACGCCCAGTGTTCATGAGGCATAACCAGGGGCGGACTGACCATTTGGAAACTCGGGCACTGCCCAAGGGCCCGGGGTCAGTAGGGGGCCCCATGAGATGCCCCTGGTACCTTTTCATAGGCTTTTTTTGAGTTTGGGCAAGGACACAGGGGCCCCATGATCCCCTACTGCCCGGGGGCTCCATGAGTTGTCAGTCCGCCCCTGGGCATAACAATTCATTTTTAAGTTTGTTGGAGTTGTTTAAATTTTATTTCAAGCCTATGTTAAATTTTTTTTTAAATCAGCACAAGGGTTCCTGCAGGGGTTAATACAGCTTTTGGACCTGTCGCAGGCAGTAGTCAAAAATGCCAACTATCCTCACTCTTTCCAATATAGCTATCTTATCCCAAGTGATTAGAAACCACAAAACCTCAAAACCAAGTAGATCCTGAGCTGTATTTAATTGCACATCAGCACACATGTTCAGATTATTAAATTGTTCTAAAGTTGCTAGTTTACATGTATGAGATGCTCTGACATGCATTGCCCATTTTATGATGCATTGATGTGTGTTAAAGGGGATATTGATGACAATGGCAGTGCATTAAATGATTGTTAATAATGCACATAAAATGGATCAAACATGCATGGAAAGGTGTGAGTCCATAAAAGTTCTAGTGTATTTTGGGATTATTTATTTGTTGCTTTAAATATATCCCTGCACATTTCAAAATAAGTGATTTAGTTACATTCTGACTTTTTGCCACTAGTCTATGCTGTTGTATTAAATTCTGATACATCCTTTTTTTTAACAGCAAAAAAGTAGCCACATTTTAAAATTTTTCCTATCAATTTTTACATGTAAAAACACAAAAACTATTGAAAATAATAGTACTTTAAATATATTAAAAGTAAGAAACAATGCGTGTTAAAGTTTTGTAGAATATTTAGGCAAATATTTCTTAAGTTATAGAAAGTTTTATATGTATGTGTGTATATTTTTCCTGCAGTTCCAGCATTGGTGTTCCTTATGGCATTTTTTGTATGTTATCCACTAACAAAATATTTAAAAGCTTATTTTCTAAAATATTTTGCAGTGAAGTTCAGAAAGCAGCAAAACCCACAATGTATTAATAAATATTAAGTAAAACATTTTGTTATTTGCATTTTTATAGTTCAGAATCTTCATAGGTGCAAATTTTCCCGCAAAGCCTTTACATGTCAAGTAATTTTTCATTTTGTCATTCAGAATTAACATTTTTCACTAGTTGTAGTATGGATTGTGGTAACATGCAATGTGCTTGAAAAAAAAGATTTACTGTATTTTTTATATAAGGAGCTTTCATTTTAGGGTACTTTATTTCATTTAGTTTTCTTTGTATTGTTTTCTCTTTTTTATCTGATTGTTATTTGTGCATTGTTACTTTATTTTTTTTTTCTTTTAATTCATTGTCTGTTATTCTTTACATGGAAGTAAAATAACAAAAGTAATGAGAAGCGGTATTGCCAAAAGGTCCCAGATTGTTGAAATGAAGTTAAATAAAACCCAGGGGCTATTTAAAGTGAATTACATGCTCTAAATCCACCTTCATGTCACCTTTCCTACCAAATCCAATGAATTTTGCTATTTTAAAATAATCGCCCAATTTTCACCAAAGTTTCAGGAACATGAAAGCTCTCAATTTTTCCCATTCTTAATTATTAATCCAAAAATTCAATTATATGCCCCCTAGTCTAGTTTTGCAGTGTCTTTCCTATAAGTATAATTATTTGTGATTGGGCAGTACATTCCACCTCATTGGACAGACAAGTGTAGAATAAACTATAACTGTGATAAAACTATCCTTCTTGGGAATTAAATCTGTTACTGTACTGAGGGAAGTGTGTGGGGTGTCATTGCCCAAAAAGACTGTAATACTTTCTGAGCCACTGATCCTGAACACATTTGCTGATCAGGATGTGTGACTTAACTTTGACTGTGGGGGGAATTACCAACTATAGAGCACCAGAAGCGCTAGTCTATGCAACTTAAACACATTGAATTGTAAATTAGGCAAATTACCACATTTTAGCAAGTGTAATCTTTGGAGGAAATTTACTAAAACTGTTGCACTCAGAACCTTGTGCTTTAAGCTAAGTTAAGCTTTGGCAATAAAACCTGGTCGTTTCTATGCAGAGTTGCACCAGATTTTTTTACTCTCCAGTTTTAGTAAACACACCCTTATTAGAAAAACAGTTAAGGCTTGTGCTTATTATATAGCCTTGCTCAAACCAATTCATACTGATTTTAATATGACTTCACTTGCTGCATGCTTCTTTGAGTTAGTGACTAGTGAAATTATTAGAGCCAGAGAGAGCCAGGAAACTAGAATTTTCCAAAGGAAGTTATCAATATTAGTCTGTGCATTTTGAACAGTATAGGCACTCGTTAAGAAACATATCATTTGCTTTCTTTACCCATTTTTGTAAATATAAAACCATTTTTCAATTTTTCTGATACAATGATCATAAGCCTTAGCAGAACACATTTTTCTGTGTTCAGCCTAAAATGTTCTACTATGTTTTGTAATATAAGTTCCCTTATACTCGGTAGGACATCTTTCTCAAGGCTGTTTTAATTAGAAAATCATCAGAAGTGGTCCATGTTCATTAAATAAATGTGAAAGTTTTACACTGGCTATGCTGCAAGACAAAGTCAGAAAATGATAGATTATATAAAGTAGCTGCAGGAAAGTAAAAGTCACTCTCAAATGTTGTTATTAACAATGTCATTTTATATAGATTTCATAAATAGAAAAAGCTGAAAACTGAGTAACCATTTTAAGGACTCTGGAGAGGACTCCATAACATAATTTATAAACATTGCTCTTCAAATTACTTGATTAGATTATAAAATATTGAAACCGCACTCTCTGCTTGTTGTTCAATCTATGTGAAAGCAGGAGTTTAGATAGCAAATATAAACTATACGCAATGCTATCGATCTTTACATTTTACATTTATATTGGTTGTTGCTTGCGTCTACGGTTGTGATCCTTATTAATCATGTATTAAATTATCAGATCATCTATCAACACAAACTAAATATTGAACTGTCATATTAGTATCTTTGCTGTACAGCTGTCGGAATTTACTAGAATTCCATAAATTATATTAAAAATAGTAAGAAAGCCAAGATAATACTAAGTATTCTGAAGATGTCATTACTTGTGTTGAAAATATTTTCACTGAACTGTTTTAAAACATTGAGCACACAGAGGTTTATTTACTAAAACTGAAGAGTGCAAAATCTGGTGCAGCTGTGCATAGTAACCAATCAGCTTCCAGGTTTTTTTCAAAGCTTAATTGAACAAGCTGAAGTTAGAAGCTGATTGGTTAGCATGCACAGCTACACCACATTCTGAGTGCACCAGTTTTAGTAAATCTAGCTCATAGTTCTATAAAAAAGGCAGGGTGACTAGTAACAACCAATCAGATTCTTTCTTACCGAAGCCTAATGACAGAATCCTATTGATCACTGCAAAATTGGCATTTATTTTGTGTTCCACTTTTCTGAATGTTCTCTGTTGTCTGCAAAACCTAAACAGTTATTGTGGGAGATTTACAAAAACTGGTGCACACAGAATCTGAGGCAGCTGTGCACAGTAGCCAATCAGCTTGTTCAATTAAGCTTTGACAATAAAACCTAGAAGCTGATTGGTTTCTATGTAGAACTGCACCAGATTTTGCACACTTCCGTTTTAGAAAATCTACCCCATTATATCATAGTTTGTCCCTATTATGATACTAAAGTGTGTACATTTAGATTTTACTGCTATGTTTTTTGGGGAGGAGGTTAATAGCAATGCTCCTCTTGCTGTAAGCTTTAAAGTCTGCAATGGCAAGTCTGCCATTGATTTCATTTCAGTTTACCATGCCAATGAAGCTGAAAAGGAAACAAATCCCCTACTTTTTTTTCTTTTAATTTCAGAGAATTAAAAGATACAAAAAGCCAAAACTGGCTTTTCAGCAAACCTGTCCAGAAAGTTCTTCTTGTCTAGTTTAATAATGAATACAATTTCTGTATTTGAAGTCTATTAAGATGTAACTCAGCTAAATACAAAACTGAAATACATAAACGACAAAAGGATTTGTAATTGTTGTCAGCTGTTATTGTAATTTACACATTTTTGTCATACAGCACAAAGCAGAACATTTATGTTGAAAGTGCTTATTGGTTTAGCCTTCAGCTTCTTGACGGCTAAACTACTGAATACTGATTCACTGTCCAATGAGCAGGCTGAACACAGAGTGGTGACAATTGAAGGTGCACTACTAAAGCAGTAAAGGCAGGTTAAGCAGTGTGGTTAAAGGATAAGTTCATGTTTTGGACAAAAATAATAAATGCACATTTTTTTGCAATTAAAAAAATTGTGTTATTTTTGTCCAAAGGAGCCTGGAAAGCATTGCACCAGCGATCAGTAGACCGCTGATGCCATGCAGAACTCCTGCAGACCTGTCAGAATATATGCTTGCCATACGGGATGTACGAGCAAGCAGATATTCTCACAGGGAGCTTGAATGAACTCCACAGCATGGAAGTTCATTGAAAACTACAAGCCCACAGCCGCTAAGGCTGTTGGGACTTGCACTTCATGTCCGTGAATGAATGATGTGGCCATGTGTGCAGATCCCCACACGGCCGTGCTGTTTTCAAATCTGACAGATAGTACGGGGAAACTTCTTCCCGTATTATCTGTCAGAGGGAGGGGAGGCGGCGGCCGAGGCTGCAGCTGTGGGCACATGTTACATGTTCCACTATAAAACCGGGTGGAACTTGTAACATGTAGTAGAGAACAAAAGAAAAGAGCGCACAAACCTTGCGCATTACCTCAGTAAACAATTCATGTATTTATTGATAAGTTACTGTATACTCACAAGATTAGCAGTAAAAAAGGCATATAACATCCAAAAACCACACAGGGTTAGACGACACGTGCAAATTCAATCCGGTCTTGGTAAATCTGACGCATTTCGAAGGGGGATCCCTTCTTCCTCAGAGCTTAACAGTCTGCAAAAGAGGTCATAAAATGGTTTGGAGGAATGATCCGTTTTCAGTATTCCATTGATAATTGGCAGCCTCACTGTTGTGTGTTTTCTATGTGTTCTTAATTCATAGGAGACATGTTGACACTGTGTCAGTGTTTCAGTATTTCAGTCAGTTTTTTTTAATCTTGCAACATGTTCCCAAAGGTGAACTTATCTAAGGCTAATAAATCTCAAAACTGGCTAAATTAGAAATCTTCCAATAGGCTGTACACATATATCATGTTCCTGATGATTGCCTTCCTCTGGATCAACTGTGGGTATAGGATTATAACTTTTTTTTGGTTGAACTGGATGGACTTTTGTCTGTTTTTCAGCCAGACTAACTATGTAACTATGATGAAGTTATAGCAACTCAATGCGCTAGGTGGGACCTAAGAAGTGGCATCATCACATTGGTATGTGACTAACGGGGTTCAAAAAGAGTCCACAAGTTGGTAAGTTCTGAAGATGGATGGTTTATGCTTATGTGTGTACTTTAATGTGTTTCTTTCATGCTACAAGGAGATTAAATAAAACTCTACATTAAATGGTGCATCTCAAAAATTAGAGCTGATAGGGAAAAAGTGGTGTCATTTTCAGAATCACCGGGTCAGATATACCTAGGAACAGGTCTAACAATTGAGGTAACAAAATGTGCATTGGTCAGTGTTATCTATGCAGTGTTATGTGCACTATGAATGTGAGAATTTCCTTTTTGGATGTTTTTAATGGTTTGAATATAAATATGGTAACATATTTTTGGGTTTCCTCGAATGTTTTTCTTCCATTAATGAGTATTCGTGGTGGAAATGTGGGAGATGATTATGCAGTCGTGTCACACTGGACTTACATTGTAGAATATATTATGCAGAATAGGATAGCATCTTTATAAATTAAGGTCCAACATATTTAATAAGTACGCCTTCTTTGTGGTGGTAAAAGATTTTCACAAAGGGCAATTTTACTTGGAGTGTATCACCTTGGTGAAGGGATGAAGATCTTAGTTGAAGCGTCACTTTAAAGTGACATCACAGGAATTATATTGGGAACTTTTGATTTATAAGATTTTTTATTTTATGTATTAGTTTTTAAAAGCACTGGTGTAACATTTTGTATATTGGTATAACACTGCATATGTGTAGACATTGTACAATTTTGGTATTGTGTGCAGCTAATGGTTATTAGTTTTATATTTTCATTTTTATTCATCGTTACCATTTTTATTTAATTTCATTTATGTTTTTCCTAGTTTTCAAGGTGTGGAAAGCACCGTAGCATGGGTATTCTATTTTACAAATATATGCATTACTGATGTGTATTTAGCCCTCTGTTTAGAGTTCCATCTTTATGCTCATTTGGCAATAGTACTAATGTATTAACAATGTGCACTAGGCTTCGCAAAGCTGGGTAAAATATGGTGGGCATTGCATGCCGTGGTTACATTTTATTCACAAATGGACACTCAACTTTGCACATAACTATTTATATCACTATCTATCTAGCTTCTGCCCCTGACAGTCAGTGTTAATTTTTACATCAAATTTCAATTTAGTTTTAGTCATAGTCTTTTGGCTAAAATGCCATTTTAGTTTTAGTCGTATTTTATCAGCTGAATTGTTTTTGTTTTAGTCATATTTTAGCCGACTAAAATCTCCTACATTTAATCGACTAAAATCTAATGGGTTTAGTTAAATTGTAATACATTAGTTAACCATTTCTTCAGAATTTCCAAACTCGTTATATACTTCTGGAGTAAAAATCTTATACCATGTTATTATTTATGATATCAAGGTTTGAACAAATTACACAGACACAGATTTAGCCATCGTATAACATATTTTTAAGTAAAACCAAGTTTCGTTACAGGAATCCAACGTCCTTCCCTTAAATTTTCATTCCGTTTTCATTCGTTGATGACAATTGGAATAGATTTTCATCATAGTTTTCATCAACTGACAAAAATTCTAATTGGTATATGTTTTGTTTTCGTCACTGAGAACATGCCGCTGATGAAATTTATTACAAAAATATTTTTGTCAACGGAATTAACATTGCTGACTGGGCTTAGGCAACCTCAGCAGGTTCATTACAAATGACAACTACCTCTTGCTTTGGCTACAAAATAAAAAACATCATTAGACATTAAAATACAATTTTGATATACCATTCTTCATTTATGCCATCTATTTTTAGACCTTTGATAGTTACAGAGAACTAACCTTGGCAAAAATTTATAATTTTGTCTGAGATATTCAAGTGTTACTTTTAAGTCACTATTATTGCTGTTAAATATACTGTATGGCGCCATGGATGATAAATGCCATGCTATGTCAAGAGTGGTACACAGCAATTACTTTCTCAGTAAACCAAAAGCATTTGTGGCATTTTAGAAGATGGCTGAACCTCTGCTCCATGTAAACACTGCTTGGCCTACCCAGAGATAGGTGGATCAAGTCTGCCCCTGTGGACTGTAATTATATTTAAGGCATTGATTTTGGGTATGGGGTTTTTATATTCATGGAGCCTAGAGATGAGCTGAACGCAACTGAGGGATATGTATTAATGCAAAAATATTTTTAAAAATACTGTTTGTCAGGAGAAGAAGTTTTTTAAATAATGCTTAAAGTGAAACATCATAAATGCCTAATTCCTTTAGATAGCATGCTTGGGGGACCTCCTCCAAAATACATACCAAACCCTTAGGGCTAAAGTATGTACATTGGGGACCCTTTGGAGGAAAAAAAAAACAGGGAAATAAAATTACTAGCAAATATTTTTTTTTTCTTCCAAAAATGTCACGTTTGCTGTAGTACGTCCTACAGCAAGAATTACAAAGAACAAGTACCCCTAGAATTCATACCAGAATTCTAATCCTTGAGGAAGCTCTATTGTGGATTTTAAGGGGGTAATCCAAGCAAAGAAAAATCATGTGACCACAAAATCCAAGCTATCTCTCACTCAATCATGTAGCCTGGCTGGTAAGAAAAGTGTGCCCCCTCACCCCCACTTCCTGAACCATACCAGGCCACATGCCCTCAATATTAGGAGAGCATCTTGACAGGGTGACCACCCTGACAGAGCACCTTGACCTTTTGTTGATAAGAACAAGGCCCCCTTCTCCACAACCCTGATCTGGTGGTTGTGGGGTCAATTACTGTATAAGGGGAACCACAGATACTGCCCCTACCCATGTGAATAAGTAGGTGGTATGTATCACCGCTACCTATTCACATAAAACAAACCAGTAAATAAACACACTATACACTTTGACAAATCCCTTATTAAAAGTATAGCTAAATAAAAAATCGCCTACTATGTAACCATCATTTTCGGTGCAGATCCTTGGTGATCAGATTCCTGTCTTACAGCTGGTTTGTAAACAAAGAGGCAGGGATGGTGGCTAATGTCATTGACCAAATATGGCCATGGCCATTAAGCAAATATGGTCACATCATTTAATTCACCCAAAGAGACAAAATTTTAAACAAATTCTGTTATGGTCCATATCTGATGCTCATCCCTAATGGAGGCAATCATCTTAATTCCACTCAGAGAATTACACCCTGTTACAATTTATTACATTATGATCTTAATTTCTCATAGCCCCTGGAGCTATTTAGGTTTTACATAGAGATTACAAATAATTGTACAAAATAATAGCTATAAGAATTTATCGTACTGGAGGTATCCAGTCTAATTTAATCCAACTGTGTTAAAATTGGTCCTGATTAATTTCTATTTTATTACAATAAAACAACCCCTAAGTGAAAGATTGTTCTCCAAGAGAATAGAGGTGTGAAACAGAGGGTGGGATTAAAACACTACATGCATATACATACTATATATATTTATAGAGAGAGTATTATTATTATTATATTTTAATATTTTAGATAGTTTCATTTTATCTTTATAGTAATACACGCTAGGCATAGTAAAAAGTATTTAAGTAATATACCAGTTCTGTTTATTTTATTTAAAGCACATTAGTGGTAAAACTGCTAATCTATTAATCAGTTCAAAGCTGTTCAAAAATGAGCAAAATATATTCTCCATCTCTAGGAGAAACTGGATCATATGCATCTTAAAAGAGGACCATTATCTCCATGGGTTTCTTCAGTTGAAGTTAAAAATCTAAAAATGGTTTTCACTCATTTCTCATTAATATGCAAAATAATTCAAATTAGATTGTAATTAACCATCTACTCAGTAGAAAACCTTTTCATGATAATTTATGATAAACTCAGTTGCAGCTTTGATTGAGATTGATTCTTGGTGTTGAGAAGCTGTCATGAATATAAAAAAGCACCTGATTTTTAAACACCTAACTTGCTTGGCCAATTATTAATTGCATTCACAGGGCAATGCACTTTGAATGGTTTTCACAGGTTATGAGTTTATACACAAAAAAAAAATCACTAGTGCAGACTTTTTCTTTTATGTTTAAAATGATTCTGTCTTTTAAGCAAGTCTTTGATTTGATATTACAATGTACTGGTTGCTTTATATATACAGTGAAAAAGAATTGGTTTCATACATGTTTGGCTTACGGCCAGGTAGTAGGGATATAAGACATAAATACCCTCTTTTGTTTACTTCTGTCTTTTTCCATCAACTGTCCCTCATTTTCTGATTAAAATGGACCTGGCACTAAAATGTCAGGTCCACTCATCTTGTAGCACACCCCCCACCCTCCCCCCCAACACACACACACACACACACACACACCATGAAAAAAGTGCAATAAAAAAAAAATTGCAGAGCACATTTAAACTGCTTACCTTATTTACCTTTACATGCAAGTAGCCAAAAGCCAGGGTAACTTTTACTTTTGTCTTCTAATGTTGTTTTTATTCCTTAATTAAACTGTTTGTACATTGGTGGGGTCTACAAGATAAGTGGTTCTTGCATTTTCAAGCAAGGTCTGCTTTAAAAGAAAAGTATGGCCGAACCCACATGGAAGAAAAATATATTTTAAATACATTTAAAAAATATTCTTCCCAAACATATTGACATATATTTGAAATACTGCAATTTTGGCTGTATTCAAAATATTTAAAAATATTGAAAATATATGTGAAAAATATTTTAAAATATATATATATATTTTAAATATATTCTTCAGATTCTTTTTAACATATGAAGAAGTAATTTTTTTTTTGTATTAACAATTTTTATTGATTTTCACATATATACATATACAAAGAACACATTGAAAGAGAACAAAATAAAAAGAAGGAGCACATCGATGGTAAAATCTGCATGGTTACAAACATAATAACGGCACATAGCTACAGTGGGGAGGCTCTCAGAACAGCACAGTTGGAGAAAGGTGGGAAGGGGAGAAATTATCCCATGGGTGCCACACTGCCTCAAACACAGCTGTCGAGCCGGAATGTAAAGCAGTCAGGTATTCCATCTGTCGTACATCAGCAATAATTTTAAACAAAGTGGACATCGAGGGCAGTATAGCGTATAACCAACACATAGGAACGCTTCTTCTGGCCACAGTCAAGATATGTGTGGAAAGTTTCCTGGTCACCTTGGGAAGACCTGGGAGCGGCAAGCCCAATAAAAAGTATAGAGGCTCAAAAGGGAGAGAGGTATGCAATACCAATTGTAAAAAAGACAAAACCTCTTCCCAAAAAGGGACAATGGATCTACAAGTCCAAAAAATGTGGAAGAGGGAGCCAAAGTCTTTCCCACAATGTCAGCAGGAAGAAGAAGCACTCGGGTTAAAAGCATGAATAACCTCAGGGGTTTTGTACCACAACATCAAAATTTTGTATGTATTCTCTTTATAAACCACACAGACAGAGGATTTAGATGCGTTTTCCCAAAATTTCTTCCACTGTGGTAGATCGATGTCACATTGTAGAAACTGGGACCACTTGCGCATGCAATGGTGAGTGTTGTTAGAGAGGGGGGTAGCGTCCATTAAGAGTTTGTATGTTTTGGAAATTATACCACTTTAATGTGGGCCCTGTATACATAGACTCTCAAAGGGCAAAGGTTTCCCAAGAGTCAAAATAGGGGACATGGTGGAGAAAAAATGGCGTAGCTGAAGATATATATAAAAATGTTGGGAGGGCAGATCCTTTTTCTGGAGGTATGAGAATGGTTGCAACTTTCGAGTAAAAGGGTGTACTAGATGGCGCAATTGGAAAAACCTGGCCTTGACCCAAGGGAGCAACCGGGACACGACCAAACTATCTAGAAGATTGGGATTAAAGAGAATATTAGTCAGTGGAGAGCAGTCTGAGGTCAGTGCAAACCTGGTCTTACATTTCCACCAAATACTCATGGAAAATTGCATGGGGCCAAGGAAGAGACGACGAAAGGGGGCAGGGTCCACCGTCGAGGATGACCAGAGAAGAGAGCAAGGGTGAGTCGGAGTCAATTGTAAGGACTCGATCTCAGTCCACAAGTTGGGAGGAAACTGGGTGGATCATGACGGAATAAAACGGAGGTGAGTAGCATAATAATAGGTCACGATATATCCGGTGCCCCTAGGCCTCCTCTAGAGCGCAAAGACAGCAGCACACTGCGAGCAATTCTATGCCGCTTATTATGCCAGATAAAGTCTAGAAGGGATTTCTGGAGGGAATGTAGTTTGGACATGGGAACAGTAACAGATAGAGTCACAAATAAATATAAAAGCTTGGGTAGTACAGTCATCCTTATACGTCCCAAGAATGAAAGAAGGGTAGAGTATCCCAAAACTTTAGGGAACAGGAAATAGCTATGAATAGTGGGGGGAAATTGGCATCATAAATAGAACTGTGGGAAGAGGTAAGATTAATACCCAAATATTTTAAAGAATGGGTGCACCATCGATATGGAAAAGAGTCTTGGAGGGATGAGAGGACAACCGGTGGAATGTGGAGTGGGAGCGCTTCAGTCTTGGATGTGTTAACCTTGTAACTCAAAAGAGTCCCGAATTGTCGTAAAAGTTTATGTAATGCTGGGAGGGAGATTTGGGGGTTCGAGAGAGTGAGGAGAATATCATCTGCAAATAGGGATAGTTTGTATTCTTGGCCATGAGACGATACCCCTTTTATATCAGGATGGGCCCAGATTTCAATAGCCAATGGTTCCAAACAGAGGATAAATAATAGGGGAGAGAGTGGGCATCCCTGCCGTGTACCATTCGACATCTGGAAAGGAGGTGAAAGAAAGGAGGCTAGTCTGACCTGTGAGGAAGGGTGAGAGTAGAAAGCTTTTAAAGCTACCACGAAAGGGCCACGGAAGCCAAACTTCTAAAAGACCATAAACATACAATGCCAGCTGAGACGTTCAAAAGCTTTTTGGGCATCTAAGCTCAATAAAATAGTGGGGATGGAGGACCGGTTAACCAAGTTAAACAGATCAATAGATCTTCTGGTATTATCCACTGCATGTCTGGCAGGAACAAAGCCAACCTGGTCTCTGTGTATGAGCTTGGAGATGAGCCTAGATAACCGATTGGCGAGGACCTTAGTAAAAATCTTGTAATAAGAGTTCAATAGAGCAATAGGACAGTAGTTATCTAAGATGGAATGGTCCTTGCCAGGTTTGGGAATCACAGAGATATATGCTCGGGAAAAATCGGCTTGAACAATACCTCTGAAAAAATCGTGATAAAGAGAAAGAAGATGGGGAGCTAGGATACCAATGAAGGTCTTGTAATAGGAGTAGGGAAGTCCGTCTGGTCCTGGGGCTTTGTGTGAGGGGAGATGTTTGACTGTATCAAATATTTCTTCAGGTGTAATGTCAGAGTTAAGAGCCGCAATGTCAGAAGACGATAGCTTTGGTATTAGTAGGGGATTGAAAAACCTATTAAAAGAAGTTTCTGTAAGAGGAGGGTGGAGGACTGAGGTCAAACAGTTGTAAAGGGACTCATAATATGAGCCAAAAAGGGAGACCATCACACAAGGATCGTAAGTAGGGCTCCCATTCGGCTGGACAAGATGGTCCGGCAATGTAGAAGGGGACTGTGCTTTAAGTCTATTGACAAGCATATGGTGGGGTTTGTTAGAGAATTCGTAGAATCAAGGGTTTTGATTTGGTCACGTAGGGAGGTCACTTTATACAGCCGAGGAATAGACGGCTTTGCGAGAAGTCTACCTTCAGCTAGGGTTAACTGGCGAACTAGGGTAGTCCTGGCATTCTCTGAGGATTTCTTCAGGCGAGAATCCAGGGAGATACAAAGGCCTCGCCTTGTGGGATTCCCGTACGGTCGAGGTAGATGGAACAGAGCCTACATTGTGTTGAAAATACATATCAAGTCCCTGTGAGAGCTCAGCACGGAGATGTTCCATGGTCAAAAAGGACTCATTGAGACGCCAATGGCCTGATTTTGGCATAACATTGGGGAATAATAAATTTAAGGTCAGGGAGGCGTGGTCAGACCATGTAATAGGATTGATGTCAGAAGAAACTAGGAGTGGAAGAAGAAGAGCGGAAATGAAAAAATGATCTAAGCGGGAGTAGCAGCGGTGAGGTGTGGAGTAGAAGGTGAACTGTTTGTGGGTAGGGTGTCGAATCCGCCAGGCATCAAAGAGACGATGCTCCCTGATCAATTTACGAAAGGATTTCGAGGAGGAGCATTGCTGCTTCGAAGGAGCGGACTCGAAGAGGACCTTCCTATCCTTATGCGGTGAAAGGATTAAATTAAAGTCACCCCCTATAATCATGTGTGGAGCGGAAAAGGAGCCTAATTTGGCAAAAGTTTGTGTAAGGAATTGTAATTGACCTGAATTCGGAGCATAGAGATTCAGCAAAATAAGGGGAGTATTACCAAGCATACATTCTAGGAGAATGAAGCGACCATGATGATCGACCTTGGAGGAGACAACCCAAAGGGAGCAATTTGTCCGGATCAGTATTGCCACTCCAGCCTTACCAGATGGGTCAAAGGCCGAATAGGATTTAGAAAAAAACCTTGTGGCAAAACGAAAGGAACCTGCTGACTTAAAATGGGTCTCCTGGACAAAAATAATATCTGCTCCTGAGGATCGGAATTCCTTCAAAGCCATCCACCGCTTCTGAACAGAGTTAAGACCTTGACATTATATGACAGAAGTCGTAAAGCCATCACAAAATAACAATGAGTATGACATATGTACCAGCAGAAAAGATAAAGGAGATACCATCGATGAGACAAAACAGAAAACTAATAATAGACAAACCCAAAACATCGCAATAAAAAACATATCTACCCATAAGGATATGGACTTGGGAGAAACATCAATACCCAAGTCATCCAGACAATTGTCTGGACGGGATCGGGGGCAACAGGACAACCGGAACATATCAGTTGGCAAATCCAGCCAAAAATATAACATATGGCGGACCCAGCACAGGGAAAAAAGGAAAAGGAGGGAGGGAGGGGAAGGGGGGGAAGGGGGGGGGGAGAGAGAGGGTAAGGATACAACCTCAAAGTGCCCACAGAGGAACACCGCAGAGAAGCATCAAGCAGGCACGTCGCTGGAACGAGAAGGACGGGGACGTTCGGAGTACGTGAAGAACGCTCCGGCCCCTATGAACTGGTGTCCAAATCTTGTCGGGGGTAGCGGAAGGACGAGATGGAGAAGGCGATAATGAGGAATCGTCTTCAGGCAGAGGAGGTAGTCCCAATTGCTTCAGGAAGGAGTCTGCCTCAAAAAGATCTCGTAGAGAAACTTGGGAATTATCTTTGGAGACGACCAACCTGAAAGGAAAACCCCAGCAATAGGGGACACGGTGGTGCTGGAGATGCGTGGTGAGTGGCTTCAGTGCTCACCATTTAGCCAGGGTAATCGGAGAGAGATCACAGAAGAGCTGAAGCCGGTCCTCTTTAAATTCCAGGGACGGGATGTTGCGTACAGAAGCTAATAAGGCTTCCTTGCTCTCAAAAAAGTGAAAGCGGATGATGACATTACGTGGTCTGGTTCCGTCAGCAGGTCTGGGACCCAGCGATCGGTGGGCCTGTCCATGCACAATCCGCTTCTGGGGCCAAGGGTGCGGTGAAGAAGGACAGGAAATGCAGGCGGAGTTGGGAATCGGCAGTAGATTCAGACATACCACGAATGTGGACGTTTTGCTGGCCTTCCCTTTTTCCAGGTCCTCTTGTTGAAGCTGAATTTGGGACATGGTGTGCTTCAGATACGCATTATCTTCTTCTAAGACATGGACGTACTGCACCAATTCATCAAATTTATTCTCCAATTGATCCGCACATTCCCCAATTTGCGCTATTTGTCCCTGAAGATCCAAAGCCAACTTGCTCACTTCAGCGGATATAGTGGCGGTAATATTGCGTAAAAAAGCCTGCAATTTTTTCTCCAGCACAGATATCGTGAGAGTATTAGTATTAGGCAGCACAGCAGGATTGGCAGAAGCAGGTGGTGGAGGGCTCAGCGGAGAGTGCACCACCGCCCCCCCCCCTACAGGGGTCAGGGGCTCGGATTCCTTCATCTGGGGACACTGAGAGTGTGAGGAGGTTGGCTGTGTTGCAGAGGCAGCTGCTGCAGTACCTCTGGCCGCCACTGGGGGTCCGCCGGAGCTCAGCCGGGTTCGCGGCCGAAATTGAGGCTGGGGATTGCGGCCTATAGAGGAACCGCTGCAGCGGTGATGGCCGCAGCTCATGTGGTGGCGGCGAAGGGGGCTTCCAGCGCCCGATCTTCCCCATGAGGAGGCTGGGGTCTGGTGAGCTGAGTGCCCCGCTGATATGACTCACCCAGGGATGCCTGTGGAGCAGTGATGCGCCGTGGGTGAGACTCTAGGGCCGGGAGAGGAGCGGAGCTCAGGAAGATGAGGCCATCAGGGTTCCCGGCCGCGCATGCGCCCCCCGAAGAAGTCATTTTAACATATATTTAATATATATTTGTAAATGCATTATATGCAATGTAGATTAAATGTATTTTTAAAGACATACAGTATATTTCAAAATGCATTTTAAAAATATTTTTCATATATTTTGTAATATATAACAAATGCATTTCAACATACAGTATATATATATTGAATACAGCCAAAATTGTAGTATTTCAAATATATGTCAATATATTTGGGAAGAATATTTTAAAAATGGATATAAAATATATTTTTCTTCAATGTGGAAGCTTTTTTGGTAATACCTCTCTTCTGGGTCACCGTAACAGGAATGCACTTTCTTTTGCTCTCCTGTGACCCAGAATCAGCTGATAGTGGGCTGTTGCCCGCTATTACCTTACATCACAGAGCTGCTGCAAGCTCTGGAAGGATCCCAACCATATTGTTGGGATCCACCTAGCTGTCTGATTGACAGTTGGCTCTGGCGCTTGGTGCTCGTCTAACAGCCAAAGGCAACTATGCCCGCCCCCTCTCCTGCTTGGTACTTCAGTGAGTGCTGGATAGGCAGAATGGATAGCGGTGACTGACAGTCACTGTAATCCACTCAGAGCTGATCAGCGGTCATATGATCACTCTCAGGCATAGCCGGAGGGGGGCAGATGCAGCATCCCTCCCATCGCATTACAATTCTAGAGATAAATAAACCAATCAATGTGTATTGGAATGATGAGTGTAAAACACTGAAAATCATTCTGCCAGGCCCCTCCTTACTAATTAAAATCTGTTTTGAACATAACCTAATAGAAGGTGTGTATAGTAGATGTCTACAGATCATTATGTACAGTAGGCCCTCAGATAGCTGCTGGTGTACCAAGGGATCACTGAAGCTGGAATGTTTTAGCCTCCCTAGCGGTCTGATTATGTCCATATTTCTGTGCTTAAAGCGGTACTTTTTTTGCATGGAAATATGCAGTTTTTTTATTAAAGGCCTGTAATTTTTATGAATAACTCACTGAAATCTGTCCGAACAAGAGTCTAGTAAACATTCCAGGTATGTTAAAATTTGAAACACGAAATCATAAATTATAATTTAAAAAATGATCATAAAAAATAATAATATAATAATAAATTTAATTCAATAATATAATCAAACCAAAAACACTGAAATCTGAAGTCGCAAAATCGTTTTCAGTGTCTGATGACAAATTTCCCCACGAATCATTATCACTCAATTCTGCAAGTGGTTCTAATTTACTTTCTCTGTTCTCTAGCTGGTCTAAAACCACTTTTGACCTAAAGGGAAGTTTTGTGGACGCCATGGACTTTTCTCAGTTTCAAGGCAGAAAGAACAGTAAATATGCAGGCAGGGCACAGGACAAAATGTATGTGAAATGGTTTGATACAGTAATGTTTTAGTATGTGATTTTAGTGAATTTAGTGAATGACACTAATTTTAAAATTTCCCGCCAGTTCTGTCCCCGTACGTCCTGACGTCGCAGGGAACGGAACCCAGAAGACAAATGCCAGCATCGGCTGGAGGACATTGCCAGGGAAACTGCAGAGGGGACATTGCGGGAGCGCAGGTCAAGGGAAGTGCAGAAGAGATCCTCTTTTTTTGGTTGTGGGTCAGTGATGGTCTGGGGAGGCATATCCATAGAGGGATGCACAGACCTCTACAGGCTAGACAATGGCACCCTGACTGCCATTAGGTATCGGGATGAAATCCTTGGACCCATTGTCAGACCCTACACTGGTGCAGTGGGCCCTGGGTTCCTCCTGGTGCACAACAATGCCCGGCCTCATATGGCAAGAGTATGCAGGCAGTTCCTGAAGGATGAAGGAATTGATACCACTGAATGCCCCCCACGCTCGCCTGACCTAAATCCAACAGAACATCTCTGGGATATCATGTTTTGGTCCATCCACCACCGCCAGGTTACACCTCTGACTGTCCATGAGCTCAGTGATGCCCTGGTCCAGATCAGGACACCATCATTCATCTCATTAGGAGCATGCCCCAACATTGTCAGGCATGCATACAAGCTCATGGAGGCCATACAAACTGCTGAGTACCATTTTGAGTTGCTGCAATGAAATTTCAGCAGCTAGCCTGCTGCATAATTTTTTCACTTTGATTTTCGGGGTGTCTTTGAATTAAGTCCCCTGTAGGTTGATAATTTTCATTTCCATCAAATGATGGGGCATCCTTACATTCCTAACACATTACCCAGTCCATATCAGTATAGATATCCAGCATGATATGTTTCCCCATTGAGATCTGATGTGTTTTCAAAGTGTTCCTTAAGCAGTATATATATATATATATATATATATATATGTATATGACTTACCTTTTCAACATTTCTGAGATAGTGTGGTCATTGGCTGCAAACATTTCTCAGCTAGCTCAGTGGGATATTTCCCAATAGCTGAACTGAGGGCTGGCTGAGTCCAGTTTCCATTATCATACAATGGAGAAGCCTAGCATCCAAACTTTTAAATATTTGTTAAAACAGACAGTGTCTAACAGGGGCGGACTGACCATTTGGAAACTTGGGCACTGCCCGAGGGCCTAAGGTCAGTAGGGGGCCCCATGAGATGCCCCTGGTACCTTTTTCATAGGCTTTTTTGAGTTTGGGCAAGGTCACAGGGGCCCCATGGTCCCCTATTGCCTGGGAGCCCCATGAGTTGTCAGTCCGCCCCTGGTGTCTAAATATACTGTAGAACAGATGAGATCAAATCTGCCTGCACAGTACAGACTGAGTTAATTAGGGGAAACACAACTTCCAAGCGTCTTCATAACAAAGAGAACTAAGTAGAATTTTTCTATTCTGTAACTTCTAGAAAAGAGCATCTAAAAATGGTAAGCTCCAATCTGAAATTATTTTTTTTGTAAGTCATGCTATGTCAATGGGGACATGTAACAAAAATAGATCTTACTCTGATTTGACGTAAAAATGAAAATACCCTTTAAGATATGCAAAGTAAAGTGTCATGGGATTCTGATCTCCTGCTTGCTCTAACAGCTATTTGAAGAAACAGGAAGCTACATGAAGGTCCTGATATACACCTGCTCTATTAGTTTCATTAGATGGTGTTCAGGATCATATTAGTTTGATGTCATTAGCCTGAAGCCATGGACCCAACCAGTGGCTCATGCTCTACGTGTGCCTTTGGGCTGCCTTTGATGTGGATTCCAAAATTTCTCTATAGATGTTCTGCACTTGTCAATATGAACACCTGCTGCATTATACACTTTAACTATAACCATTACCAATGTTTTCCATCTATTAGAAAATGTCATTAAAATGTTATACTATTTTATTATCTAAGGTATGTTAAGTAATGTTTTTCTATTTAGAGTGGATTATCTCCAGTTCTTATATCTTAAAGTGCATTATGAGCTCTGTATGGTTGAGGGTCTCTGCAATTATTAGTAATTGAATTCCTCTTTGTACCTATCTACCTAATCAGAGCAGACAGAGCACAATAAATGTTATAGGTTGCTCTGGGTTATTGTAGTTGAATCTTTGCTCTGTGCTTCACTATAATGCAAAAACTGGGAACAAAAAATAAAAAAAACATATTTTTAAAATATAACAATAATATTTTAGTGTCCAGTTCTATATACCAAAATGTATACAGTCATTTATATATCATTTATATATCAGATATAATAATGTTCATAAATACAAGGTTGTTTGCCTTGCTATTGTGATTTGTGCTCATTTTCTGTTCCTTGTAGTACTGTAAGCAATCTTTCTTTTTCATCTATAAATAGATCTCATACCTGACTGGTTCAGGTCAAATAACAAACATGGTCGCACACAAGTGCTTTTTGGAAAATAACAAAAGGTTCAGCTTTTACAACCACAGCATTCCAGGTGTTAAGAAAGACAGAAACAGTTGACATAAAGGAGACCCCTGAATCAGAAATTTCAGAGTTTTTGGTTGACCTAGTTTTTGATGACAGTGTGCTACATGTGTTTATTAAGCTGTTTATTTTCTGTAACAGTAGAAAGTGAACTTAAAAAGATATCAAGCTAAAAAAATACATTGTAAACAAAATCTTAAATAGAAATAAGACACTGGCTGGAATTTATAGGGCAAATGTAGAGTAAATAAGACAACTAACCGGTGCAAATCAAACTGTGACGTTTTAATAAATCCTAATTATTTTTCATGATCATTCAAAACATTTATCATGCACACAAACTAAAAATGACACATAGGTACAGCACAATTTTTTATCACTGGAGAAGGGAATTTTCAAAATCTGCATATGACGCTAACTACAGTCTAAGGTGATTTGTGATAGAGCATTTTAATAGACTAACTTATAGTTTGGAGTCAAGGTGGTTTCCCTATTTTTCTTTTAAATTTTCTCCCTTAGGGATTTTTTAAATTGGGAATTGGTTTCTCTGTAGAGTAATCTATCTACTTCCCGAGTTCCCAAAAAATATATTAACTCTGTGCTCTTTATGAAAATCCCCTATTATTTATAGTTGCATTAAATAAAAAAAAATTCAAATTGGTAAAGGGTAAGAATGTTCACTATGCTTTACCATGTTCTTTTGCTATGACAGTTATGCTCTCATGCAAAATCATATATTTGCTCTCCCAGACCACCAATGTAGCCACAGCATCATTATGGGAGTAGTGCAATAAAGATGGAGATTGGGGGCACTTCATTGCTTCATTGTTTGGTGAGGCTTTAAGAATCCCAGTCAATTCCACCAAAAGCCTCCATAAGCATAGCAAAATGTGAAAGCCCTCAGATTACACCCAGTGGCAAACAGGATACCCAGTTTAAAACTATCTTGCCTCAGAGACTCAAAACAGCTGCTCCAATCAGAGCATGATCACTTAAAGAAAACACTAACATTTAACAAGTTCCTGCTATACCACCTTGTTTCATTAGATAGTGTTCAGGATAATATTAGTTTAAGTACAAGGATAAGTACCTCTTTTTAAGCTATTTGACTATAATACTATATACAGATATTATTGTACTCTACCAAGATTTCCAGCAGGAAATTAACATAACCCTGTATTAAATAGGATCTAGAATTTGGATTATGTATAACTCACATACATTAAATATGTAGTATTTAATATTCAATTTAATACTGTATGTATGCTGGAAAAGTACCATATTGCCATTGTTGGTTTTGTGTTTGAAGAACAATGTTTGCATGTCAGTCTCCTCCTGATTACAAATGGCTAGTTGTGTCAAAAGATTAGGCAACTCCTGCTAGAGCTACAATGAAGCAGCCATAATATTTTTACATAGATGCTGTGTTCTTTTAAATAGAAATAAAGAGATTAAATAAACGGTGATTCTATTAATGGCTATTGTACAAAACAAGTGACCCTCTTTGATTTTAAATACAGATAAATCTGTAAGAGTTTCTGAATGTTGACTGTGCAGAAATAGTATCCTTCATATCTAAAACCTATATTTTTCACTGGTAGGAGCTACCAAGCAAAACAACCTAAATTTTAGGCCCTGGTGTGAATTGCAAGATGGGCCAAGTGACAGCACTCCATAGTGCAAGGGATACCATTATATACTGTATATGAACTGGAATAGGTTTTAGTTAAAGAAACTCTAAGGTAAGGCCACATGTTCCTAAGTATGAAAGTCTTGCTAACAAGTTTTGGATTAAAGTAAAAGTCTATTGAAGATTTCATTTTCAAAAATGCATGAATAAACACCTTCAAAGCTTCATTTAAATTTGTATTAGTCATGCTGCACCATTTTCCATTTATGTGTTTGTATATATGATCATAAAACACTTACATGTATTGATGAAAAAATACTTTTAATATCTATTTATAAAATAAGATTAATTATTTACTGTAGAAATGATTAAAAAAAAACTCTTTAAGGCCACTTACATAATTTAACAGCTTTATATAGTGTAAACCTCTCTTCCAGGTTCTTGCTCAATTTATCTTTTTCTTCTCATCTTGACAAGTTTTAGCTCAGTAGATTTTGCTTGATTAGTTCTTTAAATCCGCTAAAACTAGGTTGCTGCGTTCTTGGCTATTAGTACAACGTAAGACCCATCACGTCAGTGTATTACCCAATGTCTGGGGAACAATTAATACATGATTCTCCAACAAAACTGTTTTTAAGTGGACATAGCATATTTAACTGTATAGTTTGTGGCACACAAAATGGAAATGCAATAAAACCTACTGGGAATATGCATTTAACCTAGCACTGAGCAGATTCTTAATAACTCACTTGAGGGATAATCGCTAGTGAATTATCATTTATTTAACTCATGGGGATACTCAGTGTGTTCTCTCTAAATGTGGCTAATGAAATTCTTTCAATCTCTAACAATGTGAAAAGTAGGCTATAACAAGCTACAGGGCAGTTTTACACCAATGATAATGTACATTTAATATGTATACACTTATTGATCTGAAAAGAAGAGTTCTTACAGCTGTTTAGTGAGTGAAATAATATTATGTGCTCTTAAGATAAAGACAATTCAAAAACTAAACATTTAGTATAATATAAACTGTACAATTTAGTATAGATTTGTAGTATATCAAACAATACCATATCAGTTAAAAGTCTTAAATATTTGTCCAGCCAAGACTTTTTTTAGTTTTGGATACAGTGGGAAAGAAGGCAAAGAAAGGACGTGGGGGAGCTCCACCACATCTACAACTATGAGCAGTTCCACCAGGAGCAAAACCAAAAAAGGGACCTAGTGGTAAGTCTGTCAGCTAGGTTTTTTCCCCAGGTGAGTTTAATGTATTAAATAAGGATGTGGGTTGTGTACCCATCTTGATTAATAGATTTGAAATTGATATAGAACTTGAAAGATTATTTAGGATGCTCACATTAAAAGAATATTTTAGCTCTCTTGATAATAATTTTTTGCTTTTCAGACCCTTCCTATTAGGTTTCAGTATGAAGATATGAATGAAAAAAAGCACCTGATTCTTTCCTAGCAAATTACCATATTGTAGCAGTCTTTGTGAAGCTGATGCAGTGGAATGTCAGTTGCTTGCATTGGCCTAGACAATACAAAAGGTATGGAACTGAGAGTAATTCCCATGAGGACAGAATGTCCTTAAACTCTTTCGACCAAACAACTTGATTATTGTGAAAACAACAAAGGTGAGGCTATCGTGATTTTTAATAAAATGGATTACCAGGCTGAGGTGATGCATCAATAGCCATAAAGGAATGTGTACTGTAAACTGACTGGTGATCCTACCTACAGTTTTAAAAAGCAGACTGATACATGCACACTCTATGGGAATAGACTCAAAGGATTTCTAACCACAGATTATCCATTAACACCCTTATTCTAAGATTCATAAGGGACCCCAGACTCCTCAGGGCATCCCATCATGGCTAGGACTAAGTCCATCTTCCAACTCTTGGTGACCTTTCTGGACCATCTGTTATGGCCCAAGGCGGCAGGTATACAGTCATTTTCTCCTTGACACCAGTCTTTTAAACCACTTGACCCATTTAGACAATTTACCAACCAGTTGCATACACATGAATAGTTTGTACTCCTCTATACTGCATGATGAGGGTTTGAGGGTGAAGGAGTATTGACTGATTTACACCTCCCTGCAGGCCTGGGTGGCTTTGCCATGTACCTGCTAGAAATAGTGCTTACACATAACTCTTTTTATTTTGAACAGATGCAAGGTACCACCAAAGGATTTAATGTGGCACCAAGCTACACCAATTTTTATTTGACCCATTTTGAAGAAAAGTATGTCTATGGTAACCAACTCTTTTTACATTATGTACACATTTGGCTTCACTATATTGATGATGTGTTTTTTCATATGGCATGGATTCTGAATCTCAGCTATTTCAACGTAATAATTACCATGACAACTGTGCTTCAACAATTAACTTAACTCTGGAGTATTTTACCAACTCAGTTCACTTCCTTAATATCCTGGTGACACAATCTGAAGCTAAAATTACAAACCTAACTCTAGCACAAGTACTAACTCGGCAGTTACCAGGAACCACAGGGAATGTTTTCCTGTGGGCATTGCACCCAGTGTAATTTTGTTATGCAAGGTAATACTTTTACACATACTTACAGAAGTAAAACGATTTCAGATCTGGTAATTGTCAATTGTTCAAAATTGTTCAAAAGTCAGAACATTGTTTATCTTATCAAGTGCCCCTGTGGACTAGAGTATGTGGGGGGAAAACAAGCAGGTAAGTGAGGATTTGCATAGGTGAGCATAGAAATTATATTGGAATAGCTGATTTTTTGTCATCTCTAGCAAAAGACTTTTAAAAGGCAGGCCACCATTGCATTTATGCTTTACTCCCAGGATCAGTGATGATTTGGGTCAACCCATTTTACAAAGTGAACTATTCTGGATCTAAAAAATGAATATTCTCTCCCTGAAGGGGATACGGTATATTTTACCATTCTTATCCTATCCTTATGAGAGTTTTAGGTGTTCCTCTTCATGTTAGCATGGTCCTGCTTCTTTTGTTGCATTCTCCACAGTTACCAGGGAGCATGGGATCCTCTGATAATGAGCACAGCAAAAGTGCAAGCATAGGAACTCACATGCAGAGATGTCACCATCACAGAGAGAGACAGAAGAAAATATCAGGTGGCTTAAAGAATATGTAAACTCAACATTTTATATTCCTGATATGTGTCTTCTGTACCATGTATGATCCTGTTCTCTTTGTATTGCTTCCTTGTATGAAATATCTGGTGTTACTGTCAGTCCTTTTGCTTTCTTATCACAAACTGATCATACTAGGCACAAGAGCATAGTGTTGTCAGTTCTCTAGCTGTACTGGGAACTCAGTCTGATTTTCTCCAGTGATCAAACGTGTGCTGACACAACTGCCCCCCTCCCCTGCACAGCCAGTCACTGGGAAGGCCAGTGTGCTGCTGTGTCACCTCCCTGAGCTCCTTATACAGCTGAGAAAAGAATCTATATGGTTACTTACAATATAAGGGAAAAGGGTATTTATAATATTTTTACATCTATACACAAATGTTTACCTTTAATTTCTATTTTAAATTAGTTGTTTTACAAGGTGAGGGTTTACATATACTTTAATTCTCCTGCATCTAGCAAAAATGAGTATTTTGTTCTTTTTGGGTTGAGTCGTCCCTTTAAAAATTCTTTCTTCCAAAAATTTAAATTTCTATGACCTTAAGCCCCTCCCCGCACCCCCATCCCAGTATGGCTATTAAGTTTTTTAGAACAAATCTGGGTACCATACTATCTTTTTATATCAGATGTATAGTTATATAGAGACATGGATGCTTGTAGCCTACCAACATATCTGTGTGCTTTGGAATGCATAACAGTCTATCCATCAAAATAAGGAAAACAATCTATGGACAACCCAAGGTCATTCAAATAGTGGTGTCTGCCAGGGTCTGATACCAGCCATAGACCTTTACACTCTTACTTAGTCCTGGTCAAATAGGCAGGATAGTGTAATGGTCATTTAATGTCTATGGGTGTTTTAAAAAATAACTGCTGCTCTTAATACTTTTAATGTTCATAATTTTTATCTAAGTCCAAGACCATCCAGATACTTACCAGCATTTACCCCCCCAAAAATGCAATGGCTTGTCCTTTTTGATGTTTTATGATGAAATAAGCTCTTTGTGGTCTCTCAGAATTTAGTCTGTTTATCCTATTTATCCTGTACGTTTTAGTTTACAAAAAAAGTGATAGGTGATAGAACAATGATGTGTGAGAGCACTCCCATTAACCTAGATTGTAAATCTCATGGCACCTTTGACAGGAATACGTATATAATCTGACAAAAAAGCTAGGTTCTTTTACAACATTGATGTACACATGTAGACCTTACATACATAGATATATATATTTATGTTACTTCCATACAGTCATCTTGACTTGGAAAAAAAGATTTTGATATTTATTTTCTTTTCAGCCCCAACATTTCTATTAGGTTAAAGAGAAGAATTGCATGCAATTGGTGCATTTACTGGCCAATGTTTCCCAGAAACCTTGCGGTGGTAGTAAAAAAAATACAATTAGAGCCCTCCAATAAGATTTCATTTAAATGGCAGGATAATATAGGTAACATATTTCTTTCTATTTACATCATCCAAAGGTTTATTGTAGAACTAAAGACAAGGACAGAAGAGGTTATAACCTTTGTCTGTTTTTTTGCTATCTGTGTCCTGTTGTGGATATTTTCTTTCACTTCCTGTCCCATAGCCAAAACAGGAAGTGAGGAGAATAAATGCCAGCAAAGTGAGGGAATCCCTAGTTGTCGCCAGGATCACCAGAACTAATGTTCCCATTGGAAGATTTCTGCTTTATTCCTGTTCTTGGGACAACCCAAAATTTGTGATATTCTTTTGCTTTCACTTTTGGTGATAAAGGTAATCAGAGGAAACTGAGAGTGTAAATCTCCCTAATGGGGGCAGAGACAGCAATAAAAATAACTTGACAGGTGTTTTAATCCCTCTCCACTCTATCCAAATCTAAAAAAAAAGTTTTACCTTTAGTTATACTTTAATATTATTGTTAAGTGCAACTCCAATCCAAATTAAACATTTCCAACTACAATATATGCCAAAAAGCGGACACTACATGGTGCTTGCTATTATCCTCTTTATAAGTCAGAACATCCTCCTTTGTGAGAAATTCTATTATTAATTTCACTTTATTATCAGAGGCTATAACTTTGTGACTTCCAAGGCAAGCACTGTCCTCTACCATCCTTTTATCTAATTAAAATGCCTCAGCGGCCTTCAAGAGCACTCTCATTGGATGGGGAAGGTGGTAGGTGGGTGGGTCTTAGCCAATATGTTAAGAGAGCCAAGCTCCTAAGTTTAAGAAATAATAAGGGCCCATGTTGATGGGAGTTGTCTTCCTCTGTTTTACATGCATTTGGAATGCAAGTAAGTAAAATCCCATTGACTTTCAAAGAGCAGTACACATGGCACCTCGAAGGCTGTTTTTAACTTGCTTTGCTCTGTGTTTCATTGGACACAGCATGTCTTAATGAGGTATGTTTGAATTGAAGACAAAGTAGGTCAAAAGCAACCTTTTTGTGTCAAATACTGTTATTTCCATTCAAATGCAGCTGCCCATGTTTGAATGGAAAATGCAACGTTTGACATAAGCGCCTGTTGACTTGAGCCCTAACTTACATCAGAGAGAAGAACAGATAAGGCCCATTTTTGTAACCTTATAGACAGTGTGATATAAGTGCTTCTGACCCCAGTTTACCATTTAAGTAAAAACTCCCACTAATGTAGAACATTTTGGTAAACAACAGAGTCTTGCTTTTTCTTGAGGACCTACTGCAGAGCAGCCCAGGGAAGCTACACAACTGACACATACAGCTGGGATGCATTCATATGTGTCCCCTATGACATCTCCTGACCCGTGCTTGAGTTATAGGGAGGCAAAAGGGGCAACTGTTCTTGGCCCCCCTGACAGAAGGGGTCCTACTCTATAAAAAAAATATAAAACAATATGAAACATTATATAAAATAATACAAAATAAAGAAAAATACAATATATATAGTAATAAAAAATTCTTTCTTTTTTTAAATTTATCTTGGGAAATAATATTTTGCCTGCCATCATCTGTATAAATTTTTTCCTGTCTGTTATATTGTATTGTTTTTAAAAAAGAATCTTGGCAGCTCAAGTGAGCTACACATAGGAGTTGATTTACTAAAGGCAAATAGACTGCGAACTCTGCAAGTTTCAGTTGAACTCTTTTTTCTTATTAAATGTAAACTGCTTCAATTCGTAAATAATACCCAATCAGGTGCAAGGAAATTAAAAAAAAAAAAGGATTTTTGCTTGCGCATGATTGGATGATGGAAATAAGCAGAGATCCATGGCATTTAAAAAGCTCTGAGGGAAATGAGTTCAACTGCACTCACAAAGTACACAGTCTATTTGCCTTTAGTAAATCAACCCCATAAAGTGCTTATTCTCTTAATGAAGGTGGACTATGACTGATTGTGTGCGCGTACACTCATGATCTCAGAATGGTGTGCTGTTATGCGTTATGAAAATGTGTGACTGTCATTGAGAATGTAAACCAACTCTGTGTATGAAGGCCCTCCGAACCTGAAGTTCCCCAGGACCCCCCAAGATCTTAATTTTGGCCCTACTCATGACCAACCATGGAGGACTAACAGCAAAGCATTTCTGTACAGTACATCTCTGCATTTGATCCTCTTTAAAAAGTACACTTCCAATTTTCAATTTTATCTGCATAAATGTAAGCTTTATTCCTGGTAAGTAAAGGGCAGTAGCAAACCAGCACAGGCCCCTTTGCAGATGGGACCGCTATGATCCCTGTTCTTTTGTCCCTGCTTGTAAATTCTGTTCATGAGGCTTTTCATTTGAAATGTGTAAATATGCTTGCGTGTTCACTTTAAGCAAACCACAATGCTCCTATCATATGGCCCCCAAGGAGTAAACCAATATGAATCTGATTTGTATTATTTACCGCTTTTATCCTTACAGTTTCATTTTTTAAGGGTATTTTACAGAATCCAAACATGTTTTTTTATTTAGAAAGCTTTAACCGTACATTATTAAATGTGTAAAAATGTTTTTATTTTTTTAACAATAAATGTTCCATTCTTGCATTAGGAGTTAGTTTAGGAAACGTCGATTTAAATGCATATTCTTATCCTGGATTTTTATACCCCATGCAATGCACAAATGTATGAAACATGCAAAGAAAAGGCTGGTGGAATTGAATAGTTGAAAAATTATAGTGGATAGAGACAAAAGAATGAGACAGAACAAAGGTTTTTAAAGATTCTAAATCACACACAAAACATTTGTTCTGCTCCAGCTCTTTGTGAACTAATTGGCTCTCCTGGAGGGACAGGTAATTGTACTAGCCTACATAAGCTGTCCTGAAGCTCCCTTGGAAAGCTCCAGTAAGCTCCCAGTGTTAGCAGCCATCAAGGATTTCACAGGTCAGTCACTGGATCGATACAGCTAAAAGCAGCAGGGACTGGAAAGTCGACAGCAGGTTTAGGAAAAAAAAAAACACTGCAAGTGTAGGTTTGCTACCCTTCACACAGCCATTCAAGACAGCTTAATTAACCCTTGGAAAATACAATTTATCCAAAGGCTCGCAGGGTCTGTTTTAAGCCTTCTTGGTGAACTGATAGCAGAGATAGCTGGCAGTTCCAAATTCCCATCTTACCATTATTGCTCTTGCAAAGAATAAAGCAGAGGCATTATTAAAGTTGGATGTGTGTGTCTTGTTCAGAAGTACAGAGTGCATGTGACAGAAGGCACCTGAGCACAGTGTCAGCATTCACATGTGATTTCAGCAGAAGCTTAGCCCAGCAAGAACGCTGATCTCTTACACACAGCACTTCATGTCTGAGGGCAATAGCATGGCACAGAAAGTAAGTTGGCCTAAATTTCATTGTGTGTATACAGCAATAAGCCTCCAGTGCTGCTGGCATTTAAATAGTAACAGCTAACAACAAATTTTTAGTAATCATTTTTTTTTTAAGTATATATATATATATATATGTATATGTGTGTGTGTGTAAAATACATATACATTTCCTTCATTTTTACACTATTGAATTTAGTGTATTACCACATAAGCATAATAAGACCTCATGCACACTGGACTTTTTTTAACTGCTCCTATTGGCATCTGCCATTTTTTTTTCTTGCCTCTAAATACCCCTGCATGTGTCCATGCTTACATAGCCTTTTACAGGAGTTTAGAAGCATAGGCGTTTAGAGGCAAAAAAAAACCCACGGGCACTGCGTCCAGGAGGAGCAGCGCTTTGGCAGAAAAAAAACTTGGTTCATCTGGCATTTTTTTCCCTACCTCTAAATGCCCCCACATGTTATCCTATGTGTCCATGCTTACATAGACTTTTACAGGAGTTTAGAGGCATAAGTGTTTAGAGGCAAGAAAATAAAACCCACTGGCAGTGCTTCTAGGAGCAGCAGCGTTTTGGCAGAACAAAAATGTTTGGTGCATGTAAAAGCATCTAAATGCACATTAATGCTAGGCGAGTTTAGTGCTTGAGCATTAAGTAGCCTCCCTAGCGGTTTGATTATGTCCATATTTCTGTGCTCAAAGTGGTAATTTTTTTTGCATGGAAATATGTATTTTTTTTATTGTAGGCCTGTCATTTTTAGGAATAACTCACTGAAATCTGTCCGAACAAGAGTCAAGTAAACATCCCGGGTATGTTAAAATTTGAAACACGAAATCATAAATTATAATTTAATAAATAATCATAAAAATAATAATATAATAATAATACATTTAATTCAATAATATAATAAAACCAAAAACACTGAAATTTGAAATATAACGCCAAGTTCACACATCACTGAGCAAAGTCGCAAAATCGTTTTCAGTGTCTGATGAGGAATTTCCCCACGAATCATTATCACTCAATTCTGCAAGTGGTTCTAATTTACGATCGCTGTTCTCTAGCTGGTCTAAAACTGATTTTGACCTAAAGGGACTCTTTTTGGATGCCATGGACGTTTCTCAGTTTCCAGGCAGAAAGAACAGTAAAAATGCAGGCAGGGCACAGGACAAAGCACTCGGGACAAAATGTATGTGAAATGGTTTGATACAGTAATGTTTTACTATGTTATTTTAGTGAATTTAGTAAATGTCACTTTTACAATTTTCAAATTTCCCACCAGTTCTGTCCCCCGTACGTCCCAACGTCACAGGGAACGGAGCCTGGAAGACAGATGCTGGCATCAGCCAGAGGACATTATAGGGGACACTGCAGGAGGGACATCGCGGAAGCGCAGGACAAGGTAAGTGAAGAAGTGATCCCGGATCAATGCTGCAGGGTATTCCCAAGTGTAGCTCGGGGTTACCGCTTGCGGTGCTGAAACTTTACCCTGAGCTACACTTGGGAATACCGCCAGGGAGGTTAATTTCAATGGCCAAAATAAATTTTTATTCTAGCCAATGAATGCTGCTGCCAGGAGGTAAGGAGTCTAGGAGAGATGCACACTGGATGTTTTTTTAGCTGCTCCTAGGGGCATCTGGTGATTTTTTTTCCCCTGCCTGTAAATACCCCAACATGTTAGCATACAGTTGTGTCCAAAATTATTCAACCCCCACTGAAATTGAGTGTTTTGGCCAGTTTGACATTGCTTTTGATCATTCAGTCATCTTGCTTACATTTACATTAAAGAGGCACTTGTAGGTCAGACAAATATAACATAACAGTTATAATGAAATAACCACAAATGTCTTTTCTGTGCTCACAGCATTATCAGTTTTATTCAACCCCCAAGTGACATTCAATCTTAGTACTTAGTACAGCATCCTTTTACAGTTATAACAGCTTTTAAACGTGAAGCATAGCTTGACACAAGTGTCTTGCAGCGATCTACGGGTATCTTCGCCCATTCTTCATGGGCAAAGGCCTCCAGTTCAGTCACATTCTTAGGCTTGCGCACTGCAACTGCTTTCTTTAAGTCCCACCAGAGGTTCTCAATCGGATTTAAGTCTGGTGACTGCGATGGCCACTCCAAAATGTTCCAGCCTTTCCTCTGCAACCATGCTCTAGTGGACTTGGAGGTATGCTTGGGATCATTGTCCTGTTGAAAGGTCCAACGTCTCCCAAGCCTCAGGTGTGTGACGGACTGCATCACGTTTCCATCCAATATCTCCTGGTACTGAAGAGAATTCATGGTACCTTGCACACGCTGAAGCTTCCCTGTACCTGCAGAAGCAAAACAGCCCCAAAGCATGATTGACCCTCCACCATGCTTCACAGTAGGCAAGGTGTTCTTTTCATCATAGGCCTTGTTCTTCCTCCTCCAAACATAGCGTTGATCCATGGGCCCAAACAGTTCTAATTTTGTTTCATCAGTCCACAGAACACTATCCCACAACTTTTGTGGTTTGTCCACATGGCTTTTGGCATACTGCAGTCGACTCTTCTTATTCTTTGGAGACAGCAAGGGGGTACGCCTGGGAGTTCTGGCACGGAGGCCTTCATTACGCAGTGTGCGTCTTATTGTCTGGGCTGAAACTTCTGTACCCACATCTGACAAATCTTTTCTCAGTTCCTCAGCAGTCACACGGGGACTTCTCTCCACTCTACGCTTCAGGTAGCGCACAGCAGTCGAAGTCAGCATCTTCTTTCTGCCACGACCAGGTAGCGTTTCAACAGTGCCCTTTGCCTTGAATTTGCGAATGATGCTTCCTAAGGTGTCTCTTGGTATGTTTAACATCTTTGCAATCTTCTTATAGCCATTGCCCTTCCTGTGAAGAGAAATCACCTCTTCTCTTGTCTTCCTGGACCATTCTCTTGCCTTCACCATGTTTGTAACCACACCAGTAAATGTCTAGAAGGAGCTGAGTATCACAGTCATTTTAAAGCTGCCTAATTGGTGCTTATTATGCTTGATTGCTGCTCGGTGACATCCACAGGTGTTTTCAATACCTGATGGAAAGCACCTGTATGAACCTCTGTTCTTCAGAGTGGTAGTCTTTAAGGGGTTGAATAATTGTGGCAATGAAGAAACCACATAAGAACCATTTACTACTGTATTACATAAACAATTGATGTCATTTTAGTTGCATTTGGGTAGTTACAACGTCCTTGTAGGATTTGATTCTGAATACAATTCCAAATGTACACTATAGTCCCTAAACCCCTTTACAGCATTGGGGGTTGAATAATTTTGGACACAACTGTATGTGTCCATGCTTACATAGGCTTTTAGAGGAGTTTAGAGGCAGGAAAAAAACTCTCATGCCCTTGGTGCGTGTAAATGCATCTAAACATACATTAGTGATGCGCTAGGCACTTCTAGCACTTGAGCGTTAATTAATTTAAATGGCCAGAATAAATTATTATTCTGGCCAATGAAATGAATAATGGCCAAACAGTCGATGCGACTAAACGCATTTACAAGCACCAAGCATTTTTTCTGCCAAAATGCTGCTGCCAAGAGGAAATGTGTCTAGGAGAGACAAAAAAAATGTCCAGTGTGCATGAAGCTTGAGTGTGAGCAAGTGACAATTGGGTTCCTCAAATCATCTCTGAAGATTCTTTTAATAAAAACACCAGACTGCATGACAGTTAGTTCAAAAGGCCACAGAAGCTATTTACTAAACAATAAATAATTAACCCTTTCATGGCTACAGGTCATTGATGCCTAGATGCTCAGGCCAAATTTAGCAGTGGCAGCATGTCTCAGTTAACTTAATAATAACTCTGTGACGAGTTTGCATACCTAAATAATTGTTATACATTTTGTTTTTTTAAGGACACATAGGTTTGTGTTTGGCACACTGTTTCAATTAAATACACACCGCTTTTTATTACAAGCTGACAAATACACAAAGATGTAAACAAAAAAGCAATTTGTTACTTTTTTTATTTAATGTAAAATTATTTTAAATACTCAACTCTATCTGAAAGCTAAACTATTAAAATCAGGATGAATGCTGAATATGACAAAAATTCCAAAGATATGAAACTAATTCCAAAAACATATCAGTACAACATAACAAATATGCGAAACCAAATTCTTCAATGAAGGAATGCATCCAAAACTAAATGAAATTAAAATTTCCGACATGCACATGTCTAGTCTGTGCAGGGGCTTTCTGTAATAAAGAATGTGCACTGCTGCTCTCTCTTCTTCTGCAGGGTGGTACTGGTCTTGTATTTGCCCCCATGTAGACTGGCAGCAAACAGGCTACAGGCAACCTGTAGTGGATGAACCTGCTGGAATTCTCGCCCATTTCTGCTCAATACACATCTACAGTATATACAGCACAGCAATGATGCCATCATTTTCTACTATAAAATAATATCTGGGTTGCAAAGGCATTTGCTGCACACAAAGTGAATTTATATCCTTGTGGCTATTGATAAATATATTTAATTGAAAGATGTGCTTTGTGATTTGGAGTTCAGCTTTAAGGTAAATATGTTGCTTTGCCTAGCATGGGAAAAGCACAGGTTCACTTTAAACCTATTTTAACCTATCCAATACACAGCACAAAAGCACAATATAGAAATAATATGAAAGCAATGAAAAGAACATTATGCATTCAAATGCAACGCTAAGACATGCAATACAATTACAGTGGCCATGCAATTACTTTTATTATGTTTTTTTTTCATTTTGCAGTAGTTCAGAGCTTTTTAAGAATGGTTATCACTTCTAAAAGCAATAAATGTATGTGCTGAGATGAACTGATTGATCTCTATATATACTAGAGTGCGGGACTTGTTGGTTTTATCTGTGGTTGAACTTTTTTGTGCCTTTTTTGTAACAGGTTTCTATATATATCTATTCATAAAGTAGACTGAAAAACTGGAACACACCGCATAGAAGAAACAAGGTTTTTTTACTGAGAGGAAGCTGTGGCTGGTGTGTGGGGAAAAAAGTATTCCATTACCTGTGTTAATGTACAATATCAATGATAATATGCAGTTAAATTAAAACACAGTTAAAGATAAATTCCAGGTGTGAAGGAAAGCCCGTCACCCCGATTGGGTGATTCCATCAGAGAATTGCTTCCTTGCTGCTGGGACACTGAATCAAGATATTATAGCTGGGCATCGCACCCAAGACTAGGCGACACTAGCTTAGGTGCAAAACTGGAACTCTTATTCAACAGAAATACAGGTTTTTATGCTCTTCAGAAATAGGGGCAGTCCCCACATGAACAATAAAAACAACTATCACACATTGGGATAAACATCCCACAATGATTAGGTAAGAGCAATCACTGCAAACGGTAAACAGTACAACTAACAGCTAACAGTGATCTAATTAACAGTAAGCTAATCAACAGCCAAGCACCCAGACAATGCTTTGATTAATCAGGGAGCTCACCACAGACTGCCCAGCAACAAGCCCACCCCTGAACACACAAAGTACATTACACATGCTGTCTTTCAGATGTTTTACTTTATACCAGTGATTACTTTCACTTGTATAATCTGTTCATCATAAGACAAAACTCATACAATATTCCAACAGTCTGAAAAAGTGGAATTCATCTATCTTCATAGATTTCTTGAGAAAGTTTGTTGATAAATAATTCTGTCCAAAGTGGAGGAGCTTCTCCAACCCAGTCTGCAAGAGAGTCCCATATTTCCTCTGGTCATTAAGCTGTAAAAAATTAATATAACATTTTTCCATCCAGTCCCGAAGGGAAGCTGTACTGTCTTTACTCTGGAATTAATCAAAAGCCTCGCTCTCAGCGTTCGTCACATTGTTGCCCATCATTTGAGAATGATTTGCTCTCCATGGGCCATAATCAGTGGGTGGAAGGCTAGCCCCTATTTCCCTCCAGAAGCCCCTGCCCCAGTTGGGTCTGTCACACCAGGTATGGTATGCATCTTCATAGTTAAATTGGAACAGTTTGAACCATTGAAAAATGTATATACCATATCCGCTTGATTCCCCTGGAAGCTGGAAATCACTGAAGTACTCCAGTGATCTCCACTTGCTTCCAGGTCCTGTGCTGAGCAGCTGGCCTGATGCTTCCTAAATCCAAGCTGCTTAGTACGGGCACCATTCAGAGAATGCTTATTGAAGGCAAAGCATTCTCTGAAGGATGAGTAGGAGAGGAAGTGAAGTCACACTCTGTACCTTGTCCAACCACAGAATGTGTTGCTTTCATTCAGAAAATGCAAAGCGGTCCGTGGCCATGGTGAGCAGCCAACCTCCTGTGTTCAGAATGCATCAGGCCAGCTCCTCAGCACAGGAGCAGAAGCATGTTGAAATCACTGCAGTAGTGTTGCCTACTTCTGGGATTTACAGCTTTCAGGGACATCAGCCAGGTATGGTATATAAACAGTGTACAGGACGTCAGTGTTGGTTCCTGAATAGCAGGTATTTTCCCCACTATTTGGTGTGTGGTCTCTTTAACGGGGACAATTCAAAGGTAATGCTGAGTACTCAGGTTTTCAACCATGCAGGGTGAGGGATTCCCAGGTAGTTAAGCTGGAGAGGACAGGACTGGTTTTCAGTACTCTCTTGATTGACACATCCTTATTAGGCACTAGAATTTTGGAGTTTTGAAGAGTTTTGGTTGGGAAGAACCTCCAAACTCTGATTTCAGCCACTGTAGTCCTGAACTGGTTAAGCCACATGCAAGGGGAGTCTTGAAAAGAGAAGAAACAGTCATCACCTGGCAGGTGTCAGGGCTGGAGCGGTGGAATGGTCAGGCAGGCCATGGTAAGGTCACGCACCGACTGGCAACAGCCTCTGGTGACCCACAGACCGGAGTCCCTCAGGGCGCAGAGTCTAAACCCCAGGCTGCCCTTCACCAGGGCCCCTGATGGTGGGGATGGACTTGATGCAGCCTCAGACCAGGTCGTGACCCCCGAGTAACCCCAGCTGCGGTACGGCTGCCACCAATGGCGTATAGCGGGTAGGGGCCAGATGGAAAGACGTATAGCGTGGTCGGACAGGCCGGGTCGATAACAGCGGAACAGACAGTACAAGACGGTAGGCAAGAATACTCAGGTCATGGGCTGGGTTCAGCAACAGGAGGTCAGGTAATGGAAAAAAGCAGAGAATGGTCAGAACGGGCCAAGGGTCAGAGCAAGAGGAGTCTTTGTCAAAGCCAAGTCGGTTTCCAGGAGAGCAACGAGAGCTGAACAAGAGCTTGCTGCAATGCAACATACAGGACACGAATGCAAAGAACGGCTGCAACCGACAGACTTAAATGTGATAAGCTGCACCCTCCTGGGAGGAGCTGCAGAGGACTGAGAGCATAAAGGATCCTACAATGCTTAGCAGACACCCATTCATTCTGCGGGGATTGTCGGCTTTCTTTACAACTTACCTTTTCTTGGAGTGGGTCCGGTGTCACCCCATATAGGTTGCATGCGGACGATCCCCGCAGGATTGTCGGCATGCAACCTATACGGGGTGACACCGGACCCGCTCCAAGAGAAGGTAAGTTGTAAAGAAAGCCGACGATCCCCGCAGGATGGATCGGATCCATCCTGCAGGGATCGTTGGCTTGCTTTACAACTTACCTTTTTGTGGAGTGGGTCCGGTGTCACTCCGTGCGGTAGATGTCACCCTGTGCGGACCGCATCCCCGCACCTGCCTCGGGACACCACTGGTGGCACCAGTAGATTGGTAGTGAGCCACATTGTATGATTTTTGTTATACCAGGATTGTGAACTGTTTGCATTATGTTTGCTGAAGAAAGTCAGTATAGTTTGCCTGCTTTGGAGAGATCAATAGACTGCTTACTATTTACAAAATAGATCTCGGACCCCATATGACAAATTCAAGATGGAGCGATGTAATTGTATAGAAATATAGAATACCTGGAATTCATCTTTAAATTACAAGAACAGAGAACTATACAATTGTTTTTGTCCCAGAATTAAAAAAAGTCAGCATAATGTTTTCAGCAATGCTCCCTGCAGTCTCCTGACCATATGTACCTCCTGGTCAGCTCAGTGCAGAGCTGGTCTCTTGCCTACAAACAGCACCTACTAGTGGACAGAAATAGATTGTTAACAACAAATTTGATTGCAAATTCTTGGCCTTTCTACTGGAAACAAAATTTGCCTTTAGTGATGATAACACATTGCATTGTAATTTTTTTTATAGGCAGCAGTGAAATATATAAATGTATTGTGCATGTGAAAGTGCAGTTATACAATAACCAAAGTTTTGTATGTTTAAAAAAATATGTAGTTCACTTACAATTTGTGAGAAAAGGAAGCAATGGGAATTCTTTTGAACATGCAGATACAAACTAATTACATTTAGTCACTTTTCTCAGTCAATATATTGAAAATGGAAAAAGATTATAAATAGTGGGGCGGCAAATCTTCATCTAGGGAATTATTGAAAATGGATACAATAATGGATAAGAGGGCTAATTACATAATACATAAGGCCTTACAAAGGCCAACTGGGAACATACAGATGGATCCGGATATGCTGTTATTGGCACCGTTTACTGTATAAGTCATCTGGGTATACTGTAGGCTTTTCAAATCCATTGCAAACTTACCACTTACTTTTAGAGATGACCTTCAAGCTGCACCTTATTTTTAAGTGTACTTATCACTTTAGAATAAAACAAATGTCCAGGTCTGGTTGAACTAATGATGGAAAGCCATTTAATTATAATTAGATGTGACAAGATTGTCTGTCTAGCAGTAATTGGGTAAAGTTTCTAACTGGAGAGCATTGCAGAATATTTATGTAAGGATACAGCTTGTTCTACATTTGTATTTCTGCACAAAACCTTAGCAGTGGGCATTGCATGGCCTTCTGGGGAAGGATACCTTATTGAAGTTAAACAAAATTGCAATCCAAACTCCAGCAATAGTAAACTGGTGGTTGTAGGTTATTGCAGTAGGGAAGGTTTTAAAAAAAATTTTTTTTAAACAATATAGGTGCACTGTAAAGGATTTAGGAGCTGAAACATAAAAAAGTAAAGCGGATCTTCAGCTTTCCACCCCCTTCCTTTTCTTCACCCCTGCTTACTTTGTGGCAAGTTCTGCACAGTTTGGATACTCACTTACTGAGCGGATCCAGCATTGTTCTGTTGAGATCCTCTTCTCAGCAGCTGCCACTTGGGTCCGGTGCTCCCATGTTTGTGCGTGATGTCATCTGTAATCCCACTGGCTTTTCCTGGTTCAGACAGTGGGCCACCCAATGACGGTCCACTAGGCTTGCCCCCCCTCCTCCTCTGTGAATGAAACACTAAGGATGTACACTGTGATGTACATATCCCAGGATGCACAGCGGGCACAGTACACGTCGTTCGCCTAGGCAAATGATTTGTGTTGGAGGCAGGACCAAAACCTTTTTCTGAAGAAAAAAAGGTAAACAAAAAAAAAGCTGCTATACATGTAGTAGAGCAGAGGAGGGGTGGACAGGAGGAACCTTCTATTTATGAGTAAAAATCTGCTTAAGTTCAATTTGGCACTACACTGCACTACCCCCTGTGTCCGCTTTAAAATGGGATTAACAAAATACATACTTCCACTGTACATGCAGGCTCATGTACTGCACTTCCTATGCTTTAATTTCCATACACCTGAATCCCCACATGCACCACAAGCTCACATGGGGCATAATGGAATCCTGGGGTTCCATGTGCCAAGTAAGGCTGAGGATTGCAAAGATCACTCATAGAGGAGAAAAAAAGGGTTTAAAGTGATACGAAACCCAGGACCCTGCATTCACTATATCTGGTCCCCCACAGTACATGGAAATGCAATTATATTAGTAAATATAAAATGCTAAATACCTTTTCTCATCAGCAGTTAGAGCAGTCTTGTGACTTCAGTATACCACTGAAAAAAGCTTGTAGGAGGAGTTTTCTTTCTGCTCTAGGAGGATGTGAAACCTCTGACCCTCTGTCTGGACAGTGCTGATTGGCCTTGTCCTGATCACATGCACCTTCCCAAGAAAAAAAAACCTCTCTAGCAATACACACCAAATTGAGCATTTGCAAGTGATTATGGATTCAGTCTGTATAAGGTGGTCATTTCAACAAAAGGAGAAGAAAGGATCAAACAGCCTTTTTAACAATGCAGATGATTAACCCCTTAGGTTTCACAGTCAGTATAACAAGCATGCTTTACTGCATATGCAGACTGATTTTACTGTTGTGGGTTTAGTAACACTTTAAAATCCAGGCTTAAGTATATAAATTTTTAAATTTATAAAATACAAACCTCAGTATATAAATTCTATTGTGTTTCCCTGAAAAAGGTAAGTAGCCCAGTGAATAGTTCGACACACACAAAATGCAAAATGAAAATCTCGTTATTGAAAAACTTACACTATACAAAAACCTACTGTCTCCACATGCATAAAAATAAAAACCCTGGGAATTCATATGAAAGGCATATGTAACCTGTAAAGCTATATTGCATGAAAGGATCTCCTCCTCCATATAGATATCCAAAAGTCCATCCCTTTTATGGCTAAACGACCATTCAAAGTCCATTAGGTAGAAAATATAAATCCACATATGATCTGGGTAAACTTCAGCAATTGTGTAATTGGAATACTGTATCTTTGTGTATATAGTCTACAGGGGCGGACTGACCATTTAGAAACTCGGGCACTACCCAAGGGCCCGGGGTCAGTAGGTGGCCCCATGAGATGCCCCTAGGCATAGGTTTTTTGGAGTTTGGGCAAGGACACAGGGGCCCCATGATCCCCTATTGCCCGGGGGCCCCATGAGTTGTCAGTTTGCCCCTGATAGTCTATATGTCTCACTTGAAGCATGCCATGCCAATAATTAGATCATGTTGTGTAGGTTCTCCCAACTAAGTGGATTAACTGCCAAATAAGGGAGACACCAGCCTGATGAAAAGTGCCGGAAGACTCCAGGGACAGTTAGATTGTGTATCTTCACATACATGTATATTGTATGTATTACGCATGATACACTAATGATTAGGCCCTTGTATAAAAGGTTCTTGCAACTATGTAAATTGTTTGCCAAAAAGGGAGCCACCAACTAACCCAGGAAGCTGGAAGACACCATAGGCAATTTAGATGTCCTGAAAGGATTTTTCAATTATATAAGACATGATTAGTGGGTGCCTAGTAAGGAAGTCACCAGCACAGTATTAAAAAGTTCCAAGTGATTGAATGTCCAAAATGTGATTATATGTAGCCATCTAATTGGGACTCAGGACATCCAAACTGTTCTCTTAAATGGTAGTACTTCATTGATGTCTGTCTGAGAACAATCCATTGTCTCATCTAAGGTGGAGTGGAGGAGATAGGGAGGGAGAGGCATGCCAACAGCTGTCAAGTGGGAGGAAGGATGGAAACTTAACCAATTTCGCCACTCACACCAGCTGCTTCAGAGATGAATATCAACCTATACACATAGAGATCTTTAAAAATGTGATGTGTAAATGTGACAAGATCTTGAGAACACGTTTTATTTATATTCTTGATTTAAAGATCACTCATAGTTGTGTGATCATTACAATACCGTACGCTTTCTTATTTAGGTTTTTTACCTTCTGCTCCTCTCCTTCCACCCTTCCGATGTTCTTCATTTAAGTTTGGATTTCTGGTTTTATAACTATATTTTACCTTATATTTTCCTATCCTAGCTATTGCCAGTTGGTGTGCTTCCATAACATATTCTGTTTGTACAAGTAATTTTGCACCTCAGATTCTGTTTTTGTATGTCACCTGCCACAACAGTCTTCTACTGTATTTTCTCAGTGACCACTCCCAAAGCTTGGCAGCTTCATTTGCTTGGAGAATGCAGGGGAATTATTGAAGAAAAGACATGGGGATAGCAAATATTTATTAACAAATCAAATTTAGGGAACAGCGGCTCCCATGCTACAGAGTTTGGCCCAATCATAAACTCTATAATGGGTGTTGGGTGCTGTCCTGTTTCCCTTATGAATGTGTTTGGTATTATAATATTATCAATGACTAACTCTCCTAAATTGGTCTTTTGTTTGCTTACCAGTTCCAGCTCCCAACCTCTGGTTCATGTTTTCCTACATTCCTCATCGGTCTGTCAATAAGTTCCTGTCTTTCATCCCTTTAGTTCCAGGACTAGGACTCTCCAACTTCCATGTCTGTAATCAGAATTCCCTTGCTTGTCTTTACATCTACACCTCTCAGAAAATGATGATCCCTATAATGTGGCTTGGCCATTGACTCAGTGATTTGGCCAAAGGTTATCGATTTTAATACAATAGCAAGTTAGAACATAAAACAGATACCAGGATTTGTACTCTGTGCCCAGAATGACATTTTCAAATATGGGGGAGTTGACTGTCTATGGTAGGAAACTGGCTGATGAGTGTGATCATGGCATTTTATATGAACATCCCAATATATTTTAAATAAGCTTATATTGTGTATATTGATACACACCAATTTTGATAGGAAATGTAAAGCAATTTTGTACTTCTGTCTTTCTTGTACTCAGGGTAAAACAAATCAGTTTTAAACAAATCAGTCAGATAAGATAAGTCAGTCAGTAAGTCAGATAAATATAAATATTGTATAGTAATATTTCACCTTGTCCTCCTAAACCAGCAGGTGGGCTAGCTAGCCCATAGCACTCTGGGAATCCTTTGTCATGTAATAAATATTTATTTGTAAAACAAAGGTTATATACATATTTTAAAACAACAGATTAACCTCTTCCTGTCCAGCCCATGTCGATGATTGGCCAGAAGGGAGCACTGCCAATGTGGGTGGATGTTGCTAAACATCCCCCTGCATCCATTGCCTGTGCACGCTCCCTGGGAGCACACGGCACCGCGATCGGTGCCCGCTGTGTCCGGTGAACACAGATCGCTGTACGCGGCCTCTGTGTGAGGTCCCAATTCATGTGATCACTGATTCATGATCACATGAACAGTAGTCAACAAGATGCCATTTCCTGACATCATTGCTTACTACTGATCACAGAGGTCACATGGTACAAGGCTATTCACAACAGCCTTGTACCATGTGACAAGCTGTGACCAATCACAGCTCACACAGTACTTCTCAATGGCTGCAGGAATGCAGCCAGAGAGAAGGAGAAATGATTGCTTTTACAGCCTTTATGGGTGTAAAAGCAATCAATGTAAAAAAATAAAAAAAATCTTTATTACCCCCTACAAGTAGTACAGTGTCACTATGGTGACACTGTACTACTAGGGTGACAGCATGTTAAAAAGAAACATAAATAATAATATAAAAAAAATTATAATTTTTTGGTTATAAACTAATTTGGGTTATATTTTTTTTTACTAAAAAGATAGATGAATACATTTTAGCCAAGATTTATGAAGAAAGATTATTTATTTGCAAAATTTTATAAGAAAAACACTTTTTTTTCAAAGTTTTTGGACTTTTTCATTAATATAGCAAAAAAATAAAAATCCCAGTGGTGAATAAATACCAACAAAATAAAGTTCTATCTGTCTTAAAAAAATTCTAAAAAATTCATATGGGAACAGTGTTGCATGACCGCGCAATTGTCATTCAAAATGTGATAGCACTCAAAGCTGAAAACTGGCCTCGACTGGAGGGGGATAAAAGTGTCTGGATTTGAAGTGGTTAAAAAATAGTTAAAAATACAAACAATATAATGGCTTGGGGTACATTTTATTTTAATTTTTTTTTGTTTCACTTTACTTTAAAGTCTATTTGAAATCTTGCAGTTTTTCAGTTGGTTACTGATTTTAGAGATCTCATAACATAGTTATCTATGCTAGCATAAAACTTTGGTGTTTAGTGGACAGCAAAGTTATGTTTTGACACCCTGCACAAATGCAGTAACAAGAAAGTGTAGACTATGAAAATGAAAATTGTCATTACCAAGTCTACCTGAATGCAAATCTATTTCTGTGGCTTCAACTGGGCTTTTTTCACCCAGTTAGGAGGATTGTTAGCACATGAACTTGTATGGTCTATCATTATATTTACAAAACAGGAGAGCTGCACTTTAAATAATTCCACTTCTAATAATATATTGGCATCCCATCTCACACCTCAGACGGCAATTTGGTTTGAACAGTCACCGGTAGCTCAGTGCCATAGGTCATGCTTTGGCATTTCATACGCAAGGAGGAAGGGACAGAATTCTACAACTGGAATTTCTCACAAGTTTTTATGTCAATAACTATACACTAGCATTTCATTTTCACTAAGACAGGACCATTTTTGCATATGCTGTTTTTCATTTATTGATCCATTTATACTGCATACAAATAGTAACAAGGGTAATGTGTAATATATCATACAACTGTTCTCCGCCCACAATCTGTTTATTAATGTTGCTCAGCACAATGCCCAATGAGAAATGTCACATGGAGTGAGCGAACAGCATCTGACCACTGCCCTGTCAATCCCAATCATATCAATATGACAGCCAATCATAATGATTACATGGCTTTGTTTATAAAATGCTAATGCTGGCTGGTTCGCCTATCATTGTGTTTCCCTCAGAGTTAAAAACTGTATACAGACTGTAAAAAAATACACAAATGCATTTTGAAAGCTTTTTAATGCTTTAAGCTTTAAATTGCATTTTTAACATTTTTGTTCCTTTTAAGATTGTGTATTGTGGGGTTTTTTTTTATACGTTTTTTGTTTATTTGTCTTCTAATAAAAACCTGAACAGGGGTAGAGCCCTTGCCATGATATACAATCTTCAAGCTTCAAGCTTAGGAAATGTCCAAACTTACCTTATGTCGGTACTACCTGTGTTTCCCCGAAAATAAGACACTGTCTTATATTTATTTTGGCTAAAAAAAACATACTAGGTCTTATTTTTGGGGTAGGTGTTATTTTTTAAATGTCCAGGTGTGGACAGAGGGTGCAGAGGTGAGTGGCAGGCAGTTGTGGATGAGGGTTACTATAGAGAGGGCCGGCTGATGACAGTTGTGAGCTGCAGTCAGGTGTTGCAGGGGTGAGTTTCAGACAGGGTGCAGATATGAGCCGCAGACAGGGTGCAGGGGTAAGTTGCAGACTGGGGATGCAGAGGTGAGCTTTGGCCAGGGGGTGCAGAGATGAGCTGTGGCCGGGGGGGTGCAGAGGTGGGTTGCAACTCAGCTCACCTCTACACCCCCCCCCAGCCGCAGCTCACCTATGCACTCTGTCTGCAACTCACCTGACTCAATTTACCTCTGCAACACCTGACTGCAGCTCACCTTTGCACATCCCCCCTCCTCCTCCACTGCCCTCATATGGTTAGCTAGCATTGCAAAACACAGCTGTCAGCAGCCTGCCCCTCTCTATAGTAACTCCCGTTTCGGGTCCTATCTTCCCACACAGTGCACCAAGCACACTTACTCACCACTCCGCCTCTTCCCCACTGACTGGCGATCACCCCTGGGGCATCGGCTTCCATGCATTAGGCTGCAGGTGGAAATGCCCCGCCACTAAACACACTGCATCCACAGATATCTGTTCCTTCCCTGTCCCAAGTTGAGTACAGAGGTAGGGAGGTTCTGTGGGAGTGGATGGTGCTGTCACTTCAGCCGCGCTTCTGTGTTTATAGGAGACAGTAGATATGGGTGTGCGCAGGGCCAGTGCCGGAGGTGGCAGAATGTCATTCTGCCACGTTCCGGCTGAAAAAAAAGCCCTGATCACAACTAGGTCTTATTTTCGAGGTAGGTCTTATACTTTAGCAATTCCCAAAAATAGTACTAGGTCTTATTTTCGGGGTAGGTCTTATTTTAGGGAAAACAGGGTATATATTTCACTCTTCACAGTCTTCTCTTTGCTGGAGAGAGTGTGGATCCACTGGAACACTAATACATGTCTTATGATATTGTAAACATCCCAATAGTTTCTGGAGGAAAATCTTCCAAATTATAGCAGAGATAAATGGCTTTATACTACCACTTTTCCCAGCACTGGAACTATTGAATCTTGATATGGATATCTTTCCTTTGAATTTTAAAATTGTTGTAACCCACATACTGCTAGCTTCCAGATTTACGATTGCTAGACACTAAAAAGTGACTAAGGCACCTAATCCTTTGGAAACTATTGAGCTCATCAAAACTAACTTTGTAAATGAACAACTACTAGCCAACCATTAAGATAGATAGTCATTGTTACTTTAAAACTTGGCATGCTTGGACTGCTTGGATTATGCCGGCCATAAACGGTTCAGCAGAAACCAGCCAAGATTTGAACCAAATATGGGCACACTAAACGTACCCAAGTTGATCAATTGCCTATGACCTGCCTTAATGTTGGCTTACCTCTGATACCCTTTGTTTCTCTATCTTAGGTTTTATACACTACACCACAATTTGTTTTTTTTTCCCTGTTTTTCCATTGAAATCTGTATTTTTCTGTGCAAATTTTGTACATATTTATTTTTTCTTTTTCACTAACCATTTACTAAGCCTTGTTATACTTACGTCTTACACTGGATTTTGTGCTGATTTTCATAAAACCTTAATAAAAAGTGATTGATAAAAAAAATCTGAACAGGGTATTTATTAAAACAGTGTACCAAATAAAAGGCTTATATGTCATTGAAAAAAAAACAAGGTAAAATCATTTAAGTAGGCAAATTAGTCATACAGTTGTAGCTAAGCTTACTGACGCATTCTGATGCTGTTTGATAATGTTAGATTTAGCATGGGAATCAGCGAGGGTTAAAATTACTCTGATTTAAAAAAACAGTATTACCTACTAATTCTAGCTTGAGAACTTTGAAGCAACAAAAAGAAGCAGACCAAAAGCAAATGGCACTTTTGTCATGTTTAGGAGAGGTTATTTTTTCTCAGCAGTAGATCCGTTGTTACATCCTTTATTCCATATTTTCAAATATATCACTTTGTACAAGAGAGGCAGCTTTAATCCAATCCAATTAGATCAATCCAATTATATAAACAGCAGGGCTGTCCTTTAATTGTTTTAAGGCAGGTGTGATGTAAGATTTTGTTCCAGGGCAAGAAAAGGATGGGGTGAGGGTAGAAAGAAAAAAGTATTGTCTGCTATAACAGACACCAGTAAGACTTTTAATGAAAAATGTAAATATCTTCATATATGTTCCTTTCAAGTGTATCTACCCTAAAAAAACAAACCTACGCACACACAGATGTTCAGTTATGAATCAAAATTTGGTCATAATTTTCGTTATTTGGAGATTCAGATGTATCTGAATCTCTGAATCACAATAGTAATGAACTTCCATGAATCCATGAAAACAACAAATTAATTTATATTCATTCATTTGCAATTGCAGAGGGTTTTGTAAGGTCAACAATATGTGTCACACTCTGTATTGTTATGATTGGCCAAAGCCAAAGTCCCAGAACATCAACATTGAAGTGACAAGCAAGTCCAAGTAGGTCACCAGCAAGTCACATCAAAGTTGTAAGCAAGTCACATCAAGGTTGTAAGCAAGTCACATAAAATTCACAAGCAATTCACAAGGAAGTCACAACCAAGTCACTGAAATAACATAATGACATAAGGAATGAATCTGAATCTTCTGAAATAACTTCTGAAAATACAAATCAATTCACAGCATCAAATATATGAAACGAATCAGAATATACATAATGAATTAAAAAAAATGAACCATTCCAACATAATAAATATGATAAAATGAAATGATTGACTTAACAAATTAATCCAAAATGACACGAAAAACATTTTTTCGTCATGCACATCTCTAGCAAATACAAGCAGGTCATTACTCAACTAGGTGATAAAGATGTCCTTTCCATGCAACTATGGATTGATCTGAATTGCCGAAATCTTCTGTTAGCAGTTACCTGCAACCCCTAAACCAACTTGTTGGAGTTTGCACAGGGTTATAAAGTAACTATTATTATAAACTAATTGACAAAAAAGTCAACATTCTATAATGGTCAGTAAAAGGAGCATGATAAATTTAATTTATAGAAAATATAAATGATAATCAATGTAAGGGATGATCATAACGTGTTTATATTACCAGTCTATTGCATTATTATCCAAATGTCAATAACTGTGGTTAAGTCATACGTCACAGTACTATAACTTCTTGATGGCTGTTAAAAAGAGAAAACAAAGTTATATAAAATCAGATATAAAGACAAAGTCAAAAATGACCAAAGGGTCATGACTCAATCATGTTGTATAAATAAAATGCTCTCAGTGAGGAATAGAACCAAAAACCTGACTGCAGAGATCTGAATAATTTATCATGAAGGTTGAATCTATTTTCAGACATTTAGGTTAGACTACATTTGTGAATATATAATCTGCAATAGATGTATGATGAATTTACAATGCTCAACTTTTCTCAAGCATGTTTATACAGGTTTAAAAAAAAAGAAAACTAATATATTATCATGCGGTCGGAAGTATATCTATGCAAAATGAAGCTATAAACCAAACTAGCAAAAACAATTGTAAAAGTAAAAATAAAATTATACATTTATGTTGAATTCACTAAATTCCAAATCAGTAGTGGTCAACCAATGAGATTTTAGGGACCTTATTTTGGCCACTGCACGTAATATTATAGTATAAAATATTAATATATAAAAAAATAAATATGTAAGAATGCCATATAAGTTACTGTTAAAGTATATACAAAACCATTTCTTTTCATTTTGGATAGATTAAGAAAGGAACCACTATCAGATTTTTTATCGTCTGTGTTCCTGTGATAGGAAATCTGTCTTGGCTGAGGGGAATACCGTTTTAGTAGGCTCTTACCAGAAGTGCCCTCACTGGACGGTTTTCCATCTTCTTCCTTTCTGGTGACAAACATTTTAATTTTTCCCCTCACAGATACCAAAATAACCCATCCCCATTCTATCCAAAACAGAACTTTTGACTTTAGATATACTTTAACTAAGATGAAAATAAGCAGTTGTGTCCAAAATGTTAAAGACTAGACTGGTGCATTTCATTTCATAATGAATCGATTTTCAGAGATTCATATCTATACAAATCTTCAAATGGACATAATAATGAAAGTCAATTAATCCATAAAAAGTTGTAACAAAATTAACTAATGCATTTGTTTCATTCAGGTGATGTCACATGATGCAATAGTAATTCGGGCACATGGGGAAATGAATTAAATTTCTGAATTTGTTCAATAATTCAGGTTCAAGTAAATTTGTGATTTAAATTGCATTTGTAATTGCCACAGTCAGTCAGTTCAGTTCTACAATCTAATCAATTCTTTGGTTTGAAAAAGTCTGGGCCACCAAATTTGCATTATTTATTCCACTGCGTCCGAAAATACTGAATCCTTACGAATAGTTTTGATATATAAATATCAAATCTGCCAGAAATATATGGCAATCTTTAAAAATAAAACCTGCTAAATTTTTCCAATCCACCCGGATCAACAAATATATGAAACGAATACTGAATATAACAAAATTAATTCCGAATATGAATCGGTTCAACATAATGAATATGATAACAAAAAATTCTTCAAAGAGCAAATGTATCCGAAACTCAATGTAATTAATCAGATCAATCAACACTCAATGACTGTGTCAATAGTAACACATTTGTCACATTAATACATGCAATAGAAGGTGACCATTCGAGCATCACTGGTCTAGATGTAACTTACTTGCCACTTATCAATATTTGATGCACTAAAACTGGAACGTTATTATACATTTTGGCTAGTGATTAGTAGGAAGTCAGAGATCACAGCTCTTTTCTTGGACTTTGACTATTATGAATCCAAACAAGGAAAACTACTTTGCCACAACTGCATTTTCTGTAACTCAATATAAAACTGAGGATTGAAAAATGTGAATGAGAACACTATTCTGCTCCAGTAACGAGTGGGCAAAAATGTGACAGAAATCTTGTTTTCTAATATTCTACAAGCGATGAAAATATCCCTAATAAAATAGCATTATAAATGTAAAGCATAATGTTAATAGGAATTGGGCCATTAGATTTTGTGCAATAGGTTATAGGTTATAAATTCTTAGACTTTAGTCTAATGCTGGACAAAATGATCTTTTAGCTATTTAGAAAAAAATGTAAACTCACTTTCCACTTTCCTTTAGCACGTATTTAAATTCCACACTGGTCATTTTTTTTACAAGATCAATATAGACCCCAGGTAGGTGTTTAAAAAAAGAGAGAGAGATCAAGCTGCAATACCCAAATTCGATCTGGAGCTGCCCCTGCAGTACCTCCTTTTTCATAACAAGATGTCCTCAGTCTTTGAAGCTGAATCACTCAACCTGGAGACTGAAGAGTGACTTCAAAGCATCGTTGACGTGCTCCCTGGGGGAATTTCAGCATCAGGAATATTAGATTTCATGTGTCCAGCCTGAAGACTTCAGAAAAAAAGCTAACTATAAAAATAAGCAAAACTTACAGTGGGGTGGGGCATCCAGGGTGAAAGGGGGAGCACTGGGGGTAAGCGGGGTGGGGGGGGGTATGTGGCTGAGCACAGAGTTGATCATTAAGCTGTTTGTTTCACAAGTAGCCCCAGGATGGCATGATAGATCTTCCACCATTTTTGTTTCTAAATACCAATTAAGATATGAAGCATATCCATGGATCCTTTTAATTTTTGCAAAAAAATAAAAAAATATAATACAATATTACATTTGTTTCCTATTTTAGATACACTATACAAATGTTCTGGTCCTCTGTTTTATTTTCAACAGTAAGAATGTTGTTTTTAATTTTCAGGCTAACTAAATGGCACTCATTTCGGAGGTTTGACTTCTCAGGCTTGCATATGGTTTTGTGCACATTATGGTCATGTTATGAATCCCAGCCAGTGTTGCATATAAACCATAGAAACAAGACTTTATTAGCATCTCAGTGGTTGTTTCAAATAACGACAAAACAGTTGCTCATTATTGCTCATTAGATTCATATTAGATTCATTTGCCGTAGCAATACTTCCTGCCTCCAACCTCAACTGCAAAATAACAGATATGATTTGACACCTGCGATATTTTAGCATTCATTAGATGTTAATAATACCAAAAGGACTTCAAACTTGTACACAAGGTACATGGCTGTAAAATGTTCTCCTTTAGAACACAAAGAGAAATGTACATTTGTAAAGCGTAGTGACAAAAATATACATTTTAATCAGGAAAGAATTGTTGTAACAATGGCACAGTTGCATTTGTAACACATCAGGGAAATTAGTGTAGTATTTACAGATCCATGTTCATCCTAGAATAACAAAACAGAATTATGCTTTGTTATATTACTATAACTACATTACCCTAGATTGCCATCATCTTGGTAATGAAATAAATAGAAAATATATTGGAAAAAAGCAACAATATTTAAGCTGTTTTGAGGAATTTAACTATCGTAACCAAATTTATTTTGATTCCATCCTCTGCCAAGTCAGTTTTTAATGTAGAACTCCTGCTCTATGTCTCAAGCTCAATCATGTTCACTGATGTAAAATGTGTATCAATTATACATATCCACATGACATCTGTCATGTTCTGCAACATGCCCTGTGCTGCTCAAATTGTTTTTCTACAAATTTAAATGACTGAGGGATTTTTTTTATATGTGTTTGAGATTTGAACCGTGTAAAAACCAAACTAAAACATATCATTTAAACATATATAATCTATCATCTAAACGTTGCAATGTTACTATCCTGAAGCTATTGTTTATTATTTATTTCTGCAGGCTATTGTTTCACAGGTGTGTAGTTTTGAGAAAATTGGGTATCATTTATTAGAGGGTAGTTTATAGAAAACAAATGCAGAAAGACAGTACAAACATAATTAATTAATGTGGCAGACAGTGATCTGAATGTAAACAGGTCTGGATCAAGAGTACAGGCACAGCCTGGATACACAGTAGATATATATCTACTGCAATATATATATATATATATACAGTATACTATATATATATATTTATACTGTACATTTATTTAGTTTTTTGGGTTTTTTTAAATCATGAACAATTTTATTTCACATACACTAATGAAAATTTGTAGTCTGGCAGATAAAAATAAAAATCACAGAAATTAGGAATGCCTATAAAAAGCATCTCCCTCTTGGAGGTTTTTTACCATCAGCAGAAATAGACTCTCACATAAAAGTGAAAATTCTGTAAAATGATTTCAAATAATTACAGCGAAAAAAAAAAACATTTCAGTATAACCACATTTCATGGCACACCTAAATCATCACTGGTGCGGCCCATTATTTCCCAAAGTCACATAATTATTTAAAAGGCAATCACCTGTGTGCAGTCAAGTGGTCGTAGTATACTAATAAATGCGTACCTGGAAGATCCATCTTTTGGTTAATCAGTATCCTGGCAATTCCTATGCCAATAAGACAAAAGAAAACTTAAAGCAACTCCTTGAAAAAGTGATTAAGCCGATCCTTAGTAAAGCACCCTCCTAGTTTAGCTAAGTGGAGCTAGATCCTAATGGTTAGTGTTGAGCTGGTTAGCAGCTCAGGTGAGATAGCCAGAGGGATCAAATTCTGGTCAGGACTGAGAGACTCTGCAGGCCAGTCCCTCTGGAATTTCCCCCTGCTCTGAGACTTTTGGAGGAGGGCCTTGGAGGCAGTGGGTTGATCTGAGGAGTGGTAGGTTGCACTCTTGAGGGACCTCAGCCAATCCCCAACAGAAGGCTTGGCAAGGAGCTGGGACTCCCTTAAAAGTGGAAGAGCCTGCTCAGTAACAGGAGTGTGGTGGGAGAGGAGTGTGGAGCAGGAAGATGTGAGGCTGGAGGTGGAAGGCTGCCAGGAGGCCTGGTGGGATGGAGCCTGCCTGCAAGGCTGGAGCTGGATAGGAGGAAAACTGGGGACTCACTGGCCCCCTGAATGAGGAACACCTGTATGGCAGGGAAGGGGCAGCTCAGGCTGCTGGCACATAGATTGTGGTCCTGCGAGCTGCGAAATCTTTGTACAGGGTGCAGCTGACAGTGGCATTGTTACACAGGTGACAGCGTGAGATTGGCAGGTCCTTTGTCAAGAGTTGGTGAAAAGGGCAGGGGTCGAGCACTGCATTTGTCACAGTGTGTATCACTGTTAAACAGTTCATAGCAACCAATAACATTTAAATATGCACTAGAAAATGACATCTGGAGAATGAAAGTTTGAATCTCAGTTGTTGTCGTGAGCTGCCTGAGACATCTATTTTCAGGGGCAGTCTTCTAAAACGTTTTTATTATTTAGGATGTACAGCACACAGATCGCTTTCCTTAGAGAATTCTGACCTCCCCAGCTAGTCCCAGAGTGTCTGGAAAATGCAGCCGCATTAAAGGTTCCTATAGACAGAGAATGATGAGATGTTAGGAAGTGATATGACTGCACAATAGGCAGATAAACTTGTTCATGCATTATCTTTAGGCATACACATCTCTCAGTCTCTCCATTGCGTTTGTATCCATGCAAAGTGATGATCTGTTCGGGTGAAACAAAAATCTAACCTGGTAAATAACTTTCCCCAGAGGGTGTTTACTGAGTTTTATAGTAATCCATAAAGATTTAGCTATTGTCCCATCCTGCTTATCAGTACATGATTGGAAGCTAGTTGTCTGGCAGCCTAAAGTGAACCAGTGCTTTTAGCATGCAGGGCATAAGCAACAGGTTCGCTTTAAAGGAGAAGTCTAGCCAAAGCGCTTTTGGCCATTGTCCCAAAAGGGATCATACATAGATTGCATTACATTTGATGTTTTTGTGCGTATACCTAAATAGATCCCTACACTGTAAAAAATATGGTACGAGATGTCAGCCATTATGTGATTTTATGCGATGGTAAAACTTTTTTTATGACGAAAAAATTAAAACATATGTTTAATTAAAACTTTTTTTTATGACACTTTCCTAAAAATTCCTAATGGATATACAAAGTATGGTCTAACATACTAAAGACAAACCATAAAAGGACTGCATAAAAAATGACAATTTGCAGCTGCAAGGCTGTGTACTTCACCTCTCGCAGCCACCTTTCCTTCAGGGTCAGTGTGCCTACTGGTACAGTGAGTCCAGAAATATATAATAAAGGTGTGCACTTGAATAAAAAAATATGAAAAGAAAATGGGATTTTAACGGTATGCACCCCCCCCCCCGTCTCCTCCCCACTTTGTTTCAGGAGTCAACAGCAAAAAGGACGACAGAACTCCTCCATCAGATCCTGCATTTCTCCATCCAGCTGTGGAGAGGCTAATTTCTGCGCCCCCCTGTCTCAGCAGTCGGCAGAAGAGAAGAAGACAGAATATCTCCAACAGATCCCTTGCCTCTTTGTGCAGCCGCAGCACTCCCTCGCCTCCATCTCCTCTGGGTCTCAATATTCAGCAGACTCCGTCAGCTGACTCCAGCCCTCCTCTGATCCAGTGCCCCCTGTGACGGTCGTGGCATCACATTGCTCCATGGTACTCCATTGCCAGTATAGTGTCAGAACGGATCAATATCTTTGATCAGATCATAACTATACCAGCGTTCACAATAGTAGAGTATCGTCAAAAACACAGCATTAGCAGGATCAGCCCCCGACACCTGCCAGCAGCTGTGTTTAGCCCCTACGCTTACTGCCCCCCATTCTCCTCCAGCAAGTAGATCACTGTTACGTGATACATTGCACATAAAATTTCATGGTTAGCAGAATCGGGCCTGATCTCAGCTAGCACTTGCAGGTACATTTTTTGTAGTGGTTCAAGCAGTCCCTGACAGCCAGGTGCTCTTTTTCCCATGAGTCGCACTAGGCACCTATAAATGTAGTGACCAAAATGTCTAATGAAAGGTACTCTAGTGAAAAGGACTACAGGATTCTGACCAAGTCAGGTGAGAGTGAAAGGGAAGCCTCACCAACAGAATCAGGCTCAGAATAAGAATCTGTAGACAGCAGCAGCACCTTAACAGATAGATCAGATGATGGAGTAGAGGTACCTGCTAAGGTCAGGCATACCGACTCTGTTCCCAGGTTGCAAAGGTGGTACAATTACATGATGATTCTCATGCAGCAAACTGCCAGTACCATTGCCGCTCTACCTTTTGGTGAACTGGCGAGCACCAGCGGCCTAGTACATCCTGGTCTCATACATACCAGCACTGCAACATCACTTGGTGACGTGGCGAGTCCCATAAGTGCAGTACAAGCTGGTGCGTTGGCTAGCACAAGTAGTATCCCGCAGCAACAAGAATTCGAACACAGGCCTGTAGAGCCCATAGTGTCCTTCTGGGTATGCTTGCAAATACTGATTGGCAGCCCACAAATTCAGCAGCACCTGTACTTCCCCCATTCACTGCCCAACCCTGAAATTCAGGTGGAAACAGCAAATTTAACTACTCCCGTTGATTTTTTAGAGCTGTTTTTCACAAGATATCTGTATGGATTGATTATGGGTCAAAAAAATTTATATGCACAACAATGTATTGCCGCCAACCCAGATTCAAACCTTGCCAGACTATTTGCATGGAAACCTATTACAATTTCCAAATTTTAAAGTTTTTTTGGGCCTATCCCTTAACATTGGCATTACTACAAAAAAATTAATTGGTCCACAGACCCGATTCATCATATCATGTTCTTTGCTGCCATGGCCAGGCATAGATATGAGTATACAATGCGATTTATGCATTTCAAAGATAATACACTCTGACATCCTCAGGGTGACCTTGAATTTGACCGACTCCACAAAATTTGGCCCCTTGTAAATCACCTTAGCCAAAAACTTGCAGATGTGTATTCACTCCAGCAAAACATCTGTGTTGATGAGTCCCTAATTAGTTTTTCTTGCTGCCTTGCATTCAAACAATTTCTCCCCAGCAAGCGTGCCAGATAAAAATGTATAAGACCTGTGAGAGGGCAATAGGCTATACATGTAATTTTTGGATTTATGAGGAAAAAGATAGTCAGGTGGAGCTCCCTGGATGCCCAGACTACATGGGGAGCAGTGGCAAGATAGTTTGGGACCTGGTGTCACCCTTTTTCCATATGGGGTACCACTTATACATGGACAATTTTTATGCAAGGTTGCCACAATTTAGACATTTATACAATATTGGAATTGGCGCATGTGGCACTGTGAGACTTAATCATCAGGGCTTCCCCCAATGGCTTGTAAATACCAGTCTTAGAAAGGGGGAATATTCTGAATTGCTTGCAGTGAAGTGGAAGGACAAAAGGGATGTTTTCGTCCTCTCTTCCATTCACACAGACACAACCATCCAAATTTACACAGCAGTTGGTGTTGTTGAGAAGCCCCTCTGTGTCCACGACTATAATCTTAACATGGGAGGGGTGGACTTAAATGGCCAGATGATGAAGCTGTAATTAGTTTCCCGTAAAGCCAGATGCTGGTACAAAAAAGTGTCTGTTTATTTATTTCAGTTGGCTCTATATAATGCTTTTGAGCTTTACAAAGCAACTGCTCAAAGTGGATCCTTCATTAAATTCCAGAAAGAGATCATCATGGCCCTTTTGTATCCAGAAGGTGCTGTGGCCCAAACCTCCAACACAGATGCAAAAAAGATGTTGTGTCTGTAGCAGACACAGAATTAGGCATGCCACCCGCTTTTTTTGTTCCTCCTGTCCTGGCCAACCTGGTCTCTGCCTCAAGGACTGTGTCCGTCACTACCATACATTAGTGGACTATTAGTATAGAGTACAGCACGGCACAGTCTAGGGCACATACAGTCAGGTCCATAAATATTAGGACATCAACACAGTTGTAACATTTTTGGCTCTATACACCACCACAATGGATTTGAAAGGAAACAAACAAGATGTGCTTTAACTTCAGACTGTCAGCTTTAATTTGAGGGTATTTAAATCCAAATCAGGTGAACAGTGTAGGAATTACAACAGTTTGCATATGTGCCTCCCACTTGTTAGGGACCAAAAGTAATGGGACAGAATAATAGTCATAAATCAAACTTTCACTTTTTAATACTTGGTTGCAAATCCTTTGCAGTCAATTACAGCCTGAAGTCTGGAAGGCATAGACATCACCAGACGCTGGGTTTCATCCCTGGTGATGCTCTGCCAGGCCTTTACTGCAACTGTCTTCAGTTCCTGCTTGTTCTTGGGGCATTTTCCCTTCAGTTTTGTCTTCAGCAAGTGAAATGCATGCTCAATTGGATTCAGGTCAGGTGATTGACTTGGCCATTGCAGAACATTCCACTTCTTTCCCTTTAAAAAACTCTTTGGTTGCTTTTGCAGGATGCTTTGGGTCATTGTCCATCTACACTGTGAAGTGGCGTCCAATGAGTTCTGAAGCATTTGGCTGAATATGAGCAGATAATATTCCCGAAACACTTCACAATTCATCCTGCTGCTTTTGTAAGCAGTCACATCATCAATAAATACAAGAGAACCAGTTCCATTGGCAGCCATACATGCCCACACCATGACACTACAACCACCATGCTTCACTGATGAGGTAGTATGCTTAGGATCATGAGCAGTTCCTTTCCTTCTCCATACTCTTCTCTTCCCATCACTCTGGTACAAGTTGATCTTGGTCTCATCTGTCCATAGGATGTTGTTCCAGAACTGTGAAGGCTTTTTTAGATGTCGTTTGGCAAACTCTAATCTGGCCTTCCTGTTTTTGAGGCTCACCAATGGTTTACATCTTGTGGTGAACCCTCTGTATTCACTCTGGTGAAGTCTTCTCTTGATTGTTGACTTTGACACACATACACCTACCTCCTGGAGAGTGTTCTTGATCTGGCCAACTGTTGTGAAAGGTGTTTTCTTCACCAGGGAAAGAATTCTTCGGTCATCCACCACAGTTGTTTTCCGTGGTCTTCCGGGTCTTTTGGTGTTGCTGAGCTCACCGGTGCGTTCCTTCTTTTTAAGAATGTTCCAAACAGTTGTTATGGCCACGCCTAATGTTTTTGCTATCTCTCTGATGGGTTTGTTTTGTTTAATGATGGCTTGCTTCACTGATAGTGACAGCTCTTTGGATCTCATCTTGAGAGTTGACAGCAACAGATTCCAAATGCAAATAGCACACTTGAAATGAACTCTGGACCTTTTATCTGCTCATTGTAATTGGGATAATGAGGGAATAACACACACCTGGCCATTGAACAGCTGAGAAGCCAATTGTCCCATTACTTTTGGTCCCTTAACAAGTGGGAGGCACATATGCAAACTGTTGTAATTCCTACACCGTTCACCTGATTTGGATGTAAATACCCTCAAATTAAAGCTGCCAGTCTGCAGTTAAAGCACATCTTGTTCATTTCATTTCAAATCTATTGTGGTGGTGTATAGAGACAAAAATGTTAGATTTGTGTTGATGTCCCAAAATTTATGGACCTGACTGTATATACACAGGGTCTCGAAAAATGTTAGGTGGTCAGGAAACTGGCTATCGCATTTTGAGAGACCCTACCATCTGAACGTTTAAAAAAGTAAATAAATAAATAAGTACAAAAACGATAAAAAATAAAAAGTAAAAAAAAAATAAAATAAATAAAAAAACAAAAATAGTTGTCGTTTTATTGTTTTCGAGTTACTGTTTTACGGTTACGGTTTTATTTTTACTGTTTTATTGTGGTTGTCATTGCTGTTTTCTTTGCAGGAATGACATTCAGCTGCAGCACCAATCTGTTTATTCTGACAGCAACAGGGTCTTGCTCTCAGAGTATATGTGTGTGCAGGGCTGTTAGATAAAAAAAAGTTAAAAAAGGGTATATTTGACCAAGCATGGGGGCCTGGGGGAGTAAGTGGGTGGATGGCCCCTATGCTTCAGCATATATATTTAGTAATATTTTTGGGCATAGATTTCAATAAAAAAGTTGTTTTATTGAGTTACTGTTTTATTGTTAACCATTGCTGTTTCCTTGGCAAGAATGTCATCCATTGTCATGTAGCTGCAGGCATCATCCTGGAATCTTTTTTTTCACCTGGCAATTGGCTTTCATGTAAAAGCAAACCTTGTGGCTAATTAGCTGAAGGTTTGCTTTTACAAGCAGCAGGAAAAGATGCCACCCCCCCAACACTGCCTTTTACGGCTTCCTCAGGCAGTCCTGTGCCATCGGAAGACCCTGGGAATGCAGCAGGTGATCCTGCCAGCTGACCATGGAGATTAATTGAGATTGGAATGGTGCTAATCACTTCTATAGTCTAAGAAATAGGAGCAATGCTACGAGCATTTCATCACTTCAGTTTGCAGGATATACATAGGGTCATTTTTAAATTCGGAAAGCATCTGATCGCACTGATCTTGATGAGATCATATGGTGTAAGGGCAGAGGAGATATCTAGAGTCTAATAGACCACAGATTTCTATCAATGCCTATTGCTGTCACAGGGGATATTTACATTCCCTTTGATAACAATAAAAGTGATAAAAGAAAATGAAATGAAAGTGCAAAAACAATAAAAAAATATGAAAATAACTAAAAAAAAAAAGCACCCTCACCTTTAAAAAAGACATGTAGAAATACATTTTACCTAAATTTTTGATGAAATTTGAGTTTCTTGGATATTTTTTTTTTATAACAGAAATGAGAAAATATTGTTTTTTTTTTCAAAGTTTTCGGTCTTTATTGTTTATAGCGCAACAAATAAAAAACCCAGAGGTGATCAAATACCATCAAAAGAAAGCTCTATTTCTGTGAAAAAATGACATAAATTTCATTTATGTACAATATTGCATGACCGCACAATTGTCAGTTAAACTAGTGCAGCGCTATATAGCAAAAAATGGTGTAGATTCCAGTATCTATACCATAGTTTGTAGATGCTATAACTTTCACACAAACCAATTAATATACACTTATTGGGATTTTTTTTACTAAAGACATATAGCAAAATACATTCTGGCCTAAATTTATGGTGACATTTGAGTTTATAGGATATTTTTTATATCAGAAATGAGAAAATATTGTTTTTTTTTCAACATTTTTGGTCTTTTTATATTTACAGCGCAAAAAATAAAAAAAAATCAGAGGTGATCAAATACCACCAAAAGAAAGCTCTATTTCTGTGAAAAAAATGACATAAATTTCATTTATGTACAGTATTGCATGACCGCACAACTGGTCAGTTAAACTAGTGCAGCGCTATATAGCAAAAAATGGCGTAGATTCCAGTATCTATACCATAGTTTGTAGACGCTATAACTTTCACACAAACCAATTAATATACACTTATTGGGATTTTTTTTACTAAAGATATATAGCAAAATACATTCTGGCCTAAATTTATGGTGACATTTGAGTTTATAGGATATTTTCTATAACAGAAATGAGAAAATATCATTTTTTTTCTAAATTTTTTGTTTACAGCACAAAAAATTAAAAACCCAGAGGTGATAAAATACCACCAAAAGAAAGCTCTATTTGTGTGAAACAAGGACATAAAGTTCATTTGAGTACAGCACTGCATGACTGCGCAATTACCAATTGAAATAGTGCCGTGCTGTAATGCAAAAAATGTCCTGGTCAGGAAGGGGGGTAAATTCTCTGGAGGGCAAGTGGTTAACATTCAGTATGGTGAACTTCACCCTGAATTTGATGTAAACCCACCATGTGGTTAACCCAAATCAGCTCCTAGTTTCACACTTCTGGGTGCTCCCCCACCAAATACTACAGTTTGTCCCAAGAGCTTGTACATACAGTAGCTATATACTATATGTCAGCAATAACAAGAATGAATCTTTGAAAGCACCTTGCTAGCTTTCAGGTGTAAAAAAAAAATGTAACAGTATATGCAAATGGTAAAATGCTAAATATTATAATGATAATTTTTAAGAATAGTAACAACAATTCATATAACGAGATCTACTGGCTTAATCAAGGATCTGAGAAAAAGCAGCTAACCTTTCTTTTTACTCTAGTAACAAAACGTTTTAATTAGATTAGAACCAGAGACTACGGGTGATGTCTTCTAGTTTGCTCTCCAGGGGGAAGAATGGACTGGAGGCCAGGATACTTCCTCGAACTAAAGTAAATCTGGGAAGCAATACTAATCTATTAATAGTGCCTGGTCAGGACTGTCTCCCATTAGTATGCCATTAATGTAATGACCCTTGTACTACATTTAAAGATCATCATGATCAATTTTTATTCTGAGGTCAGACATATTGATTGTGCCGTAAAATGAGTCACATTTAATATATCCCATCATGATAATTAGGTTTATACTGAAATGTAGCACTAACCTGCAAATAATGAACATTATTGCGGATGAGGTATATAAAATCCAAAGGGCATGTGTTCACTTGGTAAAAACAAGATATAGGGCTAAAGTAATTATGTTATTATTGCTAAGGTGTAACATCTGTAATGTGCACTCTTTAAGCACATTTCAGCGTATGGGGACTCACTTATGTTCACAGGAAATAGCATTGCATTACAACAGGTTAAAACTAGTTATCCATTTAAATCAATGTTGAGCGTATGAATGCTAAGTGGTTTTAACATAGGTTTGTAAAACATACACTCAACAACAGTCTTCACAACAGACACCTCTCACAAAAAAAACTCAGACTTATACTTAAAAGTGTCTAAAGAAAAAAAGACTCTTTTTGTCAATCGAAACTAATCAAATTCTCTCTTTCAAGTGTCTAGTAGAGTATAGGAAACTGAAGAATGACTATTATGGGCCACAGACTGCTTTTAGGTCCTGTCCTTTTCCTTGCTTTAGAGTCACCTACTAGCTTCTAGTATTTCTCTGGGATGTCTTGATAAAGGGGTCCTGCAAGGCTCTGAAACATTAGTCTTCTGCTATCATGACTGCAGCCTTGATTTAATCACTTGAATCGTGATTATGTACCTACATGTTTCTTGGTGGTTGTAGAAATTGTGTTACAGACCAAAGTTTTTTAATTGTATGTATGCTGTTTTTGTTCAATGATTTTGTAATAAATATTTACTAATTTTTAAAATTGGTGTTTTTCCCATTACCGGTGCCTTTAAAGTCCCCCCTATTGCTCCCCTATGTTTGCTAACTACCTTCTGCAATTATGGTGGTTCATTAAAAATCTTTTCCAGACTCAATGATGGTGTGTTTTTAAGAGATGCCTGGATCTCTGGGGGATTAAATATATGTAAACCCCAACAATTAGATTCTCTTATCTGCTCTCTTTTAATACAGTAAATATATAATTCAAAGCATTTAGTTAATAAGTATTGAGGCCCTAGGGTTCGGGACGCGGTGCTCCTGACCTCCCTCTATCTTTCTTCTCTTATGCCTCTTATCCTTTTATGTTCTCTGGTCCTCCTACTGTGAAGGCCTCTGACTGTACTATTCTGCTTTTGGTAAGGATGACCCATCATCTGTATTAATTTTAAGAGTGAGTTTTGTCCCACAGTCAAGGTTTGGTCTAAACATTTTATGTACAATGCTCAATTCTATTGTAATATTTGTTTATAATCCAAAATTGCTGACTTCCATTTCAGTTATCTCCTTCTACTATATTGTGTTGACTACAATTCTGGTACTCTGTGACACATTGTTTTCGATCCTATATTAGTATGAGATACATCATGTAGTCTGTAAAATATTCAACAAAAATGTATTGTAAGTGAAAGGATTTAGTTATATCTGTTGGATAAAAGTGCAAAAAATGCCTGTTAATTTTGCCATAAATCTTGTGAACTTCCTAAGCACTTTGCTGATTGTTATCAATTATCATTGTATAAAGTTCTCTCTGTGAACTAAAGAACACTTTCCCTATGAGATAATGCTGCTTCTCCATAGATACAGTATGGTGAGTAAGTGTTATCACTTTAGGAAAGGAAGTATATTGATGGCAGGATTAACTGGTAAAAAAAAGAAAAAAAAAGAGAATCGATGTTACTTTTATGCTGCAATATCTTATATTTTTGTTCTTGGGTTTGGATTCACTTTCGGTCAGATTTTTCTAACTACGTTCCCCTAGCTTGGATTTCCTTTGGTCATTGCTGTATCTCCTCCTTCTTGGTAAATGTTTCACGCCTTCACAATACAGAAATCTTAGCCAAGGAAGTTGGATTGTGGATGGGTGGGGGAGACATTATTGCAAACTGACAAGAAAAAAAAGTTAGTGGCGGATTTCTCATACTAGTGATACGTAAAATAGTGTGCTCAGATAAACTGTAAATGTAAAACTACTTATACAGAAGCCCGAAAGCCCACTCTCAGATCTGGAATCCAGTAAGATCTAGTTTGTCCTTTAATCTATATATGACTAGCCAGATATAGTGGAGTGAGCACTGATTAGACTGTGTCTTTAATGAAAATGTTATTACTGTGTTAGATGGTCTGGAGGACCAAGGCATGAGTCCTGAGTAGTAGAGCTGCGAAGAGAGCCTCAAGGCTGATTACTGTTTATGCTCATTTGATGGTGGAAACCCCTATGTGAGAATCTGTTTAATGATAACTTTTGCTTTCTTTAAAAAACACTGGGCAGGTAAATCCCTGAAACATACTTCTGGCATGGAGTAAACTGTTTTGCATTACCAATGAGCTAGAAAACCCAAAAGATGTCAGACTACATATACTCCCATTTGTTTCAGCTTCTCTACTTCTTCCTGGCCGTGAACAGATCCTAAATGCTGTAGAAAGCAGGACTATGTTTTGATGGCCCCATTTTCTGCAGCATTCTGTGATTCCAGGGCTAAACACAAAGCCATGATGCCCTAGGATCATAAGAAGAGAGTTGAATGATTGTCTATTTATATAAAAATTGGGATTTAACAGTACTGAGTGGCATATTCAAAGCTTTGGGTATTTTTCTCTATCTTTTTCCATCTTTGTAAAGTTCCATTACCCTGTTATGCAGGTCTTTTGACAGTCCTTTTCTGCTCCCCATGGCTCAGTATCTAGCCTGTTCAGTGCATACACGTGAGGGCTAACAAACTCACTGACTATTTATACACAGACACTAGCTGCAATTTATAAAGTCACAGATGTGGGAAATGAACCTTTAATTGCCATTTTTACCTGTGTGTGTCACCTTGTGTGCCTGTACATTCCAGGGTATGAAAACTTTTGATCAGGGCCATTTGGGTGATTTCTGTTATCATTATGATTCAAAAAGGAGTAAAATAACTATGTGATAACACATGGCTTCATATGATCACTATCCTTCAATAAAATGTTTTTTGGCATGATCAGTCATATATTCAATATCAATGTCAAAATGTCACCACCAGGATATGCAAACGTTTGAGCACAACTGTATGAAAAAGCTGAACTTTAAATCTGAACTCTGGGTACAAAAAATTAATTCAAATAAATACTTAAATAGCAACAAAATATATAAAGGCACTTTGTGTGTTCCACATGCCTTTACAAACCCTGATATCAACTTGTACAAGTGATGGGGACATTATTACTGTGCTGCCTGTTTCAAGAACAGAGCTGTGGGTGGTACCTCTGAAGGCTGAATTCAGAAAACTACAGGGGAGTAAATACAAGACCAAGCAACCTGTACAAGGAGAGCAACAATGTAGGCACGAGGGAGACCAGGTGGTACGCACCTCGTTGGGAAGGATGACACACATACACAAGGGTCTGTATGGTCAAGAACGTTTCAAAACACAGTAACAGAGTCTATGCAAAAGCTTAGAACGGGTGGCAACACTCACAGCACATACAGTACTTTCTGGGAGTGATTCTCGGAGACTAACAGCACCTGGTGCAAGAGGCAGCTGGTAGGCAATGATAATAGAAGGACTATTAGTGGAATGTTCCCCACAGCAGCACTAACAAACAGCTCCTAAGCTGTCCCTCCACCTTAGGAACCTCTCCCTTACTCTAAGCAAACTTTCCCTGTCCAGTGAGTTCCTGTCCTTGACTTAGGCACATATAAAATGTACGTCAACTGCAGTGAGCCAGTGCTCTTTAAAAGCACTGCCTTCATTAAAGATGACCACGGGTCATCCGGGGCAGCAGCGTCCAATCAAACTGCAGCTCACGCAATGACGCATATGGAGGCCTCAGAGGAATGTGTATTTTTCCTGTCCTCCACTTCTCCCTGCATGGTGGATGTGTTAGGGATCCAGGTATGACCAGAAATGTGTGGACTGACACAGGGAAGTAGCAGGCTTCAGGAACACAGGCATAGTCAGGCTGGAGAGGTGGAATGGTCAGGCAGGCCGTAAGGTACTGTCAGGTGCCGCCTGGCGGCGTCTCTAGCAGCCCACAGCACGGATTTCCTCAGGGCGTGGAGTCTAAGTCCCAGCCTGCTATTCACCAGGGCCCCTGATGGTGGAGATGGACTTGGTGCAGACTGGAACCAGGTCGCAACCCCTGAGTGCGTCCGGCTGTGGTAGAGAGTACTGGCAGGGGAGTGCAGGAACAGAGTCTGATGGGAAGAGGCAGGCAGACTTACTAAAGGTGATCCGTGCGGGATGGATGGATCGTCGGGTGAAGTAAGCGCAGTCAGACAGGCCGAGTCGGTATCGTGCGGGCAGCGTGGTACAGGAGGAGCAAGCAGAGAATGGTCGGGGTCACAAGCCAGGGGTTCAACAGGAGATGGTCAGCAGAGGTCAGGATCAAAGCAGGGTCAGCAACGAGGCATGGACACAGGATACCAGGTACAGGGGCTCATGGGAAACATACACCAAGGCCCTGATCACAGGCCTGGTCGTTCCTTAAATACACTTCCTGCAATCAGCTTCAGGTGTTGGCTGACTGCAGGAGTGAGCTTCTGGCTGCTGAGAGCACCCGCTGGTCAGCCCTGGTACTGCAGCCCACACGGCAGGTGAGTCCCACCACCAGTGCTGAGTCCTTTCCTGACAGGATGTAACAGCATCACATGTGTAGGGAGGTCATCCTAAACCTGCCTATAATTGGTGTGGATTACAGAAAGCCCCGGAAAAGGGCTAAGTGCAGGAGTTGTTTCATGCTGGAATACTGCACAGATCTCGAAAAATTACACAGGACACCTAGATTCCAGTAAGAATGCACACGGTTCTTGTATTTGGACAATATTTGTCTAGCATGGATTTCTACTGTTAAGGTTTGACTTTATCATAGAGTTTTGTGTTTTGATATGGCAGATACTATAGTTATTCAAAATGGTAATATCCAGAGAGAATTTTGTATTACACTGTAACATTTGACAACTAACAGAATTTTTCTTTTTTGACAAGCTGGTGCCTTTTTGTTTTCTTTTTTGCATCCCCAAGTTTGTTATCCTGTAGGCATTTTTTTTTTATATATATATTGTTAAAGTCTTGTCCTGTGTTGTGGTTGTAGTAGCAACACCTTTAATTCCTTTCTAAGCAAATTAATTGTCTTAGTTTGCAATGCATATGACAATGACATTCTTTCAAGATGGAGATCAAATTATTTTTTTTTTCAAGTGTTCAATTAACAGGACACCAAAAAAAAAGCACGAAAACCTTAATCAGTCAGAAAGTTGGCAAATGACGCCTCATGTCATCCATAACAAGTATCCATTACTCCTGGACATAGCACATTAACTGACTCATTAGGTATTTCAAACCATATGGACTTGGGCTTGGGTGGGTCGCTTTGATAATATGCTGAGGTGATCTGGCTAATTATTGCAATGATGTGAGCTCAATCATTAGGCCAGGCACAATAGACAGTGTCACAGCCTTCAGAAAGGGCACCATTGTGCCAAGACGATGACAGAGATGAGCGGCATGACCTCTTGTTTGTTGTGCAGCCCTCGGTAACAAGGTAATTATGCAAAAAAGTTTTGTGGATTGATCAACCATGGTTGACGTTTGTATGAAAAAAAAAAAACATAACAGATTTCTCAGATTTTAAACGTGACATCTCACTGTTGATTTTGTTTATGCTGCAGAAGTATGTCAGCTGTGTAAATTTAGCAATGATATTTAAAGATATGTGCCAGACTGGAAAACATCTTAATAGGGGATGTGCTAAAATGTCAGTATTAAATATCATGAGAGCACTACAATGCTACTGTGTTGGAGAGTGCAAGTTACTCGTGCTGCTGCAGGAAATGTAACATCCCTCTTGAGTGAGTGAGCATAATCAGAAAATCCTTTAATTATTTTAGATAATACTTCGGAAAACCTAGGGAATTAAAAGTTCTACAGTTTTTAAAGTTTGCTTTCACTGGTAACTTATTTGGAACCAGATTTTTAAAATGTTGCAGCACAAATGAAATATTGCAAAATGAATAAGTACCATAATCATAATTACTCTAGTGTATTATGACCACAGCTCCACATAGGCATATATATATATATATATATATATATATATATATATATATACACATACATATATACAGTGGGGATCGAAAGTTTGGGCACCCCAGCTAAAAATTTGTATTAATGTGCATAAAGAAGCCAAGGAAAGATGTAAAAATCTCCAAAAGGCATCAAATTACAGATTAGACATTCTTATAATATGTCAACAAAAGTTAGATTTTATTTCCATCATTTACACTTTCAAAATAACAGAAAATAAAAAATGGCGTCTGCAAAAGTTTGGGCACCCTGCAGAGTTAATATCTTGAACTGCCCCCTTTGGCAAGTATCACAGCTTGTAAACACTTTTTGTAGCCAGCCAAGAGTCTTTCAGTTCTTGTTTGAGGTATCTTTGCCCATTCTTCCTTACAAAAGTCTTCCAGTTCTTTGAGATTTCTGGGCTGTCTGTCACGCACGGCTCTTTTAAGGTCTATCCATAGATTTTCAATTATGTTGAGGTCAGGAGATTGTGAAGGCCATGGCAAAACCTTCAGTTTACGCCTCTTGATGTAATCCGCCGTGGATTTCGAGGTGTGTTTAGGATCATTATCCATTTGTAGAAGCCATCCTCTCTTTAACTTCAGCTTTTTCACAGATGGCATCAAGTTACCATCCAAACTTTGCTGAAATTTTATTGAATCCATTTTTCCTTCTACTTGTGAGATGTTCCCTGTGCCACTGGCTGCAACACAACCCCAAAGCATGATTGATCCAACCCCATGCTTAACAGTTGGACAGAGGTTCTTTTCATTAAATTCTGTGCCCCTTCTTCTCCAAACGTACCTTTGCTCATTCCGGCCAAAAAGTTCAATTTTAACCTCATCGGTCCACAGAACTTGTTTCCAAAATGCATCAGGCTTGTCTATATGTTCATTTGCAAAGTTCAAACAATGATTTTTGTGGTGAGGACGTAGAAGAGGTTTTCTTCTGATGACTCTTCCATGAAGACCATATTTGTACAAGTATCTCTTTATAGTGGAATAGTGTACCACAACTCCAGTGTCTGCCAGATCTTTCTGGAGGGATCGTGCAGTCAAACGTGGGTTTTGAATTGTTTTTCTCACAATCCTGCGAGCGGTTCTGTCTGATATTTTTCTTGGTCTTCCAGATCTTGCTTTAACTTCCACTGTTCCTGAAGACTGCCATTTCTTAATTACATTCCGAACAGAGGCTATTGACATCTGAAAACGCTTTGCTATCTTCTTATAGCCTTCTCCAAGTTTGTGAGCGTCAACTATTTTCAGTTTCAGTTTTCTAGACAACTGCTTAGAAGAACCCATGGTGCTGATTGTTGGGGCAAGGTCAGATGAGTCTGGGCATTTAAAACCTTTCAGATTGACATCATCTGGTCTTCCCAGACGATGATTGAGAACAATCCATGACACTGGCAGGTCTCAGCTTTGCAAAGGGGGCAGTGCATGCTATAAATTCTGCAGGGTGCCCAAACTTTTGCAGACGCCATTTTTTTGTTTTCTGTTATTTTGAAAGTGTAAATGATGGAAATAAAATCTAACTTTTGTTGACATATTATAAGAATGTCTAATCTGTAATTTGATGCCTTTTGGAGATTTTTCCATCTTTCCTTGGCTTCTTTATGCACATTAATACAAATGTTTAGCTGAGGTGCCCAAACTTTCGATCCCCACTGTATATACACACACTGATTACATAGTAATAGCACCTAAAGAAGAAGTCAATGTAAAAAAAGAAAGATGATATACAGTATACAGTGCTATGCAAGTGTTTTAGCCAAGTATGAAAAAATGTTGTAAAGTAAGAATGCTTTAAAAAAAATCTATATTTTATTTGTTTTTATCAATTTACAAAATGCAAAGTGAGTGGGCAGAAGTAAAATCTAAATACAATTGATATTTGGCATGACTACCTATTGCCCTCAAACCATCATCAATTCAATTCATCAAGCTATTTTGAAGAACCAATTAGCAACGTTGAGGACCTTAGACACAGCAGTAGGTCAAGGAAACCTAATGCAGCAGATGAAAGACACATCATGCTTACTTCCCTTTGACATAGGAAGATGTCCGGCAGTGCCATCAGCACAGAACTGGCAAAAAACAGTGGGACCTGGGTACACCCATCTACTGTCTGGAGAAGTTTGGCCAGAAGAGGTCTTCATGGAAGAATTGCATCCAAAAAACCATACCGCCGATGTGGAAACAAGGCTAAGCGACTCAAATATGCATGAAAACATAGGTACTGAGGTGCAGAAAAATGGCAGCAGGTGCTCTTGACTGATGAGTCAAAATGTGAAATGTAGCAGAAGGCCATTTTTTTCACTCAAGGGCTGTAGAGTGGTACAATAATGAATGTCTGCAGGCAACAGTGAAGCATGGTGGAGGTTCCTTGCAAGTCTAGGGCTGCATTTCTGCAAATGGAGTTTCTTATGTAGCTTCTGAAGCAATCATGATTGGATGATGAAACATGTTAAGGACGTGTCTGGATGAAGTCACTACGCTAGACGGAACTAGAAGTCAGCCATCTTACATAGGTATCTGAAGTCAAAGTCTAAAGTATAGGGAAAATACTTGTTTAAAGAAGCAATAATTTCTATTAACACTTCAAACTATTAACATTTCTATTCTAACTATCCTGTATAAGGAAGGTACTTATACTTGAACATGAGGAAAAGAAGTAGCGGCACTCCAATATACACACAGCAGACGTCTTTATTATTCAATCCATGATGATAAAAAGACAGCAATACACGACTCTGGGAACATCAGTAGACACGTTTCACACTCCTTTAGTGATTATTTATTACTGAAAGCTCCGTGAACAATCACTCCTTTTAATCCTACATAAACAGGTGAAATAAATCAACCCAGATAACCCCTCCCCACATGAAATGGAGGAGATAACTCATCAATAAAAAACATTTAAACTAATAGCAGGGGCGGACTGACAACTCATGGGGCCCCCAGGCAATAGGGGATCTTTGGGCCCCTATGTCCTTGCCCACACTCAAAGGACACCCAAAAAAGCCTATAAAAAAAGTACCAGGGGCATTTCATGGGGCCCCCTACTGACCCTGGGCCCTCGGGCAGTGCCTGAGTGCTCGAATGGTGAGTCCGCCCCTGACTAATAGGAACATCCAAAGGAGTAGTGTTCATGTGTTTTTATGTTAAAAAAACACAACTCAAAATAAACAATAATATATAAACACATAGTAAACATACTAATTGGAACACAAAAGGAAAACACAAAAACAAAACAAAAAAGCTGTATACCAACCACCAAAATAATAATAATAAAGAAATAATGGAAAAAAAAACGTATCTAAGAAAGAAAACATAAGTAAAAAATATAATTAAGAAAAAATATATAAATACAGTATATACTGTACATATAAATATCATATGAACAAGCAATACATTTAATTACCAAATTTTGTTAAACACTTCTTCATAAATTAAGGATATTTACTAAAATATTAAATATGAACTACTACACACCGAAAAGACTGGGTGCCAATAAATACACTAATAATGTCTCCCCCTTCAACACTCAATTGGACAACTCCACAGGGAAACTGCTACATCGACACCTACCTAAGAAGAGCGAACTATAAAGGTATGAAGTGGACATAGACATAAAAACCTTCTTGATGGAGACTAAAAAGGAGGTAAAAAATATTAACTGATGAAAAATTTGTGTAAAAAAACATAAATATAAATATAAATAAATCTCCCCCCAGAAAGTATATGCTGTGATAAAACACCAAAGAACAGGGATATACTGTACATCAGTTGTATAAATATGCAGAAGTAAAGGAAAACTGGTTATTCAAAATAATGGGATACATCTCATTCAAAATTTAAACCAAACGGGATCCGAGAGTGCAGGTGAAAAACCCAGTATACCTCTCTTCTGCATAACAACATGAACACATCCCCTTATCGGTGGAAGCTCTGACCTTCTCTATTATCTGGATGGATACTTGACTGATGTCACCACCATGTTGGCTATTGAAATATTTGGCTATATTGGTGGATTTACAGTTCTTAATATCACAGATATGCTCCTGGATATGGTTCCTTAATCTTCTGGTCAAGCACCCCACATATTGGGCATAACAAGTCTTACAGCTGATAACATAAACACTGTAACATACCTAGTGTTGCAATAAAAAAAAATGTTAAATTGGAAAGACTTGCGATTACTACTAGACACAACCATGTCACCCCCCAAAAAAAGTGTGGGCAACACGAACAGTCCCGGGCACCACACCTGTAATTACCCTTAAAGTGTAGCCAAGTAGTGAATACTTTACAGCTGGACCTAAAGAAACTTGGAGAAAGGGTACTAGCCAAGGATTGGGCTTTTCTCAGGATGACCTTAATACCCCCACTTAAAATATCTGACAAATGCTCATCTCCAAACAGTAAGAGTAAATACCTCTTAACTATATCACCAGTCTGGTCAAACTCTTACCTTTATGGGGTTACCAAAATGGGTTAATTACCAAAATCTATGTGGGTTCATTACTCTTCTCTAAGAGGTCCCATCTATTCTTGGCACAATCAATATTGTATGCACGGTCCAAACACCACCTGGGCTATTCACCTTTTCTGATTCTATCATATAAAAGGGCTACTTCTCTAGTAAAATCAGGATCTTCACTACAGATCCGTCTGATCTGTAGAAACTGTCCAAGCAGAATACCCTTCTCAACATGTTTAGGGTGGCTGGATTGTGCTAACAATAAACTATTTCCTGTCAGAGGTTTTCTATAAAGACATGTAGTAACACTTCCACTGGAGGCCCTCAACTTAACTTTCAAAATAGAGATCTCATTGTCATTGGATAAATTGGTAAAAGTAAAATTGTATTAGAATTTAACAATAAAAAGGGTGACAAAAGAGGTTCCAAATTGTCAGCACCTCTGTCCCAAATGAATAGGAGGTCATAAATATACCAGAAGAACATGTGAATGTGGGACCTATAGGGATACTATTTCCATAGATGTGGGACCACTCCCACCAACCCATGAAAAGTTTGGAGAGTGAGGGTGAAAATTCCGCACCCATCGTGGCCCAACATCTCTGGAGGTAGAACACCCCATCAAATATGAAATAATTGTGCGTCAGCAAGAACTACAGAAATTTTTGCCCTCACTCACCAAACCTTTATTGTATTATTAATCGTTTTTAATTTTAATTTTATTATATTATTAATTAATATTGTTTTTATTTATTTTAGCTGGAGTTCAGCTTTAAAGGAAAGCTATACTGAAAGAACACAGAAGCTGCCATTGCTGGTTGCCATTGCCATTCTGCCTGGCTGTCATGACAATCTAATGGCTTCAGTACTTCAATACAGTGGCACTAACCTGGAATAAGTATGAAAAGCAGGATTTCTGATTTCACTTAGGCTTTCTAATTGCTTGTTTTGCATCAGTGACTTAGAAAGTACTAAAGCAAGAGATAGCCAAGCAACTTTTATACTTAGAAGGATGTAAGTAATTGCAGTCTGCATTTTTTTCAGAAACTTAGAGCTATGTTACAGTGATTCCCAAAGCAGTTGGGGTGTGGTGGAAGATTTTAGTATATGTTTGGCATCTGAACATGAGACTAAAGCTTCACTAAGTGAGGATGAGTCATGAAATATAAAGGAAAAATGTCTGTTAACCAGTCAAAGGAGCATCTATTTACAGTAGAAGAGTACTTTAGGAGTCTGGATATAAAAATGGCAAAAAGAGAAAACTGCACATTTTTAACTGTTTCATAATTATCTTCCTATATTTCCAAAATAACATTAGTTCAGTAATTCAGGAAGGCTCCCATGTTTTTCTTTGGATGTGCAAAAAGCCATGCTGGCTGTGCTTCATTAGAATTGTTCAAATCTGCCATTATGATTTAGAAATGAGGCTACATACAAGCAGAACGGGTCAAAAACCCTTGGAAAAGAGTATTATTGAGAGAAGGAAAGGAGCAAGATACGTAAAATTATATTTCTGAGCACATTTATAAATAGCCAAAATTGTAATTAAATGCTTACAAGAAATGTGTAGCAATAAAAAAATATACATTACCTCTCAAAAGATTCACTGGACTCCATCTGCTAATACCAAAAAGGGGAATTAAACCACTGCAAAAAATAAACATCAAATTGGGCCCCAAGGGCTTTTAGCCATAATATGATAGTATCTGGGACAGGACAAGGTCGGGGCAAGAGGGACAGCCACCCTGGCTGTAGGACTGTCATTCTGAAGGTGGGGGCACACAGGGAACCACGCTCTTCTCACTGCATGCATGCTCCAGATCAGTGGCTTGAAACCAGCGGGCTGTGACTTCATGTCTACTCTGACTGCTACTGTGGTCACACTGTGCTCTAACACACCAACTCTCCACCCAAGCTGACACAAAATGCACACGTCACATGTGCAACCAACTACCAGCTGGTATAAAGCAAGCAATTAGCTACGCATGTGCAGCGCACATTTCATGCCAACCATGGGCAGCCAGAGCAAGAGGGCAGAGAACGGGCATAGGGCAGTATAGGTGTTATTTACTAAACCCGCATGGTGCAAAATCTGGTGCAGCTCTGCATAGAAAGAAATTGTTTGGCTGCTTGGTTGGCTGGACCGTGAAGACATCACTGCAGCACATGAGAACAGGAGTCACAAATGAGTATGCGCACAGGAAATTAAACAGTACTTTCAACTTGATTACCAGGTCTTTGGGCAATCAACCCAATCTCTCCCATTTGTCCCTATTACTGTGGGCTGTGTTTTTTGGTTGTTTTGAGTTTATAATGCTGTCTCATAGATCACATAGAACCCTCTTTTTGGATGCAAGGTTTCCAATAAAAACATCTTTCATTTCAGGAATGCAGCATTTTGGGGGGTTTATTTATTTTTGTTTTTTTTGTTGTATGTTGATAGGACTTTTTTTCAGGTTCGTCACTTGAGTCTCCAACCTTTTTCTACCTAAATCCCTTTGAGTCGTGGACCTTTTTGTTTTTCATTTTGGCCATATTTTCACATTATATCTTTTAGGTTTTGTAGTCTACCATCTTTTTTTGAGGGGCCAGATAGTGCAATTTTACATATAGCATGCAATAAATGTAGTCCAGTGAATACTCATTTAATATTTTATTTCTGGAGGCTTGGGCAAAATCAGAATTTCTCCCATAAGAGAGCAATAGGAGGAGTAGCTGTTCAACTGATGTATATTCTAAATTCTGTGCCAGGTAGTTCAGCAGGAATAGAGGAGTGGGTTAGACGTGGTCTCTGGGAGCAAAAGTTCTTTGTGCATATGGAGCATATACTGTACATTTGGTTTGAAGTGTATGCTACACCAACATTACATATTTCTGGTATGTGCCTGCTGTACTATGTACTTGAGTTAAAAAGTACACTTTTGTCTTTGTATTGCTTCCTTTCTGTAAAATCCTTGGCAATCCTGCCAGTCCCCCTCCTTTCCTATTTCAAACTGACCACAACAGGACATGCAAGCACATCCTTCCCAGTGTGGTCAGTTTGCTTCTATGCACAAACTGCCTGTACTTCAGTGGTCAGGCTTCTTCTGACATGCCAACCACCATACAATGCATGTTACATGGAAGGCACAGCAGGGCACATTACAATGAAGGCACAGCAATGCAGGTTAGAAAGCACAGGATGGCATGTTACATGGAAGGAACAGCATGGCACGTTACATGGAAGGCACAGTTTAGCACGTTACATGGAAGGCACAACAGGATACATTACATGGAAGACACAGCAGGACACATTACATGGAAGACACAGCAGGACATTTTACATGGAAGAAACATAAGGACACATTACATGGTAGGCACAGCAAAGCATGTTACATGGAAGGAACAGCAGGAAATGTTTAATGGAAGGCACAGCAATGCACATTACATGGAAGGCACAGCAGGACATGTTAAATGGAAGGCACAGCAGGACATATTATAATGGAGGGGGGCAGAAGTCTGTCTTCCAGCACAATCCATACACATTCCCTCCCCCCTCAGTCTGTCACAGTGTGCAGAACTCCTCCCTTCCTCCTCCCTACATTCCCAGACCTCAGTAGACTTCCTGGGAAATTTCCTGTCTCCTGGGCTCCTGGTGAGGGTGTCATCGCCCCGTCCTCAGACAGCTGCCTGCAGCTCCCAGACATTGAGAGGATCTGTCTCTGACAACCTGTAACAGATGTCCGGCACACAGGCAGAGACAGGCGCAGTGGCTGAGACATATCATCCATGTGTGCAGAGTGGCTCAGAGCACAGTGGGCTCCCTCTTCCCTCGGGGCCCGTCTACACCGCACACATGGATGATATGCCACTGAGCAAACAAAGCAAATCAAATAGGCATTTTAAAGGAGTTCTATGGTCACAGCATACACTTTCATTTTATAACATCAGCATTGTAATAGCAATACAAACAATAGTTACCGTATTTTTCGCTCCATAAGACGCACTTTTTTCCCCCCAAAAAAGGGGGGAAAATGTCAGTGCGTCTTATGGAGCGAATATGGAGCGGCCGGTCCGGTATTTCCACCGCCGCCGTGTCAGAATACCGGGCCGGCCGCTCAGCTCTGCAGCGGGACCTTATGGACATGACTGCTGACCTTTGGGGAGGTGGGGAGCGGGTACCTGAATTTGACAGGTACCCGCTCTTACTTCCGCGGAGTTGTTCTTTGACCTTACCTGTTCCTCTATCCAGCCGTGCGCTGTCTTCCCGGCTTCTGTAGTGTGGGCGCTGGGCTTGACAGCCGGGTGCCAAGTGCGCATGTGCAAGAAGCGGTGCTTTTTGTGAATGGTAAGGCGGTACTTGGGACACATGACAGATCCCAGAAGCCACCGGACCAATCATAAAGCGCAAGTGCTTCTCGCTCATGCGCACTTGGCACCTGGCTGTCATGCCGAGCGCCCACACTACAGAAGTCGGGAAGACAGTGCGCAGCTGGATAGGATAGAGGAACAGGTAAGATCAAAGAACAACTCCGCGGAAGTAAGAGCGGGTACCTGTCAAATTCAGGTACCCGCTCCCGACATCCCCAAAGGTCAGCAGTCATCCCCTGTACTGTCCGCAGTCTCTGGTCATCCCTGTGCTGTCCGCAGTCTCTGGTCATCCCTGTGCTGTCCGCAGTCTCTGGTCATCCCTGTGCTGTCCGCAGTCTCTGGTCATCTCCTGTACTATGTCCGCAGTCTCTGGTCATCTCCTGTACTGTGTCTGCAGTCCATTAGTCAGAATTTTTTTCCCGTTTTCTGCCTCTAAAACCTAGGTGCGTCTTATGGTCAGGTGCGTCTTATGGAGCGAAAAATACGGTATATTTGACAATCTAATCTAAGCTTACTTGAAAATTCTCCTTTCATGTTGTGAGTTCTGCCTGTCTGCTGGCCATCTCTTTCCACAACTTCCTGGATTCCCTGATTTGCAGCTTCTCTTCTGCTGTTACCTTCAATTTCTAAGGACTAAATATCCCATGGTACCTTGCTGCCTACAAGCAGTGCTTTCTGTACTGACTCCACCTCCTGAAACTCCTCCTCTCAGCACCTCTGTAGTTCAGAAGGCAAGCTCTATGAATTATATGACACAGCAGTGCCTACACACAGGGCATAGTGAATACACAGAATTCAAGGAAGTTAATATGTGGGGATCTTCAAAAATTAAAGCAGAGCTCCACCCAAAAGTGTAAGTTCCACTTTAAGGACTGTTCCCCTGCTCCCCATTAAGGATTGGCACCTTTTGGGAGCAAGGGCGGGTACCCGAAATTGACAGGTACCTACTCCCACTTCCGCTGCGATCGCCTTGGTGATCGGAAATGGAAGTTCTCCTCCCCCTAGTCTTCTGGGACACATGACAGGTCCCAGAAGACTACAGGACCATTCACTAAGCACAGTTCTACTTGCACATGCGCAGTGGGCACCCGGCTGTGAAGCCTCAAACTGTCACAGCCGGGTGCCCACACTGAAGACGCTGCCACAGGAACACAGGGCGGCCAGTGAAATGGGCTGCGGGGGGGCCTCACACCACGGGACCAAGGGACAGGTGGGTGGCTGTTTGCTAAAATTCAGCAGCTATAGTTTTTGTAGCTTCTGACTTTTATTTTTTTATTTTCACTGGAACTCTGCTTTAAGTTTACAAAGATAATTCAGATTACTTGCAGTAGGCTACATAGCGTTGGCTCCTTTCCTTCCCGCTATAATATTGTGCTTCATTTAAAGAGGAGTTCCGCCCCCCCTCCCAAAAATTATAAGTCAGCAGCTACAAATACTGTAGCTGCTGAATTTTAATATTAGGGCACTTACCTGTCCAGGGGTCTAACGGTGGCCTCACCCCCAGCTGATTCTTCAATCGGCTGTTGGGTGCTGGAACCGCCATCTTGACTAAGGGAAACGGACAGTGAAACCTTTTGGCTTCACAGTCTGTTTCCTAATTCGCATGCGCAAATTGCACGGCACTTTGTGAGTGGGTTGCAGTCCTCTGGGACCTGTGAAATGTCCTAGAGGGGTACAAGGGAAGAAGGGGGGCTTCCGGCTTAGGTACCCGCTCCCCCCCAAAAAAGGTGCCAAATGTGGCAGTGGATGGGGGGGGGGCACATAATCATCCACTTTTAAAACGGAACTCTGCTTTAGTCAAGGAAGGGGTTAATATGGGCCAGGATGGTATTATAGACTTCCATCAGTAAAGGGTTATGTGATAAAATCACTATGAGCATAACAAAAAATGTTTTTGTTACCCATGGCAACTAATCAGAATCCTAAAAAGAAGAACTCTGGGAGAGGCAAAAAAATTACCTGTTAGTGCACCCCCCCACACAAAACACTAAAAAATAAACAATACAATTTAGAAAATCCTTACCATTTAGGAGAAAAGCCTAATTGAATTTTCATGACCTCACCTCTGTAATTGAAAAGATAACAGCATCTGCTCTGCCAAGGAGGAGGTGTAACATCAAGAATCACATCATATCCTCTCCTCTCTCTGCAGTAAAAGGAAACTACAGTTCCCATCAACCACAGGGAATTGTAGTAAATGTGGTGAATGTGGCCGAGTATACTAGGCCTGTACATGTTGAATGTGTCTGAGAGTCTCGGTCCGCCTACCACTACAGGTGGGGCTGAATTACATCACTGCTTCCTGGAGAAAGAACTACAGAAGGGATGTGCCAAGACCAGTGGCTGGGCGAACATGAGGCATAGCAGTCTTACAAACAGGAAACCAACAAGAATTAGTTTGATTTGATAATTAATAGGCTGTTTCAGAGCAACTACTGAGTGTACCAGAAGATGGATGACATATTCAGTGAGGGTAGAAAATTGCAACAAGGACATGTAAAGATGTTTTTGCATGGAGTTTTGCTTTACAGTGTATCTCTGATCAAAACCTTTTTTGTTTAGTTTTATATGGACAAGTAGAGGATTAGTCCCTCTGTCAGTTTTTTTTAATGATGTGTCCTTATTGGGGAGGTTCACTTCTCTATTTGTACTGATGACCACTGTCACCGAGAAAAAAAAAGTGAAAGTGAAAAATGCTTTGTTCATGAATTTGATCATATTTGGATTCATCTGATTATGAGGATTTGGAAATCAGAAATGTGATTGTGAAAAATTGAAATCTACTTCCCCATGTGTTTTATATCTATCAAATGGGTGTCATTATAGAGTGTTTATTCTATTTGGAACAGATCGATCAGAAGAGAAACTGATCATTTATTGAAGTGTGTATAGACACACAGTAGAGGGAAATTCTCCTCACTATGTGAGATTTCCTTTAACATTTTGCTGTCCTTGGGGTAGGGAGTGAGAAGAAAGGTTCTCAATGGTACAAGGACAGCATACATTTTAAAGTGATTGTAAAGGTTTCAATTTTATATTTTTTTAATAACAAACATGCCATAATTACCTGCTCTGTGCAATGGTTTTGCCCACCCTTGCACTCTTGGCTCCTCCCCCCACCGAATGCCAAGTCACTTGCTATGGGGGCACTTGTGTGAGCTCACTCTCGAACTGGGCTCTACGTGCCCTTTGACATACAGAGCGAGGCTAGGCCCCGCTCTCTGCTCTCTCCTCACTGGCTGTGATTGACAGCAGCAGGAGCCAATGGCTATGAGGAGGGGGAGAACTGAGAGAGATGCTCCTCTTGTGCATAACGCTGGATCAAGATCAGACTCAGGTAAGTATAAGGGGGGGGGGGGCTGCACACAGAAGGTTTTACGTTAATGCAGAGACTGCATTAAGGTAAACAAACTTCAGCCTCTAGAACCACTTTAAGATGATATTAAACCCTCAATATTTTGAAGCACTCTTACCAGCTGATTTAACCACTTACTGAGAACGCAACTTCTTTACCTATTAATATTTGCCTATGTTCTTGTTTAAACTAGTGTTATGACCGCTGCCCCTCCTAGTCTCCTAGTGCCATGACTGCTGCCCCAGGTCTCCTGTTTGTCCATCTTTCTTTTTGCAAGTATCCTATCTTTTCCTACACACAGGGACTAAAGTTGTGTTTACCTACACTGTGTGCATCAATAGAAACACACAGCCTCATTGTTTAGGATGACAAGGCACTCACCTGCTCCTTCCTAGACTGCACTGTCCGATGTGGGATTCCATTCTAACGCTATGCATTAAATGGTCCCCTCCCTCATCCTGCTACCTAAACTGCCTAGCATGTGTAAAAAAAGTGTATACTTAGCTATTTTACCCCACTCCAGTCCTGTTACGTAATCACATGTATTAGCAAGCAGCGACTGCAGGGGAGACGTGGGAATGCATGACAATGGCTGGGAATTCCAGGAGCCGTGCCATTGTCAGCACTCTTTCCTCTCCCTTGCAGCCGCCACTTACTGACACAGGGAAAACAGAGCTATGGCTCAAAATAAACTAAAAACAGGTAAGTACACACATTTTTCACACAGGTTGGGCAAGATAGGTAAGACGAGGGGAGCATTTTTAAGCATAGATAGTGGTAGGATGGAATTCTACTTTAAAGAGGTATTAAAGTGTTACTAAACCCACAACAGTAAAATCAGTCTGTATATGTAGTAAAACATGCTTGTTATACTCCCTGTGGAAGGGATTAATTTTCTGCATTGTGTAAAAAGGATGTTTGATCCTGTCTTCTCTGTTCCTCCCCTTCTTCTACTGTCCCCAATCCATCTCCTGATAGAACGGAGCCTTGGGGACAATCTGCACGTGCTCAGTTTGGTGTGTATTGCTAGAGAGCTTTTGGGAGAGTGGATGTGATCAGCACAGGGCCAATCAGTACTATCCAGACAGAGGAATAGGGTTCCTGCAGACTTATGGAACAATCAGGGGAGAATGAAAATTCCTCCTACAAGCTTTAACCAGAATTCTGCTGGGTACTGATGGAAGTCACAAGATTGCTCTAACTTCTGATATTAACAGGTATTTAGCAGTTTATACTTTCTAAGATAATTGCACTTCCATGTTCTGTGTACTGTGGGAGACCATATATAGTGAATGCAGGGTCCTGGGTTTAGTAACACTTTAACTCTTTCTTGTGAAGACCAGAAGTTCAGGGAAGCAGCAATATTAGAACAGGGGTCAGCAGTATTGAAAGTTGTAAACTGCAAGTACTTCAGATAGATTTTTACCAAATAGTTTACTAAAATGAGAATGTTTAATTTATTGTGCTCAACATGTTAATGGCTAAGTTTACTTTCTTAACATGTTACATGTTATACCCGTATTTAAAGTGTAACATGTAACATCTTCAGCATCCACCCACCTCACCCCCTTTCCCTGTGACAGGTTCTCCCCGCAGTTGCTATCACATTTTAAAAATGGCACAGCTGTGCAGGGCTCTATGTGCACAGTGGTGCCATTCATTCATAGAGATCTGTGAATGAATGAACTACAAATCCTGTCTGCCACTGTGGAATATGGCTGGTAGTTCTCAATGAACTAGGAGGGTGCTCATCAGCGCTTTCATAGTCCATTGACCTGTTCTGCGGCTGAGTAAATGTCGGCCCAGAGAGCTGTCAGCAATGTCTGCAGGAGCCTTGCATTGACCCTGTGATCTGCTATTTGCGAGTGCAATGCTTTGCAGGCCATATAAAAATAAATAAAATAAGTAAAAAATAATAAATGCACATTTTTTTTCCTGCATAATCATGTGCATTTGTATTTTTTTTTCTACTAAAAGTGAGCTTCGCCTTTAAAGTATATGTGAACTCTTACCTTGTAAAACAACTCATTTAGTTTGAAATGGAAATGTGAGGCAAAACATATATACATATATTATTATTATTATACAGTATTTATATAGCGCCAAAGGGTTTGCTCAGCGCTGTACATTATAGTGGGGGACAGTACATGAGACAGTACAGTAACAAAACAATACACGAGGGGTTCGAGGGCCCTGCTCTTTCGAGCTTACAATCTAGGAGGGAGGGGATAGTGGCACAGGAGGAAGTGGCTGTGGGGGATGGAGTGGTACGAGGAGTGGAGGAGATCGGCAGTTAGGTGAGGGTGGGGTAGGCTTCCCTGAAGAGATGGGTTTTCAGTGTGCGCCTAAAGGTGAGGAGGGTAGGTGACAGTCTGATTGATTGGGGTAGTGAGTTCCAGAGGATGGGGGAAGTCCTGGAGAAGTCCTGCAGTCGGGCGTGGGAGGTGGAGACCAGGGAGCTAGAAAGTAGGAGGTCTTGTGAGGAGCGAAGATTACGGGTTGGGTGGTATTTGGGTATCAGGTCGGTGAGGTAGTTTGGGGCAGCGTTATGAATGGCTTTGTATGTCAGTGTTAGTAGTTTGAATTTGATGCGTTGGGCAATCGGGGGCCAGTGGAGGGAATGACAGAGGGGGGTGGCAGAAGCGGAGCGGTTGGTAAGGTGGATGAGTCTGGGCGCTGAGTTCATGATAGACTGAAGCGGGGATAGTCTGTGATGAGGTAGGCCGGTGAGGAGGGAGTTGCAGTAGTCCAGGCGTGAGATAATGAGGGAGTGAATGAGTTGTTTAGTAGTGTCTTGGGTTAGGAACGTACGTATTTTGGAGATGTTACGGAGGTGGAGCCTGCATGAGCTTGCGAGTGATTGGACATGGGGATGGAAGGACAGGTTTGAATCTAGAGTGACACCTAGGACTTTGGCTTGCAGGGTGGGACTGATGGTGGCGTTTGAGTGAACTCTGCAGTCACTTTTGCAGCAGTTGTTTTTTTATTCCGGGTCACAATCCCACACAATGCCCTTTTGTCTCTTTGGGTCAGTTGACCATGTCGGACCTGCCATCCGACTTTGAAATCATGGGACAATCGTTCGATTTCAAAGTCCATCCAGTGTAAACCAGGGCCAAAAGTATTTGTAAACCCTCACCTTGTAAAAAACCTCACTTTAAAATAAATGAAAGGCAAAATATTTGTGTATAGATATAAAAACATCATAAATGCATATTTCCTCTATTTTATAAGTGATTGCTTATAAGTGATTCATAAAAATACTCCCGATACCTTAACCACTTCCCGCTGTTGTATATAAACGGCCAGACGGTGGCAGTGCAGGGTCAGGTGGCCGTTTATAAGCCACCTGCTTGTGCGCGCTCCCTGGGACACAGTGGAACACCGATCGTCGGACGGGACCTCTGTGCGAGGTCCCGATCATGTGATCACTGATTGGACAATCAGTGATCACATGCAGAGTAGTAAGCAAGATGTCACTTGTGAAATCTGTGAATGATCACAGAGGTCACATGGTACACGACTATTCACAACAGTCTTGTACCATGTGACAAGCTGTGACCAATCACAGCTCACACAGTAGTACTCAATGGCAGCAAGAATGCAGCCAGAGAGAAGGAGAAATGATTGCTTTTACAGCCTTTATGGGTGTAAAAGCAATCATTGTGAAAAAAAAAAAAAATCTTCCTCACCCCTCCCCCCCCCCCCCCAAGTAATACAGTGTCACTGTACTGCTAGGGTGACAGTATGTAAAAGAAAAAAATATATAAATAATAGTTTAAAAAAAATAAAATAAAAATGTAAAAAAAAATCTTTAAAAATTATAATTTTTGGTTATAAACTAATTTGGGTTTTTTTTTTTACTAAAAAGATAACGGAATAAATTTTAGCTAAGATTTATGATGGAATATTATTTATTTGCAAAAACAAAAACACTTTTTTTCAAAAATTTTGGACATTTCATTTACATAGCAAAAAAAATAAAAATCCCAGTGGTGAATAAATACCACCAAAATAAAGTTTTATCTGTCTCAAAAAAATGCTAAAAAATTCATATGGGTACAGTGTTGCATGACCGCGCAATTGTCATTCAAATTGTGATAGTGCTGAAAGCTGAAAATTGGCCTGGACAGGAAGGGTGTAAAAGTGTCCGGACTGGAAGTGGTTAACTGATACTTTGCAGTGCAATTTGTGTTCATGAATTGCACTGCAAAGATTGGCATGCGATTTAAACAGGAATGCGAATGCAGCTGGTTACTGTGCAGCGCTGCACTGGATTTTTAGTAAATCAACCCCACTATGTGCTGTCAGATGACCAGTGTGCTGCTGCTTTCCCTTCATCATGAGAATAGAGGGTATGCAATCACTTATATAAAAAAGACAAAAAAAGGTATTTATATTTTTATATCTATACACAAATATTTTGCCTTTCATTTCTATTTTAAACTGAACACGTTTTCACAAGGTGAGGGTTTACAAATACTTTTAGCCCTGGTTCACACTGGATTGACCTTGAAATTGTGCGACTTCACTTGTAGTTGCCCGATTTCAAAGTTTGAGGGCAGTGCAACTTGGGGTGCGACTTCATACACAGATGTCTATGCAGGGCTGGTGCTTCCACTAGGCAAACTAGCAGTCACCTAGGGCGCACTGCCACCTAGAGGCGCTCTGGGCGTAGCAGAGTCCGCCACTCTCTCTGTGTGGGATACCACCAATCATGAATGATCCTTCTGCTGAGGGGAGGGGCAGCAGAAGGGAGGAAGAAAGGACAGAGGAAGATGCCAGTTGTCTTGGGCCAGTGTAGCAATTGAGCTGCAGCTCCTTCCAGTGTTCCTCTCAGACACAGTCTCTTACTGCAAGCCAGCTGGCGGCTGCTGATCACTCTGGAGTTCCAGTCCTTTTCTTTCCATTCATCAGTGGAGGCAGAGCTGCCTGGGTAGGAAGGTAATGTTTAACTCTGATGTCTCGTGTCTGTGTGAGTGTGACCCTGCTGACAATCCATCACATGTGCAATGTGACAGTGAGTGATGACATCATCACGATCCCACAGCCTGCTCTTCTAGTGCCTACTGGGCCTGCTGATCTGTGTCAGTGTTGGTTGTGGTGTGTTGTGTCCAGGGGCATATCAACAACAAGGCGTTTGCCTAGGGCAGTAATTTTTAGGGTAGGGACCTACTGAGCAGCGGCGGACAGAGCCATGCAGGGCAGCCATCAGAGGGGTACCTCCAGTACTCTTGCAGTGGCCTGGACAGCAGGAGGATCGATGTGGTGGGGTGTGGGGGAGGGCAATTACAGAGCGATGCTCTTGTACCTCTCCCTCCAGCAGCTGACGAGCCAGGACCAGGGGACAGCATGGAGCAGGGAGAGGAGAAGTGGCGGAGATGAAAGAGCCAGGAGGAGGTGAGATGTGTTGTGTTCTGTGGGATCTCCCTCCTGTCATCTATCCAGCACATTATACACTGATGGATTGTATGGGACTGCACACACCTCCCCCCTTCCCCCTTCCTGCTGCCCGGAGATCAGCAGCTCTTGGAGGAGGTGTGTGTGTGTGCAGTCCCATACGATCTGAGAAAGAGAGAAAGAGAGAGAGAGGGAAGAGAGAGAGGGAAGTGAGGTAGAGGCAAGAGCGAGAGAGGCAAGAGAGAGAGGGGAGAGAGGGGGGGAAGAGACAGGGGGAAGAGAGAGAGGGGAGAGAGGGGGGAAGAGAGAGGGAAGAGAGAGAGGAAGGGATGAGAGAGAGAGGGAAGAGAGAGAGAGGGGGGGTAGATGAGAGAGAGAGAGGGGGAAGAGAGAGAGGGAAGAGAGAGGGGGGAAGAGAGAGAGTGGGGGAGAGGGCAGAAAGAGAGAGAGAGAGTGGGGAGGAAGAGAGAAAGATGGATGAGAGGCAAGGAGAAGAGAGAGGGAGGGGAAAGAGAGAGAGAGAGAGGGGGGATAGATTGAGGGAGGAAGAGAGAGAGAGAGAGGGAGGAAGAGAGGGGGGGGGAGAGGGGGGGAGGGAAGAGAGAGAGAAAAGAGAAATTGAGGGAGAGAGAGAGAATCATACATGCATACACACACTTATTGACTCTCTCACTCTCACAAGGGGGGGGGGGGAATTGCAAAATGTTTGTGTTGCCTAGGGCAGCACAAAATCTAAATACATAACTGGTTGTGCTGGATCTGTCACTGTATGAGATGGCTCAGTTCAGTTGTTCTGTGTGTGTATGTGGGTGGGGCTGCCTGCTGTCACAGTGTTTTATCTCCCTCCATTGCCTGGGGAATTCCAGCCTGTGATCCGTCATCCTCCATTCACTGCAACTGTCACCCTGCCACTGCCAGCACAGATACTGTCTGTCCATCACACTGATTTTGTCTTTAATATTAGTGCTGGTGGTATCTTATGATACTTATTTTTGCAAATTAAAAAAGAAATTTAGCAGTTTCATGTGTTGTTGATTTCATATTTTCTACTGTTTTTTATTTTTATTTTTTGTGGGGGGCGCAAGTAGTTGGTCTTGCCTAGGGCACAAAATAGTCTAGCACCGCCTGTGTCTATGCAAGTAGCACCCCAAATCTACAAAGTAGTGCAGAGATTACTTTTCTAATTAGTGCAAAGGACAAAGTTGGAGTTGTACCAATTGTTCCGCTGCTGATCATCATGCGATTTGAACGGTGAAATCGCATGACAATTTACATCAGTGTGAACCAGGGCTAAGCCTGAAGTTCCATCTAATGTATTTCTATGGTACTGTCTTAACCACTTGCCCTCCAGAAGATTTACCCCCCTTCCTGACCAGGCCATTTTTTGCGATACGGCGCTGTGTTTACTTTAACGGACAATTGCGTGGTCAAGCAATGCTGCACCCAAATTAAATTTATGTCCTTTTTTCCCTACAAATAGAGCTTTTTTTTGGTGGTATATGATCACCTCTGTGTTTTTTATTTTTTTGCACTATAAACCAAAAAAGACTGACAATTTAAAAAAAACCCAAAAAACAATATATTTTACTTTTTGCTATTAAACATATCCAGTAAAAAAAATTTAAAAAGCAAATTTCGTCATAATTTTAGGCCAAAATTATTCTGGAACACGTCTTTGCTTAAAAAAAAATCCCAATACATGTAAATTAATTGGTTTATGTGAAAGTTATAGCGTCTACAAATGGCGGCATAGATACTGGAATTTTTATTTATTTTTTTATACTAGTAATAGTGGTGATCAGTGACTTATAGCGGGACTGCGGCGGGCATTCTGACACTGAAGGGAACTATCATTGACATCCCCAGTGACACTAATACCGTGATCAGTGCTAATAAAAAGCACTGACCCTGTACTAATGCCACTGGGCAGGAAGGGGTTAACATCTGGGGCAATCAAAGGGTTAACTGTGTGCTGTGTGTGTTTTAGCCCCGGTTCACATATATGTGGCTGTGCGGGCCACGTTTTGCGTGGGCACGAGAGCCCATTCATTTGAACAGACTCCCGTGCCCTGCAGAGAAGTCCCTGCACTTCTTCCAAAAACGCAGCCCGTGCGGGAACCTCGGTTCTCAGTACGGTTGCGTTTTCTAGTGCGGACAGCGTTCCATTAGAACTAATGGGACCTGCCCGCGGGTCCGCATTTCCCTGTGCGGGTGATGTGGCTGCACGGATTTTTGTGCGGATCCGCAGCGGCACCACCCACAGAGATGTGAACCTAGCCTTACTGTGTACTGTGCTTTACTGTGTAAGCATGCTGCTTTGTATTGTTTTGCTGTGCAGAGCAGTACAAAGCAGTGTGCTGGAGCTGACAGCGGAGAGATCAGTATTGTTTACACACAGACCCAACTCCTGTCGGTGATCGCCGGGTGCTGGCGGGGAATCACCGGGATCCAGTGATGGACAGCAGAAGCCCCAAATGGTGGTGCAGGTCGGGCTCGAGCATGCGCCCCCTACGCGGAAATACAAAGTCACGTATATATACATGATTTTGCACAGCCGTACCGCCCTGTAGCTGTGCAGAGCAGTACAAAGCAGTGTGGTGGAGCTAACAGCGGAGAGATCTGTATTGATCTCCCCGTCAGTGATACTCAGTGATCGCCGGGGGCTGGCGGGGAATCACCGGGACCCAGTGATGGCGCGGGTAGGGCTGAAAGCGGAGAGATCAGTATTGTTTACACACAGACCTCTCCCCGTCAGTGATACTCAGTGATCGCCGGGTGCTGGCGGGGAATCACCGGGACCCAGTGATGGCGCGGGTAGGGCTGAGAGCGGAGAGATCAGAATTGTTTACACACAGACCTCTCCCCTGTCAGTGATACTCAGTGATCGCCGGGTGCTGGCGGGGAATCACCGGGACCCAGTGATGGCGCGGGTAGGGCTGAGAGCGGAGAGATCAGTATTGTTTACACACAGACCTCTCCCCCGTCAGTGATACTCAGTGATCGACGGGTGCTGGCGGGGAATCACTGGGATCCAGTGATGGACAGCAAAAGCCCCAAATGGTGGTGCGGGTAGGGCACGAGCATGCGCCCCCCCTATGCGGAAATACAAAGTCACGTATATATACATGATTTTGCGCAGCCGTACCGCCCTGTAGCAGGGCCCTGTAGCTGTGCAGAGCAGTACAAAGCAGCATGCTGGAGCTGACAGCGGAGAGATCAGTATTGTTTACACACAGACCTCTCTCCCGTCAGTGATACTTGGTGATCGCCGGGTGCTGGCGGGGAATCACCGGGATCCGCTGATGGACAGCAGAAGCCCCAAATGGTGGTGCGGGTAGGGCACGAGCATACGCCCCCTACACGGAAAAACAAAATCACATATATTTACATGATTTTTCACAGCCCTACCTCCCTGTAGCAGTAGTTCCACTATAGGGCAGTCAGGAAGCGGTTAATCAGTACGATTTGAAGTTGCGCAATTTTTAAAAATCGTTCCTGCACTACTTTTTTTCAATGTCATTGCAACTTGTATCAACCACAGCGACATCAGAGGTACAAATCGCACTGATCTGCGGCATTGAAATCGTGCTACTTCAAGCAAAGTCAAAGTCACATTCAGTGTGAATCAGGGATTATGTCCAGCTTTCCACTTGTGGAAATGACTTGCAGGAATGACTTGTGGAAATGAATTGGTTGATATAAGTAACAAAGCACAAGCCATGGTACACTCCCAGTGCTGCTCACAGAGATGTCTGCAGTTTCAGGGCGGAAACTTTTACTTTCGGTTTTCAGCGGCAGTGTGCAGCCGAGGAGTTACACCCGCTCCCTATTCGTCATTCCCGGGGGGAGTGTATTGGCAGACGCTGCCTGCTGTCACATGACCCTTCTTCTACTTTTCCCCGGGCTCATACCGGCTCTGTGGTGACACAAAGTTGAGAGCAGTAAGTTCTGTGTTTGTCTGTTTGTGGAAATATTGTTCCTATTAATACATTCCGAGTATGTGACCGGAGAACGGCTTGGGTAACATGGTTCAGGCTGGTTCTATAACAGGGGTGGGCAACTGTGGCCCTTCAGCTGTTGGTGAACTACAAGTCCCATCATGCCTCTGCCTTTGGGAGTCATGTTTGTAACCGTCAGTTTTGCAATGCCTTGTGGGACTTGTAGTTCTACAACAGCTGGAGGGCCACAGTTGCCCACCCCTGATCTATAGGAAGAATTGTGAGAATTCTGCTGCTGAAATGGTCTGTGAATGAGGAGTCCAGGAAATGGAATCTGGGGTCACACCTGTGGGCTGTATTGATGTGTATTGATCAGACTCTCTCTGTTCACACTTCAGCCTTTTCAGGTGATTTTCTTTTCATGTGTTTTTGGGTGTTTTCAGACTTGAATGTTTTTGTTTTAGCCAATAGGGTTGAGCTCAGGCGCGTTCACATCCCAGTCCAAAACCCACCGGGAAGCTGTCGCTGTACTGGGCCAATCATGAGTGGCTGATGCATTCCCCGCCCCCACAGATGAATGTATACATGCCTTTTTGTATACATGTGGTTGCAGGGGATGTGACGGACACATATTATTGGCCCAATACAGGCGACGGATTCCTGGCGGGGTCACTTAGTTGGGGTCAGGCTGGGATCTGAACAGGCCGACCCTCCTCATTAGCCCCCATGCCCACTGGATGTTTTTACAGCGGCTGTTTTTGGCTTTTGATGTTTTTTTCTACAGTCAGTAACCCCCCAGCATGTTATCCTATGTGTCCATACACACATACACTGTAATCAATGGTTTTTGGTTGGAAGAAAAACCCAGGACTAGAGGGTTTCTAGAGGAGTTTTTAGCTGTAAAAGTGCTCTAATGCTGCAAAATGCTGTAAATCTGGCGTTTTTAGACTTTTTTTTGACCAAAAAAGATATTTTTTTGGTAAAAAAAAAAATTGCTGGAAAACGCCACTAAACACAAATACAAAAACGCTAAAAAAATTAAAAACTCACGTTTTTAACGAGACTTTACACAGCTAACGCTTCCAGTGTTATCAAAACGTCCCGTGTGTATGAGGACTTAGCCAATGGAAAGCTGGTTACCAGGGATGAGCCCAGGCGTGTTCAGACATGACCAGGGGCGGACTGACAACTCATGGGGCCCCCGGGCAATAGGGGATCATGGGGCCCCTGTGTCCTTGCCCAAACTCAAAAAAGCCTATGAAAAAGGTACCAGGGGCATCTCATGGGGCCCCCTACTGACCCCGGCCCTTGGGCAGTGCCCGAGTTTCCAAATGGTCAGTCTGCCCTGGACATGACCCCTGTATGCTTGTGGCTGAAGGCTTTCACAGCTTCCTGGCGGGATTGCTCAGATGGGTTCAGGGTGATGGGCATGACTGACCTCACCCCTGCTAACAGGGACAAATTTAGACCTTGGGGGGGCCCGGGGAACTTCCAATATGGAGGGTTGGTTTACATTTGCAGTAAGTGACACAGTTTCAGTGTCCGTTTGAGGTCAAGCATTGTGTGCACAAACACATGTAGGGCTGCTGTTAGAGACTACGGGGCCCCATACAGCCAAGCTGACAGCCCCCCCCACCCCACAGTTTACTAGTTTACTATGCTTCAGTTATGAATGAACACAGTGGGGTTGATTTACAAAGGGCCAGTTCACACTACATGCATTTCAGTTGCTTTTTTTTCTGCATCCAAAATGCACAGAAAGTAGGTTATATGATTGTCAATGTCATAGTTCACATCAGAGCTTGCAGTTCCAGTGCATTCTGGTTGCAGGGAAAAAAAAGAAGAAAATGCTGCATTTTTTTTATGCACAGAACTGTACTGGAAAACGTTAAAATGCATTGGAACACCGAAAACGCACTGGGGAGCACATGTCCCTATTTAAATTGAAGAAAAAAAGTGGGGAACAAATGTACTGAAATTAAACACTAAAAAATGCACTGGAACGTGTCAAAGACATGCATGTGGAAATGCATCCGGAAAACACAAGTGGGCTGCTTTTCTATAGTGTGAACAGGCCCTAAAACTGGAGAGTGCAAAATCTGGTGCAGCTGTGCAAGGCAACCAATCAGCTTCCAGGTTTTATTGTCAAAGTTTAATAGAACAATCTGAAGTTAGAAGCTTTTGGCTACTATGCACAGCTGCACCAGACTTTGCACTCTCCAGTTTTAGTAAATTAACCCCAGTGAGCGATCGATACAATGATGTGGCAGGGGGGCAATTACTGGAATGGATCCCCTGTATGGCTTTCTCTGCAGCAGCTAAAAGCCAATGGGAGGAAAAGGAGAAGCCAGCTCTCAGCTGCTGCAGAGAGAGAGCCATACAGGGGATCGGTTCCAGTAACCCACCCTCTACTGTGCAGATTACCCTCCCTGCCCACATCCGATTCGCCCAGCTGCCTGGACCTTCTTGCTGTCCCTGGGCCCCATACCAGAGGACTTGTAGTACCCCCTTATCTACTGCCCTGCGCACATGCAGTCATTAGACCTCCTTCATTAAGAGTGTAAGCATTCAGTGGGGTTGATTTACTGAAGACAAATAGACTGTGCACTTTGGAAGTGCAGATGCACTCATTTCCTCAGAGTAAATGTGGTGAAGCTCTGTTTATTTCCATCATTATTATTATTATATTATACAGGATTTATATAGCGCCAACAGTTTGCTCAGCACTTTACAATATAATGGGAAACAATACAGCAACAATATAGTTCAATACAAGAGGGATAGGAGGGCCCTGCTCCTTGGAGTTTACAATCTAGGAGATCCAATCAAGGGCAAGCAAAAATCCTTTTTTTTTTTTAAATGTTCCTTGCACCTGATTGGGTATTCTTTACAAAGTAAAGCTTCACCACATCTACATTTATGACTACATGCTTTATATAATTGTATTTGTTTATATAATTTCTATATTATTTTATATTATTTGTATAGAGGGGGGTCCCTTCTGTCAGGGGGGCCCTGGTCAGTTGTCCCCTTATAAATCCGGCACTGCTTACTAGGAGGGTCTGATGTGCATTATCAGGTGCTCCATTGAAATCTATTGTAGCCAAAAATGCTGCTCTGCCTCGGAGAAGGTTGTGCACTTTTTTGAGCTTTGAGTGGCATGGCACTGCAGTGTGAACTGGCACCATAGAATATAATCATGATGTTGAGTGTTGAAGTGTTCAACTAGCCCAGCTGTGAATGGGGTCTAAGTCTGGGTCCACAATTGTGTGGTGCAGTATATCGCATGTGATTTGCATAGGAACCACACCGCATTCCTGTGCAAATCACATGTGAATTGTGTGCAGCGCAATTGGAGCCATACATTTGGTATGGCTCAAATCGCACCGCATCTGCACCAAAAAGGTGCAGGACCCTTTTTATGGTCCACACTAGAATCAGATCGCATGGGTATTCACACCCATGCGATCCGATTCTGCACAGAGCACCGCATTTTGCGGACCGATTTTGGGGTGTTGTTAACTTAACATACACACCTGCAGCGGTTTACATGAACGGGGTGCGATTGTGATGCGGTGCGATTTGAGCCATACATTTTTTATGGCTCAAATCACAGCCATATATTTTGTATGGCTCAAATCGCACCGCATCTGCACCAAAAAGGTGCAGGACCCTTTTTATGGTCCGCACTAGAATTAGATCGCATGGGTATTAGCACCTATGCGATCTGATTCTGCGCACCGCGTTTTGCAGACTGATTTCAGGGTGTTGTTAACGTAACATACACACCTGCAGCGGTTCGCATGAACGGGGTGCGATTGTGATGTGGTGCGAAATTCGCACGGAAAACGCTGAAAATTCCACAGCGCATCAGTGTGAACCCAGGCTAATTCCAGATTTGCTCAGAAGAAAAAAACTCAAAAAAAGCAATTTTCACAATTATAATGCTATGTTTACACTAGTTCTTCTGTTTTGTTTATTTAAATACAGGAGAAATTATCTAGATCAGGGGTGGGCAACTGTGGCCCTCCATCTGTTGGTGAACTACAAGTCCCATCATGCCTCTGCCTTTGGGAGTCATTCTTGTAACTGTCAGTTTTGCAAAGCCTCATGGGACTTGTAGTTCTACAACAGCTGGAGGGCCACAGTTGCCCACCCCTGATCTAGATTCTAGAAAGTATCAGGCACCTTTCAGATGGGCTATCCAATCAGGTCCGCCTGTCAGTTTTTCAAGTGGACCTGATCAGATGATCCATTCATCTCTATGGACAGGCAGGTGTAAACAGACTTGTGTCTGTGTACACCCACTTAACTCTGTGTCCTTCTTGGTCCACTTTAAAAAAAAAAAAAAAAAAAACGGAAGGGAATCCGTCCTCTCCCATTTAGACTGATCAGATCCGTTTACACCCAGCTGCCCATAGAGCAGGCTACGGCTTTGTCAACTCTGCAGAAACACAAATATGTCAAGGGGCCCAAAAGAGTAGCTTTGGGAATTCCCATGATGTCATCACACTTGCCTCACGAGTTGCATACAGCGTCCCCCAGCTCACTTCTAATCCTGAATCACCCATCTGACATCAAGAGGATTTTTATCATACTAATTTGCAGATTTCTTTCTTTCCATGTTCTGGAGAATTTATTGCACCTTATCTTTTACGGTTTGTGGCTTTATTATAACAATCTGCTCCAATCTCCATGTCACAGTGAGAAAAGCTTATGTGTATGCAGCCCTTAAAGCAGGGAGGAGCCTCAGAGGGGATTTTAGCAAAAGTGAATCTCTTCAGTGGAAATCGAAAGCTGACATTTGGCAAACATCTCACAAATGCCATACAAGGGAGATTCCAGGGGGAATTCTACTGAACATCTAAAAGTATACACTATATTATTTTTCATTTTGGATAGTGTAGGTTTTTTTTTTTTTTTTTTTTTACTGTTTGAGTTTCTATTAGGAAGATTCTCATTATTTGTTCTGGTAACCTTTATCACAGAGACTGAAATTGAAGGGAAATCCCAAAATGTTGAGTTGTCAGAAAAAAAAAGAATAGAGGGGAAATCCTCCTGTGAGGACGCTTGTGCTGGTGACCGCAAACAGGATCCTGCTCACTTCATATCAGGGAATAAAAGAAAATGATTCCAATGGGACAAGGAACAAAAACAAAATTGGCTTTGATTATTCCTTTTTCCTGCAATTTTCACACTTATCATCGTGGCTAATGTCATGGGTTGTCTTCTTCGGTGGTGGCAATGGTCTGTCCTTCCTCCTAGACTGAGGGGCGTTTACTAATGCCAGCCTAGGCTGCGTGATGATCCACAGGAAGAGGGTTGCATGACACATGGGGTTTTAGTGCAGCTATGCATGGTAGCCAATAGGCTTCTAACTTCAGCATGTTCAATTAAGCTTTGACAATAAAACCTGGAAGCTGATTGGTTTCAATGCAGAGTTGACCAGATTTTGCACTTGCCAATTATAGTTAAACCCCTGGGCTTCATTTAACCCAGAAGAGGAGCAATGCTGGTTCCATAGACTTCAATGAACACACGGCAGAAATGCATGTAGTATGTTTTTTATGCATTTTGGGAGTTTTGCCAATAGGAAAGTATTGACTTTGATGCGACTTTGAATGAGTGCGATTTGATGCAACTTTGACTTTGGATGGGTACAGCTGTGATACGTTTTTTTTTTTTTGCTTTTTCTTTTTAAAAGGAAAGTATGACAGTTCTGTTCATGTGGTGTGACTCTGATGCAACTTTACACTCTCTGGCACTAAAATAGCATCAAAGTTGCACCCATTCAAAATTGAATCCAAGTCACACCCATCCAAAGTTGCATCAGTTGAATCCAAAATGCACCCATCCAAAGTTGCAGCAAAGTCGAATCCAAGTCACACCCCTCCAAAGTGGCATCAAAGTCAGTACTTTCCTATTGGCAAAAAAAACCCTCACAATGCATCAAAAACACGTGTTCAAAAATGCACTGCACAATGTGCCAGAAAAACACAGAAACATAGAAAAGTAATGGCCGGAAAAGACCGAGTGGTCCATCGAGTGCCTTTTTTTTTTGTGTTTTTTTTTTTTTTCTGGGAGTGGTGTTTTGTTTTGTTTTTTTTTGTTTGTTTGTTTTTTTATTTGGGTTTTTTTTTTTTTAATGCATCAATCGCAACACGCAGAGGTGTGAACCTAGCCTAAGGGCCCATGCACACTGGGCATAAAAAATTCTGCTTCTACAGTCATTTTGCAATTTTTTCATCAGCCTGTAGAAGCAGCTCTATGTTAGCCTACTGTATGTGTCCATGCACATTGGGGCACTTAGAAGCATATTTGCAGAGGAGCATTTAGAGGCAGAAAAAAAACATCAAGTGCCTTTTTGGGAGGAGTTTTCAAGCAGAAAAAACGCTAAATGCGCATAAACTCTGCGCTTAGCATCATTCAGCATTTCAATGAGCAAAGAGGAATGTTTGGGGAAAAAGAAGCCTGCAAAAAGCAAATCCTTCTAAATCTTGCAATGCGAGCCACTATGAACATTTTTTATGCTGATTTTTTTCTTCCAGACGTTCTGGCATTTTTTTTTTCTGCTCCTCGTGTGCGTGGACCCTAAGGCCCCTTTCACACGAGTTGACTGATCGGGTCCATCTGTCAGTTTTTCCGGTGGCCCCGATCAGACCCTCAATTCTCCTCAATGGAGTGGTGGGTGTAAACATACACCCACCTACATTCAATCCAATCTGCAAAAACCAGACGAGGAAGAAGGTACGTCCTTCGAAACGCATCAGCTGTACTGAGTGTCTACCCCCATGATGGGATTCGTGCTGGCCTCCTGTTTCTGAAGTCCCTTGGAGGACTTACATGCCTGTTTTTATTTGCTGTTTGTGAGTACCATTCTTTTACTAATAAATTTTGGTTACTGAGGTAATGCGCAAGGTTGGTGCGCTTCTTGTTTTTTTCACTTTGCAGTACTGTACAGTAGCCCTCCAAGGCTGACAACTGCAATGTAAGCAGGTTTTCAAAAAGGATATGCAAAGTGCAGTAACCCATAGCAAACCGCGTACAGTAAGGGCACTCACACAACCTCAGTGATCTGTAAGGGCACTCTTTATTTGGCAAAAAGTCACAAGATGGAGGAACCATCTCCTCTAAACAGAGGCTTGGTGCAACCAGGCAAAACGTCCTTGCCTTAACATGCAACAACATGGAACCATCCCAGGGGACTTCTGCAGCCATCTGTATGCATAGAAGGAAACATTCTGAGGTAAAGTTTGCAGCATTCCCAAATCAGCACCCCAAAACATGCTGACTAAGTTAGCTTGGGGGGTTAAAAAAAAACTGTGACTCTGCCAAGCACAATAACCAATATAAAAAAAAAAAAAAAAAAATTAAAAATATGGGCCATCAAGGCATCTTCTTTCTTATCCTGGTAGGGTCAGGAAATCACAGAAGATGTATGGGTGGGGGGGGCCTTCCTTTTATACTTCTCTATGTGTTTTCTGTCCCATTCGAATGGGAGAAGTCTGTCTCTGTTAGCTGTCCAGGAGGAGGAGGAAGGTTTGGTTGATTTGGCTAACTAGGGTGATAGGTGTCTGTTCCTACTCATGAATTCAAGTTGTGCTCTTGCCTGAACCAAAAGTCAGGAGAAAGGGGGGATTGGGGATAAAAGTTGTGTGGACACTCTTTTATACGTCCCATTGCTCCTCAATCCTGAAATGAATAACTATGGTGGAGAGCTATTGGGCTTCTTCTAGGTTCCTTTGCTATGGCTATATTCACAGCAGTTCTGATTGACATCGTAGACTGCCTATGTAAGAACTGTTTCAACCTTTTTGAGGTTGACTTGAAATTTTTATATTGGGCTATACAGCACTTTCACTCATTGTGGATTTGGATTTTTAAAAGGTCTTTCTTTTAGGTTAAAACAAAGATGCCTCCGAGGAAAAGCAAACTGCCAGTTCCTTTGCCAGAAGGTTGGATAGTGACTGACACAAGCAAAAAAAGTTGGAGATTGGGCAAAAAGCTTGGTCAGGGAGGTTTTGGATTAATCTATTTAGGTAAGCAATTTACAAATGACTTTTTCTTTACATTTTCTGTTGTTATTGAATCGCACCTCCTAACCTTCCTTGTTTGTTTAAAAAAAGTCTGATTGTCTGTTCGCGTATACTAAGAGGGTTTTGTGATCAGTGCATAGGGAACATATAACTCTGAACATCTACCATGTCAGATGATACAGGGTACCATGGCTATGTATAGAAAACACTGAAGATGTTTCAAGTTAGAAGAAGCTCTGTTTACAAGGTCTGGAAAGTATTGGGATTGCCATTTTGCAATGATCACCTCGGAGGTGATGTTTGTGTCTATTTTTGCTCCATTTTTCATGCAATTTCAACTGCAAAAAAAACTGATCAAGGCAAGCTATCTCCAACAGCTTAGATACTGCATGATGGCCATAGATACTTCTGATGATAAGTTGCAATCACCAAATTCTTCCATCAAAGGCTAGTTGAAACAGATTGAAATCTTAAAGTCTGTGTGTGTGTGTGTACAGCCATTATTAGTCTTCTAGCCTTGCGTTCTCTCAGCCTTGCTGTATAGGTTGGAGCTATGCTCTGCATTCTGTAAGCGCTCTGTACGGTAGAGTACCTTTAGAAAAGCAGAAAGCTGCAATGTGCTGGAAAACTCGCTGATGCAGATTATAAATATAACTACACCCAATGTACACACACTGTCTTGCCAGATTAAGCGCATCGTGTGCTTGGGGCTTTTGTCAGCACACGCCCTGAGGTGAAAGGGCACAGCTGACTTGGCCCAATGCTACGGAAGCCCCAGGCATCTGTAAGAGCCCTGCATCAGCGTGCATAGTGCACCTTGAGGTGAGGTGGAAGGGGTGCAGCCGCACAGACCTAACACAACACTATGGAAACCAACTAAAAGGCTTCTGTTAGGACTGCCCGCACGACACCCATTATTAATCCCGCCACCCGGCCCAGGCAGTGCATGCAGTACACAGGGCCGGTTAGAGGAGATCTCTGCTTGTCTGCCCATTGCTTTCCACACACTGCTGGGAGTCTGGGCCTATGTTAAAGTAGAACTATAGACAAAACATTTTTTTTTTTCCATTTTGGATAGCGTAAAGGAGGGTTATAACCCATGCCAGTTATTATTTGCCATCTGTGTCCCATTGGGGAGATTCCCTTCAATTCCTGCACCATAGCTAAACCAGGAAGTGAGAGAGAATCCCTGCAAATTAAGAGAATTCCTTGGGGATCTCCAGGTCTCCAGTACTAGTGTCCCCATTGAAAGATCTCCCCTCTATATCTTTACTGTGGACAACCCAAAATTTGGGGTTAATTTTACTATCACTTTTGATGGTAATGGTAAACGGACAAGCAAACAGAGAGGGTGAATCTCCCTAAAGGGGGCACAGAAAGCAATAAAAATGGACAGGTGTTCTAATCCCTCTCCAGTCTATCCAAAACTTAAAAAAAAGAAGCAAGTTTTGCCTTCCGGGTTTACTTTAAAATTCTTCTTTATAGATGTACTGCACAAGTCCCAGTGCACTATACTTGAATTTCTCCTGTCACTGTAAAAGTACAAGTCCCAGTAAACTATACTTGAATTTCTCTTGTCTTGGTAGAATTGAAGCAGCCGCTCCTTTAAATAACAGCCTTCAAAGAACAGTTCTTAGTTACTTACTTTAAATGCTGCAAAATGCATAAAGTTCCATACACTATTTATGTCCATCACTTGTTCTCTCTATCCTGATCACTTCTGAACACACCTTGTGTGAGCTGAATATAAAAAGGTACAGGACATGGTCTGGCAGAACAGAACCATGGGAGAAACTCATTTTGTCCTTTTACTGCATTTGCTGATATTTAGTTTTCTTTCTTAAATCAAGAAATTCAACTTCCCCTCCCCATTCTCAATGATTGCAGCCTAGTATGCCAACGACGTGTATTTCCTCTTTTTTTCCTTTTTTTTTAAATATTTTTTTATTTTTCATATTTTTCATTGTACTTTCTCATTACCATTTCATTGTGAGGTTGTAATAAACTCCAAAACATAGCTGAACAGAAGCTGGTATAAATTATACACCTCAAAATACTGTACATTTCTGCTGGTACACAGTCCACATATTCCTGAGCCTTTGTAATGTCAAATATCATTTATACACCCATAAAATGCTAAACCTGTACAAGTGCTCCAATTGTACAAGACTGTTTATGAATGACTTTACATAGTGTACTGGAGGAGAATGTGAGCACACAGAATATTATGAATAATTATGACAAAGACCAATATTGTTTTCTTTTCAGCCTCCCCTAATTGTGATACACCAGTCCATGCTGATGCTGTTTACGCCATCAAAGTGGTAACAACCATTTTCTTTAAATATTTTCTGCATTTTCCTTGAATTTAAAGTTTCTTAAAATTAGAACAAAAAAAGAAAAATTCCCAGCTCAACTTACCAACCAGCCTGCAACCAACCAAATTGTCCTGTATTACAGTTTGCGTTACAAACAGGGGTTTAGTTTGCACACATTTTGTAAATACATGCATAAGCTGCAAAGCCTCTTCACAGCACCCCAGTGTTTTCTGCAGTCCTAATTCTTTAATTTAGAGAGCCTTCATAGTAGAAGCCCATGCAGGAACCCAGCCGTATCACTCATTCAAAGTATTCTGTGAATGGGAAAACTGCAAGTTTCAACAGCCTTTGCGGCTGTTGGCTTGCAGTTCTCGAAGAAACTACTACGGCACTGTTCAGCGTTGTGGTAGTTCGTTGGTTCTTCTTGTCACAGTTTATCTGCTTGCCTGTATGAGGTACAAGCAGACAGATTACACTGACAGGTCTGCAGGAGTCCTGCATGGTACCAGAGATCTGCTAATTACTGGTGCAATGCTTTCCAGACTCCCCAAAACAAAAATAGTAAATGCACCTTTTTTTACCTGCAGAAAGGTGAACTTATCCTTTTGACACGATCACTTTAATGCATTTTATTATTGGTATGATAATGTGTTTTGACAAGGGCTGGATTTACAAAATGTATTTACCTGCTGTCTCTAGCTTCAGTATGTTCACTTGTTGCTAATGAGATTGATGGTCTGTCTTTACTTTGTGTGGGAGACAAGATGGCACGCAGAGGGGATATGACTGGGTCTCTGGGACAGACGAGAGCAAAGTTTTTACTCCTGGATTATATATCATTGATTTGTTTATAAGCTGAATAGTTCATATCTGCTTCACATTATATAGTAAATTATACTGGTTTGCCAATGTTGAAATACATATGTATTTACTGTTTTATATGCTAAGGGAATTATTGTTCTGAATGGCCAGTCTTGTGATTTATACATGTCTGCCATAGTGTACAGTCAGACAGGAGACCCTTTCTTTTCCTGGTTCAGTAATGGAGCATTATATTTCACATGTCTGCCTTAAACTTTGTCATTGGGCAGTGTGATCTAGGAGGCAGTAAAGCTGAACCAAAAAGTAAAAGAAAGTGGTAGAGTGGTCTCCCTGGCTGTACAGTGTGGCAGAGGTATGTAAATTACAAACAAAGATCCATGTATTTATTATAACTGTGCATTTAGCTGCCTGTTTGGAGTTCCCATTCAATGTCGTAAAAACAGAAATTTTTAAATAATCTGTCTTTCATTAATCCTGTTCCTAATATTGTACTTCTAGGAGGATCATCAGAATGGGCCATTGTTTTGTGAGCTGAAATTTTACCAAAGAGCAGCAAAACAAGATGATGGTAAGGAAAGGATAAGTCATCTAAACATTGTAGCACCATGTGACGTTGTTGGGCTTTAACCACACTGAGAACATAGATCTGCTTTAATGTAGTTGTAAACCCTTTCATATACCTAGTGAAGTGACTGACCTCAGATGATGCACAGAGATAAAGCAAATCCTCCTATATAAGTTGTACCTGTCTGCAGACTTCTCTTCTCTGCATCCATTGAAAGGGCTGAATTTATAGGTCCTCATACACACTGGACGTTTTTACAGCGGCTGTTTTTGGCTTTTGACATTTTTTTCTACAGCCAGTAAACTTCCATGCACACATAGACTGTAATCAATGTTTTTTTGGCAGGGATGTCTTTTGACTGGAAAAAAAATCCAGGACTAGTGGGCTTCTAGAGGAGTTTTTTTAGCTGTAAACACGCTCTAATGCTGAAAAACAAACCAGCGTTTTTGGACGTTTTAAAAAAAAAAAAAAAAAAAACGCAAACGTGGCAAAACGCTAATACAAAACCACTGAAAATCTCACATTTTTAACATGACTTTACACAGCTAATGTTACCAGGGTTAATAAAATGTCCAGTGTGCATGGAGTCTTAAGCTTGTAGAGCTGTCAAAAAAGGGGTCAGAGAGATGAAATTACACTTTGCACAGCTCAGTGAGGAGAGTTCTGAGAGCTGATTAGCGGGAAGGGAAACCCCACCCACACAAACACACACACCTCACAGTAAAAGAGGTGTACTGGAGAACTACTGGAGCTCCCTCCCATGTCACCATTTTTCTTTTGGTGTCAGACAAAACTGTCAGAAGGGACTTGTGCTGAGAGCAGAGGAAGGAAGCTGCAGACAGAAATGACACGAAGTGCTCTGGATTGAGGTAAGTACACACTATAGAGGGATATGCTTTGTTCATATTTCATGTCTAAGGTTTACAACCACTTTAATGTGCTATTAAAAAGAGGTGCAATGGTAGCCAGGGACAGGAATTGTTGTGTTTGCAGGATTACCAGTTACAAATAAAGGAAAAACAAGCTGAAAAAAATGAATGCAGGTCCCAAAACCTTAGCACTGGTAAGCTACAACGTGTTACATTTTTTGCTTTTGGGTTTAGATACACTTCGACTTATTGTACATGTAAAGGCCAGATGCTCACTACTCCACTCTGTAAAGAAAGTAATGGTTTGTCACACAGGCTGAACTTTATAAGTGTCTTCCTCTTTTCTTCTTCATAACATGGTGGATTGTTGGGGTTAGTAGTTTACAAAAAAAAGAGAAGATTGTGTGTGCTGTCTGCTCAGCAAACAGGAATTGACAAGAACTGGCAAGAGCAACTGGTACTCTGTACTTGCTGAAAATGCCCTTGCGATGCATACTAGCACATTATGAACAACTTGCCTTAAAACGAAGCCCTCCACTGCTGTCACTTCCTTCTTCACCTGGTCCCTCTTCCAGGTTTGCAATCTCAGGCCAGGGCATCACAGTCCGGGCAGCGATGACATCACTCCTGCGCATGTGCATGGTAGTCCCGGGCCACGGTATGCAGCTCTGAAGGAACGGCACGGGTATGCTGTTTCTTCAGAGCGCATGTGCTGGCTTTAGGAAAGACAGAATGCACGTTTGCATGTTTAGGAGATATTATTTTTACCTGTAGGTAAAATTAAACAAAAAAAGTTTACTACCAATTTAAAGCTATTCCTTTCTACTTCTTTGCTTCGTTCTTTACATTTAGACATGAATCTCTTATGTTTTTCTTCATATTTAATAATAATTATGTTTAACATTAAACTGATCACATTCAAATGCATTTTATAAACGAAAAACAAACACAAATTAAGTGAAAAAATATAATTGTAAAAAAAAAACAAACTATGCACTGATTTGCATGTTCATGAAGGAAATAAGTATTTGATCCCCTATCATTCAGAAGGATTTCTGGCTACCAGGTGTCTTTCATACAGGTAACACGCTGAGATTAGAAGCAGTATCTTAAAGGGAGTGCTGCTAATCTCATTTTGTTACCTGTATAAAAGACACCTGTCCACAGGAGCACTCAAACAATCAGATTCCAAACTGTCCACCATGGCAAAGACCAAAGAGCTGTCCAAGGATGTCAGGGACAAGATTGTAGACCTACACAAGGCTGGACTGGGCTACAAAACTATTGCCAAGCAGCTTGGTGAGAAGGTGACAACAGTTGGTGCAATTGTTTGCAAATGGAAGAAACACAAAACAACTATCAGTCTTCCTAGGTCTGGTGCACCATGCAAGATCTCACCTCATGGACTGTCATTGATCATGAGAACAGTGAGGAATCATCCCAGAACTACACGTGAGGATCTTTTCAATGATCTCCAGGTAGCTGGGACCACAGACACCAAGAAAACAATTGGTAACACACTATGCCGACAAGGATTGAAATCCTGCAGTGCCCGCAAGGTCCCTCTGCTCAAGAAAGCACATTTCCAAGCCCGTCTGAAGTTTGCTACTGAACATCTGAATGATGCAGAGGAGGACTGGTTGAAAGTGTTGTGGTCAGATGAGACCAAATCGAGCTCTTTGGCATCAACTCAATTCGCCATGTTTGGAGGAGGAGGAATGCTGCCTATGACCCCAAGAACACCATCCCAACTGTCAAACATGGTGGTGGAAATATTCTGCTTTGGTGGTGTTTTTCTGCTAAGGGGACAGGACAACTGCACTGCATCAAAAGGGACGATGGACGGGGCAATATATCCTCAAATCGTGGGTGAGAACCTTCTTCCCTCAGCCAGGGCATTGAAAACGGGTCGTGGATGGGTGTTCCAGCATGACAATGGCCCAAAACACACGGCCAAGGCAACAAAGGAGTGGCTCAAGAAGAAGCACATTAAGGTCCTGGAGTGGCCTAGCCAGTTTCCAGACCTTAATCCGATTGAAAATCTGTGGAGGAAGCGTAAAATTCGAGTTCCCATACGTCAGCCACCAAACCTTAATGACTTGGAGGGGATCTGCCAAGAGGAGTGGGCCAAAATCCCTCCTGAGATGTGTGCAAACCTGGTGGCCAACTACAGGAAACGTTCACTTCTGTGATTGCCAACAAGGGATTTACCACCAAGTACTAAGTCATGTTTTGCAAAGGGCATCAAATACTTATTTCCCTCATGAACATGCAAATCAGTGCATAATTTGTTAGACATGCATTTCTTTTGAATTTTTTGTAGCTATTCTGTCTCTCAGTGTTACAATACACCTACCATTCGATTTTTAGACTGATCATTTCCTTGTGAGTGGGCAAACATTCAAAATCAGCAGGAGCTCAAATACTTATTTCCTTCACTGTGTGTGTATGTGTGTGTATGTATGTATGTATGTATATGTGTGTGTGTATATGTATGTGTGTATATATATATGTGTGTGTGTGTGTGTGTGTGTGTATGTATATATGTGTATGTATATATATATATATATATATATATATATATATATATATACAGTGAGGAACAGAAGTATTTGAACACCCTGCGATTTTGCAAGTTCTCCCACTTAGAAATCATGGAGGGGTCTGAAATTCACTTTGTAGGTGCATTCCCACTCTGAGAGACAGAATTCAAAAAAAAAATTAAGGAAATTACTTTTAATGATTTAAATGATTTTTAAAGAATTGCACTGCTGAACATAAGTATTTGAACACCTAAGAAACAGCAAGAATTCTGGCACTCAAAGACCTGTTACTATGCCTTTAAAAAGGCACCTGTCCACCCCACAGTCAGTCTACTACTACCATGGGCAAGGCCAAAGAGCTGGCAAAAGACACCAGAGACATAATTGTGGACCTCCACAAGGCTGGAAAGAGCTACGGGGCAATTGCCATGCAGCTTGGTGAAAATAGATCAACTGTTGGAGCAATTGTTAGTCATCTTTAGCCTCTTCCATTTTCTATCAGTCTCCCTCGGACTGGGGCTCCATGCAAGATCTCAGCTCGTGGGGTATCACTGATGATAAGAAAGGTGAGGAATCCGCCCAGAACTACAAGGGAGGAGCTGGTCAATGGCATGAGGAGAGCTGGGACCACAGTTTCAAAGGTCACTGTCGGTAGACACTACGCCGTCATGGTTTCAAACCATGCATTGCACAGAAGGTTCCCCTGCTCAAGTCATCACATGTCCAGGCCCGTCTGAAGTTTGCCAATGACCATCTGGATGATCCAGAGGAGGCATGAGAGAAAGTCATGTGGTCAGATGAGACCAAAGTAGAACTTTTTGGTCTAAACTTCACTCGTCGTGTTTGGAGGAAAAAGGATGAGTTGCATCCCAAGAACACCATCCCTACTGTTAAGCATGGGGATGGTAACATCATGCTTTGGGGGTGCTTTTCTGCAAAGGGGACAGGACGACTGCACTGTATTAAGGAGAGGATGAATGGGGCCATTTATTGTGAGATTTTGAGCAACAACCTCCTTCCCTCAGTCAGAGCATTGAAGATGGGTCGTGGCTGGGTCTTCCAACATGACAACGACCCGAAGCACACAGCCAGGATAACCAAGGAGTGGCTCCATAAGAAGCATATCAAGGTTCTGGAGTGGCCTAGCCAGTCTCCAGACCTAAATCCAATAGAACATCTTTGGAGGGAGCTGAAACTCTGTGTTGCTCAGCGACAGCCCCGAAACCTGACAGATCTAGAGGAGATCTGTGTGGAAGAGTGGGCCAAAATCCCTGTTGCAATGTGTGCAAACCTGGTCAAGAACTACAGGAAACGTTTGACCTCTGTAATTGCAAACAAAGACTTCTGTACCAATTATTAACACTGATTTTCTCAGGTGTTCAAATACTAATGTTCAGCAGTGCAAGACAAATACATTCTTTAAAAATCATACAATGTGATTTCCTGAATTTTTTTTTTTTTTTAATTCTGTCTCTCAGAGTGGGAATGCACCTACAATGTGAATTTCAGACCCCTCCATGATTTCTAAGTGGGAGAACTTGCAAAATTGCAGGGTGTTCAAATACTTCTGTTCCTCACTGTATGTGTGCGTATATATGTGTGTGTGTGTGTGTGTGTGTGTGTGTGTGTGTGTATATGTATGTATGTGTGTATGTATGTATGTATATATATGTATGTATATATATATATATATATATATATATATATATATATATATATATATATATATATATATATATATATATATGTGTGTGTGTGTGTATATATATTCTGGTGTACGCACATAGATATGTGGTTACTAACTTTATATGTTTGATTTCAGTCATGAAATGGATTTACAGCCACAAGCTGGATTATTTAGGAATACCCAAATACTGGGGATCTGGGGAAACAACATTCAATTCAAAAAGGTAAGCATGTTGTGCTGGCAGGGAGGTGCAGTATTCAGTCACCCAGTAGCTTCTGTAGGGTCACCTCAGTTCATTAAATCTCCAGATGCTGAAGTTGGAACACTGGCATTTTAATTGTTGAAGACAGATGTTTTCTCAGGATATTTATGAGCTAAACCAAAGCTAAAACTAACAATATATTCAAAATGATTTCAGGTTACAGCATTTAGCTAGGAGCCTGCATAAGAACACATTATTAGCATCTAACTGGCTACAAGGAGACTTTTTTTTTTTATTCTAACACAGGCATACTTTTTAAATAAGAGCTTTGGTGGGATATGTGTTTAATGACATAATTCTCACCATATCTAATCTATAAAAAATGTAAAGGGTTAGTCCATCTAAAATTGATATTGCAGTTGCTGGGAGGTTAAAGAGGATCTTCAGTGGCCCCCAAAAAATTAAAAGTCAGCAGATACAAATACTGTAGCTGCTGACTTTTAATATAAGGACACTTACCTGGCCAGGGATCAAGTACCATCCTCACCTGGGCCAGTTTTTCACTGGTCTTTGGGTCCTTGGCACTGGTATGTTTACTAAGGGAAGGTGGCCAAGTTCTAATGGCTTTACAGCCAGCTTCCTACTGCTTTGTGAATAATCCTTTTCGTTTTCTGGGACTTGTGACGTGTCCCAGAAAGTTATGGGCAAAGATAGGGTCAAAACTAGGTTCCTGCTCCCCGCCCCCTCCCTCCAATAAATTGTGTACATTGATGTTAGAGGAGAGGGGGTGGAGACGGAAAATGTACTGTACCTTTACAAAAAAGGCACTTTTTTTTTTTTACGTTTCCCTTCATGTGGATCCCAGATACCTCTTCACATGTTCTGCTTTATTGCAAGTACACATTAATTGCTTAGAAATATGCTATACATTATTAAAAATATTTGTTAGGATCTCTCTCTCCTTTTTTAAAAAAACTTATTTTAGAATTGGCACCCAATTCAAAGGTACATTAAGGGTACACATGATCAAGAACCTTTGTAGAGTGTTATTGGCATGTGTCGCCCTACAAAAGAATTCCCTGTCTTTCCTACCATAGTGATTAGTGCCATTGGGACAAGAAATGAGGGGAAATTTGCTCAAAGGCAACAAACAGCAATAAAAATGTTTTTCTTTCTTATTTTAGTAGATGGGTAGGGTTAGAACATTTGTCCTGTTTATATTGCTGTCCGTCTTTTACTTCCTGTGCCAACGACCACTGCAATCAGGACTTTAGGCAAGGGGACAGCCCCTGATGGGGACATATGGGCAGCAAAAAAAAACATGAGCAGAGGTTCTAACCCTTCCTCACTTTTTGCATTTTTCAGCTTTGACTTTTCAGATATTACTGGCAGTGTGTTTGTTCCTTGCATGCAACTTATTAGGTATGTAGGCTTTGAGCAGGATGGCACCTTTAAAAATTAAATCAGTGCTGAAAGCACCCATACTTCTATCCTTACTGGTTTACCTAAATTAGTTTACATATGTTTGATGCCTGTTGTTTATTTTCTTCATATAAACAATTTTAATTGCCATATTTTATTCATGTCGATTTCTTACTAACAGTTACAGATTTATGGTCATAGATCGCCTTGGTTCCGATTTGCAGAATTTCCAGAAAAGTAACAGTGGCAGGTTGCCACTCCAAGCAGTTTTGCAAGTTGGTGTACGTATGGTAAGTTTAACAAACACTCTAGATTTACAGTAGGCAATTCAGAAAGAGAGTGGATAGAGTGTAAAACAAATGAAATAAGTAGACAATGAATGGCAAGAACCCGAACAGGGAAAGTCGGCAACCCGAACAGGGGAAGTCGGAAACCCTAATCACAAATTAGTATAATTAAGAAGCCATTAAATACCAAATATGCACGGTATCTGAGGAAAGCAGCCAAACACTCCATGTGGCTATGTAAGCAAAATACTTATCGTGGAGGGAAACTATAAAAGCATCTAAAGAAGAGATACTAATACATAAGTACACACATATAACTTTACTTCATTTGTTTCATATATTCAGGTTTACTTAATAAGGCAAAGTCATTTTCACTTAAATTAGTTTGGTATAAGTAAGGGCACAATGAACATTATTATTGTCTTCTGAGCTGGCGTATTAAATAAACCTCCATGTCTTTAAAATGGAATCCTGCACAAGCATACTTTTTCTTAGTTGGCCCCTTGTCATAGTCCACTTAGATGAAAATATAAGAATTGCCTTTATTTCTGCATTGGTAGTGGGCTTACAAATGCTTTTTCAAGTCCTGGAGATGGGTGCACCTATATAATCAGGATGTAACTCAGTCTTCGCTTTTTTCCAGTAATCCTAGCTATAGCTTCAGTAATTGATGCTGCAACGATCTGCTTAGGAACAGCACATGAGGGTGACGCTGGAAAGTTGATCTCTTCCAACGCTTTTTCAGTGTGTCATCCTGCTAGTACTTGGGGCATTTACCAGTGTGAAAATGTCCATTAAAAAAATAAAAAAAACAAAGCACAAGGAAAATTCAAGTAAAGGTGAGTGGTAAAGATTCTCATCCTTTTAACAGGTTATTTTGTTGCTGCCAATATTTTTACTTTGATATCTAAATTTCTTTTGACTGTGTTTTGCATGCTAAAGTTTTAAATAGTTTTACCTGGAGTTCTTATTCCTTGTCTTTCAGTTGGATGTCCTAGAATATATACATGAACATGAGTACGTGCATGGTGATATAAAAGCAGGAAATATTCTCTGTCACTTATCAGATCCTAGCAAGGTAAACATTATTGCTTTACTCTCTGCATTTGCAATAAATATTTAGATGCTATTGTTTGAGATCTGTTGATGTGGTAAGTGTATCTAATCATCTTCTCCATTTGCACAAATTCTTCCCATATATGGCAATGATAATTACAGTTATAATTGTATATCTAAAACAATTATTTCTTTCCTTTCCTTTGAAGGACACAGGAAGTCTTAAATATTGGTACTATACTGCATCATACAGGAGGAACGTACACTGGCAACAACAACAAAAAAAAAACTTGGCCAGAACAGGATAACACTGGCCACAACCAGTGCCTCAGTTTTTTGCTAGTAGCCTTCAAAGACTGGGCATGTTTTATTTAGCTTTGATGTTCTTTGTTTGAAAGATTTTTCAATTATCAACAGCTGCTGTTAAATTCATGCGGGATATCTTAAATTCTGGCAGTCACTAGTTTATACTGATGTTCTCTCTGCAACAGCTCTGTATTTCTGGAAGTTTATCTAGTCATCTACAGCTGCTGTTGGATTCAGGCAGGACATGGCAATCTTAGCTAGCCAAGCAGCTCGTCTTACTAGTCTATTATCTATACTTGTGTTCTCTCTATGACAATTTTAGAATGACTCCCCATCAGTGTTTCAGTTCACACAGGACTCCGCTATTCAGGTCAGGCCAGTATATCTGGGATTGAAGCAATTTTCACCTGACCCCAACTCTGAAGACTCATGTTTGTGCGTGGATGTAGCAGGCTAATGGTGTGCTGGGGATTCTTCCCCTAATTGTATCTGAGATTGTCTGAGGCAGTTTTGGGAGAAATGGATTTTAATTAGCTGTGTAAAGGTGATTTTCTTTTCCTTTTCTTGCTGTGTGCCTAATGCTGACATTATACAGGAGAACTTTACAGAAACTTGTGACACTTCTGAGTCTTTTACTTGTCTCAGTGATGTGTTCGGTTTCTCCAGTAACATACAGTTATACAATATATAGCCCACTGAATGTGTCTGTAGGTAACTTTTCATACAGAAAATAATTGTAAGCCATACATTGGTTTGTCTCTGACAATCAGGAACTGTTATTCCTGACCCTCCGTGTTTACACTTTTTTTTTTTTTTTTTTTCGCCGCAGAGTTAAGCCTGGTACTCGTGATAAGAATACTGGATGAACGACTGTCCACTTTTTTTTTTTTTTCTTTTTTTTTCTGCATGCTACTCCCCATATCGAAAATGAATAGGTTACTAGAGTTACGAAAATTCTCGTGAGACAGAATAAAACTTTGCGTGATGATGTAATGTATTGTATTCTTTCACTTCTGAGCATGCGCAGTCTTGGTCACTCTTTTCTTCTTTTTTTTTTTTTACGGTCATATACTGTACTGATTAAATGAAAGTCTTACGGGAACAATTTTCATGCTTGTCCCTTCAAATAATTTTTGCATGAACTGTTGAGATCGGCTCTCGAAAGCTGTGTACTAACGATCAGATTATTGATTGATCGCCCCGAAAATGTTTGTTTTGGATGATTTTCTCATCATGTGTAGCAGCCTTTCATGATGCACTTTCCCCTAGCAGTGCCTGGGCTCTCTCTCAGGGACCCCCTATTTGATACCTCTGCAATTTAATGTTATCCTTTCCCTAAGAGTGCCTGGGCACTCTTGTGTTGATGTGCAGAAGCCTGCACTAAAATTTTTTCTTTTTTTCTTTGGTGTTGGATGCCAAGTTAGATGCATTCCTGTTATGTCTTTGGTAACTGTTTCTTCCGTTTAGTCTCGCAGGGTGCTCTGGTCAATGGAGTAACAGTGTAAAAGGCTGTGTTAAGCCTACCCTTCATAGAAAACCATCTTTTCAGCTCTTCACTGAACAAGATCATTAAACAAGCCAGCTAGGTATAAATAAGGATTATATCCTTAGACAAACCTTCCTTGGCATAAAGGTGCGCACACAATTTTTTTTTCTCCTGGCTCTGCCCACCGGACACTCGACTGCACCAAGCTGCCAACCCCTGTATTAACCCAACTTTATTCTTGCGGCATCCCCATAATGGGATACATAGACAACCTCCTGTTGAGGCAACAGCTGGCAAGGGTTTGTTGAGCAACATGGCTTTAACTGTTCAGACGTTGTAGCAGTTAAGGTGTATTAACCATTATGGAAGAACCAGAAGTTTTACTGTGGCAAGAGTGTACTTGTCCTGGGGAGAATTTCATGTTCCAGCCTTATCAACCATGTTTGTTCCAGTCAGATTTCCTCAGCCAACAGTTCCTGGACCCGGGAGGTTGGTCCTTACATCCAAAGTAGTTCCAGAACTTGTGCTGCCGGTGAGCAATGCCGAATATCGACCTCCAGGCTCAACAAACTGGAAAGATTTGACTTCAGGTGCAAGCATTTTCTAGTGGAAGCAGTGGCTGCTCTGGTGACTCTGCAGGATCAGTACACCAAGATCTGTGTCCCCCCTAAAGCTCTATGTTGTCTGCTTCAGAGATTCAAGATGGCCTAAGTGGATGTGGCATGCTGACCTGATAAGATACCTGACAGATGCTCCGTGGGCACTGATGGCCCATTAGAATCTTCTGTTTTAAGGACCAATTTACCATCCTGCTTCATGATCGCTGGACTTAACAGCATGGTTTTGGCAGCCCAGGGGGGAGGGAGAGGGGAAAATATCTTTATCTGATTCCTACATTGCTAAAAGCTAGGAAGGCCACTTCTTTTATGGTCTACCAGGTGTGGAAGAATACTTCACTTGCTATTAGCCTAAGGAGAATTATTATGTGGGACAATGACTCTCCTTTCTGCAGCTGGGTCCAGAGCAGAGTTTTATCTCTGAACTATCAAGGGCCAGGTTTCTTACCTTTCTATCTCCTTTTAGGGTCCATTACCCTCACTCTCCTTAATTAAGACCTTTGTACACAGGGGTGCTCTTATGTGGTGCCCCATCTGTTCCCCTGTGATTGTCTATGTTTCAGAAACCAGTATTTAAACCTATTAGAGACTTTGTTTGTGCTTTAACCCATTTGCTGGTATTCCTTTTAGCACTAACCTTTTGGAAAAAGAGTCTGAATTCTGGGCTTAAATCCTGCTAGGAACCATATTTGGTTTGTCATGGGGACAAGGTAATGTTGTGGCCCATCACTTCCTTCTTGTCTAAGGTGGTTTCTGCTTTTCCTCTCAACCAGGACATTGTTTTTCCATCCTTCTGTCTTGTTCCCAAAGGAAACTTCCCTCCATTGTTTGGGTGGGTTAGGTCTGTGAGTGGGTGGGCTCAGTCACTCCTTTAAGAAGGATTGAAGCTTTTTTTCAGTCCCTCATCTAGGCTTATAATTTCAAGGATCAACTCTCCCCTTTCCTGTTATGGTGCATGCTACTAACCTGTGAGTGTTTTGAGGGCTTTTTGGCACAAAGTGGTTTCTTGGATTGTGGTCTTCAGTTTCCATGTTCTCTAGGTTCTAGCAGGTGAAAGTTTTTTTTTTTTTTTTTTTTTTTTTTGCTTCATCTGATGCCGGCTTCAAGCATGAGATCTTTCAGGTGACTCTTTGAGCTGCAGGCAGTTCCAAGTTTTTTGTCATTTTCATAGGCTTGTTGGCGTTTGTTTGCTGTGTTGTATACCTCTCAGTTGAAATGCTTTTAGATGTTCTGAAGTTTGAATATTTCTGTAACCCTCAATGGACAAAAAAGAAAATAGGATTTTTTTGTACTCACTGTAAAATCATTTTCCTGTTGTCCATTGAGGGAAACAGGCTCCACCCCTTTTTGTTTTATGTTCGTGCTATTGGTAATACTCTGCTACAAAACTCATTTTACTGCCACCTACAGGAGTTCATTTCTCCTGTAGGTGGCAGTATAACTATAAGGTTCAAGACTTTCAGGGTCCCTCAATGGACGTCAAGAAAAGGATTTTACCTTGAGTACAAAAATTCCATTATTTTAAAGAAAAACTAAAAATGTGTGTGTGTGTATAAACTAAATGTAATCATTTTTTAATTTTATATAAACACTAACAATTAACTCCTCTTATTTGCTTCTAATTTATATGTAAAATATATAACTGAAAGCGTTTTGTTCTATCTGTTTGTGCAAAAAATAATGTTGCTCCTGTCAACTGACAATGTCCTTTTGCAGATCTTAAGCAGTTCTATTAATGCTGCAATATATTTGTTTTTTTTATTCTTGGGTTTTGATCCCCGAGACCAGCTGAAATTTCAAATCGAGCTTCCAAGAGTGCCTAATTCAGCTACTGAAATTTTAGAACAGGCAGTATGTCTGAGTGACAGTAAGAGTTTTTTTTCTGCACAAAGCTGGTGTCTGAAGCTATGAAAACTCTGTTGAACGTACGTATGTCGAAGGCCAATTAAGGTGTTCAGATGTGCCCCATGCCTGAAAAGCAGGGATTTTTGATTGAGGATGTGGACAGGAGCATTACTGGTAAGCTAGGAGCCAGAGGGTTTCTGTTAATGAAGACTGAAGGATGGATTAGTTCATATTTAATCTGTCAATGACAGATTTGCTATAAGTAGACTATTTTTTGTAATTTAATATAATTAACACTAATAATAATAATGGCAATTATATATTGCAGATAAACATAAAAACAAAATGCATTTTTTTTTTTTTTACGTATTGTAGAAAAAATAACATGTTCAACGCATGCCTGCCGCTGATGTACTTAGGTGGAATCAGATATATCTGCAGAGCCTGAAATTTTCGGCTGACTCCTTCGTTTACTTTATTTCATCTGCCTTCAGGCTTCTTACGGTGTGAATATACAAGTCTATTTTTAGCTGAAGTGCTACTTTCCAAGTTTACAGGCGCTAGGTTTTTTTTTTTTACTCTTCTGTTCTTTCGGCTCCTGAAAGTGTTATGCAGATTAGCATAGATTAACCAATATGATTCTCCATAAAGCATGCTGCACTGTATAATGCCATTGGTTTACTTACAATGGGAGATGATTTATTTTCAAGCAGGAAAACCATACATTGCTATTTTAACATGTTTTAACATATTTTAGCAAATAAAATGAGCTGCTTTGAATATGCAGCTGCTATGGAGATTTGAATGGGAATGAAAACATTGCCTTTTTTTCCTATTCTCTGGTTTTATCATTTTGTGACTCTTTTTCAACAATTTTTTGTCTGCACACCCAGCAGTAAATAGTATTTTAGTTAAAATCAGGTATGCAATTTGCATGGAACAATTTAGGAATAGTATCTGTAGTAAACATTGATTAACCTCATAAACAGGGCTCCAATGTACTTTCTTTATGTAGGTAACACCTCATTATCTCTTTATTAAGGAGACAATAGGGGTTGCTTTGCAGAAAAACACATAGGATACATATTACCACAGATATGTCTTGGAAATGTTGCATTTTATGGGGAAAGGGAAACTGAGTTAGTTATCGAGTGGTTATGGCATTTAGAAAATCCACAGACAGTGATTAAGATATATGCAAAAACAGGTATTCCTGGTGAGATCCCTACTCATCATGATCCAATCACTCATTTATACCTATTAGCCTTCACACATGTTCTTCGGGCTCTCCAACTCACTCCTGACACCAAAGGGCTCACTGCATGCAAGCATTGTGAGAAGAATCCGATTAAAGTTGAATACCAGTCCAACCATGAAATAAACAGATACAATACATGTATGTGAGCCTTTTTGCCTGACAAAGGATCTGTATTTCTGTCCACACAATTCTGAGATTTACAGCTGTGGGCAGGAGACCTGATCTGGCTCTGTAGCAATTCAGTAACATTTAGATTAGGTTCACACGTGTGAGGTGCAGGACACTGCATGTGATTCGCACAGGAATTGCACCTCATTCCTGTGCACATCACATGCGATGTCTGTGCGGTGCGATTCCAGCCATACATTTCCAAATCGCATCAGAATGGTTTCAGACCCCCCTCCCCTTTTTTTTCTGTTTTTTTTTTTTCTTCACCTGAACCGCACCCATGTGATCCACTTTCTGGCAATCGCACTGCGTTTTGTGATCTAATTTAACATTGACATCAGCAGCAGATTACGTAGATGCCATGCAATTGCAATGCGGTGCAGGAAACGCACATGATTTCCTGCGTTTCCCACATCGCATCAGTTAGAATCAGGACTTGGAGGTCTCCTCTCAACCCACAGCCATTGATTGGATAGTCAAAGAAGAAGCAGCAGACCGATGAGCTCATCTCTCTGTCACTCACTCCTTCCTCTTGCTCCCTGCACTGCAGCACAACTGATTGGCTGCTTGTGCTGCTTCTCTCTCTCCAGCCTGTGTTCTGCTGTACAGGGGCAGACAGAAGATAACATGAAAAATTCAAGTACTTGTTCTGCTCGCATTTACAAAAAAACATTTAAGGGTGTAATGTGTGTGTGTTTTTTTTTTTTTTTTATATCTGTCTTGAGTTCAGCTTTAAATGTGGTTTGCAGTTCCTGGCCAAAAGATTTTTGTTCATGTTCAGTGTTCTATCTGAAATCACACCTGCTGAGAGAATGTCTGAGAGCTTAATGTGCTTCTATTATCTAGCTAATGCATGTATGATTTCTTGTGATACAACATATATAGGTGAATATGAGTGAGGACCTTGATGCCCAAACATGCTGATCAAGATTTTCTTTTTTTTCTTTTTCGCTATATTGTGGTTACAATGATTTAGTGGGTCTGTCGTTTTTATTATGGTTTTTTTTTTCCTGTAACTGCCAAAAATAAACTGATCCAAAACCAGTAATTCAGCCTTAGCTGATGAAGAATTCAGTGATGTAAGCAGATGAACTTGCACTCACAGGCCACTTTATTAGGTACACCTTGCTAGTACCAAGTTGGATCCCCTTTTGCCTTCAGCACTGCCTTGAAGTGTTACTAAACCCCGCACCCTACATTCACTATATCTGGTCTCCCACAGTACACACAACATGGAAATGCAATTATTTTAGTAAATATAAACTACTGAATACCCTTTATCATCAGCAGTTAGAGCAGTCTTGTGACTTGTTGTGGTTAAAGCTTGTAGGAGGAGTTTTCTTTCTGCTCTATTAGGATGTGAAACCCTTGACCCTCTGTCTGGACAGTGCTGATTGGCCTTGTGCTGATCACATGCACTCTCCCAAGAAAAAAAATCTCTCTAGTAATACACGCCAAACTGAGCATGTGCATAGTTACATAGTTAATTTGGCTGAAAAAAGACTAAAGTCCGTCCAGTTCAACCACAGAAAAAAAAAGTTATAATCCTATACCCACAGTTGATCCAGAGGAAGGCAAAAAAACCCCCCAGCAAAGCATGATCCTATTTGCTCCTGCTGGGAAAAAAATTCCTTCCTGATCCCCGAGAGGCAATCTGATATTCCCTGGATCAACTTTACCTAAAAATGTTAGTATCCAGTTATATTCTGTGTATCTAAGACAGAATCCAGGTCTTTTTTTTTTTTTTGAAGCAATCCACAGAGCTGGCCAGAACTAACTCTTGAGGGAGTCTGTTCCACATTTTCACAGTGCTTGCTGTGAAGACACATGCATGTGACTACAGATTCAGTCTGTGTCAGGTTGTCATTTCAAGAGGAGGGGCAGAAAAGAAAGGATAAACAACCTTTTTACACAATGCAGAGGATTAACCCCTCAGGTTCCACAGTGAGTATAACAAGCATGATTTACTTCATATACAGACTGATTTTACTGTTGTGGGTTTAGTAACACTTTAATTCTTCGTGGCATAGATTCAACAAGGTGTTGGACACATTCCTCAGAGATGTTGGTCCATATTGAGTTACTTTTGCCTTTCTATCATCTCAAACCAGTCTGCCCATACTCCTCTGACATCAGCAGGGCATTTTTGTCCACTCAACTGCCGCTCACTGGATATTTTCTCTTTTTCGGTCCATTCTTTGTAAACCCTACAGATTGTTGTGTGTGAAAATCTCAGTAGATGAGCAGTTTTGAAATACTCAGACCAGCCTGTCTGGCACCAACAACTGTGCCACATTTAAAGTTGCTTAAATCCCTTTTCTTCCCCATTTTGATGCTTGGTTTGAACTTCAGCAAGTCGTCTTCACCACATCTAAATGCCTAAATGCATTGAGTTTCTACCTGATGATTGGTTGATTAGCAATTTGTGTTACCAAGCAATTGAACAGGTACACCTGATAAAGTGGCCAGTCAGTGTATATACAGTTGCAAGAAAAAGTATGTGAACCCCGTGGGATTACGTGGAGTTTTGTATAAATTGGGCATAAAATGTGCACTGAAGGTCATCTAAGTCACAACAATAGAAGAACACAGTCTGCTAAACATAATACTACACAAACATTAGATGTTGACATGGTTTAATTGCACATAACATGTAAACATTCACAGTGCAGGGAGGAAAAAGTATGTGAGGCCCTAGCTTAATGACTTCTCCCAGAGCTAATTGGAGCCAGGAGTGAGCCAACCTTGACTCCAATCAGTGTGATGATATTGGATGTGTTGCTGACAGCTGTCTTGCCCTTAAAAACACACACCTCATTTGGGTTTACTGGTTTCAAGAAGCACTGTCTGATGTGAACCATGCCTCTCAGAAAAGAGCTCTCAGAAGACCTACGATCAAGAATTGTTGACTTGAATGAAGCTGGAAAGGGTTACAAAAGTATCTCCAAAAGCCTTGATGTTCATGTGTCCACGGTAAGACAGACTGTCTACAAATGGAGAAAGTTTAGCACTGTTGCTACTCTCCCTAGGCGTGGTCATCCTGTAAAAATGACTGCAAGAGCACAGCGCAGAATGCTGCATGAGGTAAAGAAGAATCCCAGAGTGTCAGCTAAAGACCTACAGAAATCTCTGGCACATGCTAACATTTTTGTTGACACATCTACAATAAGGAAAACATTAAACAAGAATGAAGTACATGGGAGGACACCACAGAGGAAGCCATTGCTGTCCAAAAAGAATATTGCAGCACCTGGATGTTCCACAGCACTACTGGCAAAATATACTGTGGACAGATGAAACCAAGATTGAGTTGTTTGGGAAGAACACACAACACTATGTGAGGAGAAAAAAGGCACAGCTCACCAACATCAAAACCTCATCCCCACTGTAAAACATGACGGAGGGAGCATCATGGTTTGGGGCTGCTTTGCTGCCTCAGGGCCTGGACGGATTGTTGTCATTGATGGAAAAATGAATTTCAGAGTTTATCAAGACATTTTGCAGGAAAACATACGACCATCTGTCCGCCAACTGAAGCTCCGCAGAGGATGGGTGATGCAACAGGACAATGACCCAAAGCATACAAGTAATTCAACAAAACAATGGCTGCAACAGCACAGAATACGCCTTCTGGAGTGGCCCAGTCAGAGTCCTAACCTCAACCCGATTGAAATGCTGTGGCATGACCTTAAGAGAGCGATTCACACCAGACATCCCAAGAATATTGCTACACTGAAACAGTTTTGTGAAGAGGAGTGGTCCAAAATTACTCCAGATCGTTGTGCAGGTCTGATCTGCAACTACAGGAAATGTTTGGTTGAGGTTATTGCTGCCAAAGGAGGGTCAACTAGTTATTTAGTCCAAAAGTTTACATACTTTTTCCTCCCTGCACTGTGAATGTTTACATGTTATGTGCAATTAAACCATGGCAACATCTAATGTTTGTATAGTATTATGTTCAGCAGACTGTGTTCTTCTATTGTTGTGACTTAGATGAGGTTCAGAGCACATTTTATGCCCAATTCATGCAAAACTCCACGTAATCCCAAGGGGTTCACATACTTTTTCTTGCAACTGTACAAACCTTAACTTTTTCTATAAAAGCTACACTTGTATTCGCTTCCTGCTATCACATTATCGCATGAGCAGGGAGGCCTAGGGAATTGGACAGGGTGGGACCAAGCCCAACTTTTACAAGCCGTTTTGAGATCTGCAGTTATCTTCACCTAACGTTTTCTCAACTTCATTCAGCCGCTTTGTGTACCAACACGCACATATGGCTGAAGCTGAATGGAACCTGAGATTTGCCCACTTTCCCGCATACCTGCTTTGATTGACAGTTTTATATCACTTTAGGTCCCTTCCTATCTCAGTACCGGCCTCATTCTTTTGGAAATTGCAATCAATGATTTATAAATGTATCTGGAGTACTGACTGTTGTAGAGTAGTGCACCCTACTTTGTATATTTCCAAGTGGAGAGAAGAACTGGGGGTCCCCCACTTTCTACATTATTATCGAGCTGCCCAACTGGTCCAATTATGCCAAATCTTCTCTAAGACATAATGCCCTGACTGGGTGCTATTAGAGGCACAAGCCAGCAGACCTTTTGATGTGGCTCCCTTCTCCCTTTAAAAGAATGCCGGGCAATATTGAGCTCCTTCTTATAGCACTCCCTGCAGTTATGGAACACAGTATGCAAATAATACCCCATGAAGTCCCCTCACATTCCCGTGGCTCCCCTATTTAACAATCTTTACTCGCCACCCCCCCAGGACAAAACCCCCAACAATTTTCATGGTGGCTCAGCAAGGGATAGGATAGCACACTGTCTGGACCACACAGGGATCAGGCAATCTTCTTACTTCATAGACACTCTGCAAATGCCCCCCACAGAGACCTACCACCTGTACCAGAACCCTTTTTCTGCAGACTCTACATAGGGAGCACGGCAAGCGATTAGAACCATGTTTGAAAATAAGTGCCTGCGTGATACTGCCCCCCATGGAGGGATATCAGAGTTATTTGCTCTGTTCAACAGCCAACATTCCAAACCGTTCTACCAAACAGCTTGGGCATCAGACCTTGGCGAGATGATAGAAGAGGAGGAGTGGACACAGTGGTCAACCATGGTGCTCAGGGAAATACTCAACACTCTAGGGGAGGCAATCTATAAGGTATTATCTAGATGTTATGTTGTCCCAGCGGGGCTGGCGAATATCTACGCTAGTTATCTCATCTTTGTGCTGTTAAGGATGTGGGCAGGTAGGTGATATGTACCATGTCTGGTGGTCCCGCCCGAAGATCCAGCGATTCTGGATATGAATATTTAGTCTCCTTTTTTAGGACAGAAAATCCCTAAAAACAGCAAAACGGCACTATTCACTGACATCTTGAATGAGATCCCCAGACACCTCTGAACCCTCATTTACTTTATCTTCTCAGCTGCTAAAATAACTATAGTGCGAGCATGGAAGTCACCTGTGCTCAATATTACTCTAGTCAAACATAAAATTTCACGGATCATGATTAATGGACCAGCATTCCCAGAGACAAACAAACCAGATTTGAGAATGTATAGGACCCATGGATTGCATACTTTCAGGTCCCCTAGACACCTGGGTGCTATGTGGCTGGGGATCTGGACTGGGAAGACCAAGTCTCAGCACCCCCCCCCCCCCCTTTTTTTCTTTTTTTTTTTTTTTTTCTTTTCTTTCCCTTGCTCTCCCCCCCCCCCCTTTTAACTTACCTTTACTTCACCCTCTATGTGTCAGTCACTCAAAATGACATTGTTAATTGAGTTCTCCTTTTTAATGTAAATGGGTGACGTTACATTTTGAGACCCATACTCAGGGTATAATGCTGCCTTTGTGTAGGGCCAGCTGGCCAGGCTTGATTTTCCGTTTATATGCACTGTATTGGTTATACTACGGCACTGGAACTTATCGGACGGTGGGCTTTCTATTTGCCTATCCCTCTTCCCTTTTTCCTTTTCTCTTTGCGATATCTGTTTAACAATAGCTGTACTGTAGATTCATGTTTTTATGACAATTGAATAACAATTGTTGGAAAAGAAAAGCTGATTGATTTCTATGTAGAAGTGAGACTTCTTTTGCACTCTCCAGCTTTAGTCAACAAACCCCTGTGTATGTGCCTGCTTTTCTTTAGTGATGTACCACTGTTGTTGTCATTTATTGTGTTTTTCTGTAACTGATCTGCTAAAAATAAACTGGTACAAAACCAGTAATTTTAGAATGAGCATAAGAAGAATCCGGATGACTGTATTCTGAGGGTGAGAAGCCATTTTGTGGGTACTACTACTGTACTGGTACTCTAGAGCATCAAAAATGTGATCAGTATGTGCAATTTGTCTCTTAAAAGCTGCTGGTGTACTAGGAGAACAGCATTGCTGATGTGCCAATTGTGGTGCACCATGTGGTTTACATTTATTGAAATATAACAAAATGACATTTCCCCAAGTTCTGTTGGCCACATTATGATGCGAGGCTGTGCACTGTTTCATAAAGGGCAGCACAGTGGCTAAGTGATTAATACTTCTGCCTGGCAGCACTAGGGTCATTGGTTCAAATCCCAACCTCGGCACTACCTGCCTGGAGTTCGCACATTCTCCTTGCGCCTGCGTGGGTTTCCTTTTGGTATTCCAGCTTCCTCCCACACTCCAAGACATGCTGGTAGGTTAATTGGCTCCGGTCAAAATTGGTCCTAGTATGTGTATGTATGAATGTGATTTAGAGACCTTAGATTGTGTAAGCTCTTTGAGGGCAAGGTCTGATGTGAATGTACAATATACACTCGTCGGCCACTTTAGTAGGTACACCTGTTTAATTGCTTGATAACAAAAATTGCTAATCAGCCAATCACATGGCGGCAACTCAATGCATTTAGGCATCTAGATGTGGCGAAGATGACTTGCTGAAGTTCAAACGGAGCATCAGAATTGGGCAGAAAGGGGATTTAGGTGGCTTTGAACGTGGCATGGTTGTTGTTGCCAGGCTGGCTGGTCTGAGTATTTCAAAAACTGCCGATGTACTGGGATATTCACACACAACCATCTCTAGAGTTTACAGAGAATGGTCCGAAAAAGAGAAAATACCCAGTGAGTGGCAGTTGTGTGGACACAAACGAATTGTTGATGTCAGAGGAGAATGGGCAGACTGACTAATGCAAAACTCAGATGGTAGGGTCAGAATTTGGCATAAAAGCATGTGTCCATCCTGCCTTGTATCAATGGTTCAGGCTGCTGGTGGTGGTGTAATGGTGTGGGGGATATTTTCTTAGCACTAGCAAGGTATACCTAATAAAGTGGCCGGTGAGTGTACTGTATATGTAAAGCGTTTCATATATTGACAGCGCTATATACTAAGTACCTGTAGTAATAATAACAATAATTAATAATGCACTGCACTGAAAAAAACTACTGCATTGTTGTTTTTTCACACACCACCACATCACAGTGGTGTAAATTGCCCTGGTAGGGGGCAAGGCATTGTGCCTTGTCTTGCAATAGGACTGCACTGGAATAGCTGCCCAGTGCAGTCCAACCACACTTGGTGTGAATGGGCCCTAAAAGTGCTCTTTGAATTTTGAACCCCCCTATGCAGCTAGGCTATAAAAAAATTCCCACATGTGGTATATCCATACTTGGGAGGAGTAACAGAATGTGTTTTGGTGTAAGATTCTAAGTATGCCTATGTGTGTTAGAAATACAGAAATATTTTTCAGAAACTTGTGGCAAAAAAAGTGATCTCCAAAAGACTCATTATGCCTCCTAGTAAATATGTGGGAGGGTCTTCTTTGCAAAATAAGTTTATTTTGTGGATGTTTCCCTTCTCCTGGTACTTTGGGAATTTAAGAAATGTGATAGGTAGTCAGGAACTCGGATGCATAATGTATGCCCCTTGAAAGCCTGAAGGTGCTCCTTAGGTTTTGGGCCTCCTCAATACATCTAGTCAGTAAAAAAGTCTCACGTGATATCCCCATACTTGGAAAGAGGAGCAGAGTTTGTTTGGGTTGTAATTCTATGTATGTCTGTGTGTGGGAAATAACTTTGTGTCAGAAAAATTACAATATCGAAAAGCTTACCGTGCCTGTTACTAAATGCCTTGGAGTGTCTACTTTTCGAAAAGGAGTCATTAGGGGGGTGTTTGTACTGTCCTCACATTTTATAGCCTCAAGAAATGTGATCAGAGATGAGGAGTTATAAATATGTACTGTATACCACAGTTTCTAGACTCAAGCTTACAAAGTTTACATAATCTAAATATTATGAACTTATTTTTTTTTACCAAAGAGAATCTGCAAAATATTTTCCCTAAATTTATGAAAGATCATATTTTTGAAAAGTTTTCAAAAATAAGGGGAAATTTTTTTTTTTTTTTTTTGTTTCTCAAAATATTTGTTCTTTTTCCTTTTTTTATAAAATAAAAAAAAAATAAAAACCAGCGTTGATTAAAACCACTAAAGGAAAGCGCTATCTGTCTAAAACAGATATAAAATTCATTTGGGTACAATGTTGCATAAATTTTAGTATATGTTGTTGAAGCCTGTTCTGTGATAAAGAGCCTGCCAGCTCAGTCTTTAAACCTGTGACTTTGGGTCCACTTTAAGTTCAAACTACAAGGTGCTTTTTACCTACAATATGACATTCACAGAAATTTTCTTAGGATTTCTGCAATGGTAGATTCATTATTAGGGAGCTGTTTGCTTTTCTAAAGGACTGTTTGAGGAGGCAAGTTTCTTCTTACAACACAGGGACTGGTCATGTAATCATAATAGAGGCAGAATCTCCTACTCTCTGTGATGTAGATAAACAAAGGCAGACATGCCCACTCTAGGCAACTATGGCTAGGAGGAGACGTGAACTTAGCCACCCTGAAACAGGAAGGGCATTGTTTGTATGATCACCAGTTAAAAATAAAGGTGAAAAAACCTAAGAGAAAAATGAAAACTAATGCAGCCACCTTATCTAAGGGCTGGTAAGCTACAATATATTTAGGCTGTTTTGGGTTCAGGTATGCACTAATAAGGTTTGCTAAAATCTTTGCAAACTTAAATTTCTCTTAAGAATGCATAAACCTTCAATGCTTACATGGAAGGTTCAGTTTTATGCTGTTCTCTTAAATGATTATCAGAGTCTCCACTTGATTTTGTTTTGTAATATGAGACGATTTGTTTTGGTACTTATAAGTTTGGTGGTGTGTACACTAAAAATTCCAAACTTTTCAAACCTTTGTACAATTAAATAAAACACTATAATGTCATAGAGTATTTTAGTGGCATGCAAAACTTCTAAGATATAAACGGAGAGGACACATAAAAGACACATTGCAGTTTATGATGTGTAGATACCCACCTGGAGAGATGAAAGCTTGAGAGATAAAGAGGGGAAAAAAAACTGAGAAATGGCTAAATTCAGGAAGAAGATATGACTATGATGGGAAGGATTTAAAGTGGAAGGGTAACAGTTATAGCCCCCAGAAGTACACATTTTATCTCGAGGCACCATTTGGCTTAAAAATAAAATGTAGATCAAAGCTTGTCCTTAACCTATAAGTTTCTTAAGGCTTAATTATAAAGGTTATACTTCCAAAGGACAAAAGCATTATTCATTTATCTGTTCTTGTCTTCCAGGTTTATCTTGCAGATTATGGACTTTCTTACAGATACTGCCCTGATGGGAAACACAAAGAATATAAAGAAGACCCAAGAAAAGGCCACAACGGGACACTTGAGTTTACCAGCTTAGATGCTCACAAGGGGGCCGGTATGTTCCTTTTTTATTATTATTACTGTATGAGCAGTTTAATTAAAAGAATATATAATGTGCATTGTGAACAGGGTTTTGTGAAGCACTTTGTCATCTTTACGTTTGTAGATGCATAGTAGATTTGTGAAGTGCTATCTGTGTGCTTACTGTGATCGTAGAATGCCTCTCTGTTCAATTAATATAATAATCAAAAAAAAAATAAAATTATTTATATATATATATATATATATATATATATATATATATATATATTCTCTCAATCATAAGGGAAAAAAATAAAGTACCTTTTATTAGAAAGCACATGACAGGACCAACTCATGTGTCCAGTTTTTGAGTATAGGGCTACCTCAATCAGAAAGCTGCATCCTATGCATGGATCATGTGTTGGTTCAAAACTTGCTTTATTGCCTTTTGGTGGAAAATTGTGTCTACAACCAAGTTCCTGGGCGGGGTGAAATGCATTAGAGCAAGGGAGCGTGGAGGCATGTCTGTTTTCCACCGACATGCAATATAGCAAGTTTTGACATAACACCTAATCTGTGTGGATGGTGCAGCTTACTTGAGAGAGAGGTGATGTTTGAGAAGGACGTGATGGGTCCCAAGCCAGGCTGGCACATAGTGCTGTTAAGAGCTGCTTACACCATATACAGCTGGTGAGATCAGTTAAGCAAGCCATAGATGATTTGATTTTCTTTCCTTCCAGTACAAGTGGAAGAAAAGAAATCACTCAATTCACAGTGTTGATTAGGGAATCTCTCCTGCAGCGCTATTTCGTCCTGCTAACAGAATGCCTTCTTGGCAGTAATCACATGTAAAAAATCCAACAGGCTGGTTGTACCCAAGTCAATCGATGGAACGACTTTGGTACAACCAGCCTGCACATAGATGTATCAAATACCAGCTGGTCCCTGCTGAATCAGACGAGATTCAATCCATCTATGGCAGGTGCGGGCAGACATGGAGCATTAATTGATCTTTATTACTAGTATTGTGGGTTAGATTCCTCCCTCACGGTTACCACTTTGGCCCACTGTGGTACTTTATCAGTAACGGTGAAGACCCCGTTTGGACTTTTTTATTACAGTATGTACTATCATGTATTTATTTTTTTTCAATGAATTTGAGTTGGGGACCTTAGATTGTTTGCTCCTTAAGGGTTAGGGAGTGATGTGAATGTATACTATCTATCTATCTATCTATCTATATATATACATACATGTAAAGCACTGCATAAATTGACGGCTATATAAGTACCTGTAATAAATAAAATAGCTCTTCTCTACATTGGCTACAACTTTCTTCTACGCGTTCAATGATCCTTGTGTGCATTATGAGCTGAGCTCCATTCACCATGTCTGAAATGGAGTAGTGGTGCCAGTTTTGCACCTGTGTACAAGACCCCTTTTTCAACCACATGAAAATGAAAGCTTGTGACTTTCAGTTAATTGCTGTCAAAACTCTGTTGTGAAGCATACTCTAAATCTTTCACACCTTGCCTTTTAAAACTGTTCTTTCTAGCCTCTTCTATATTCTACTTACTTAAACTCACGTTGATGGTATTGGAAACACATTTCCAGCTAAATTACATACATAGTCCTTTTTTTATTGGATATTGATTGCACTGCCTTGCATTCCCAGGCAGACTTAATTCAACAATTCCCTAATTAGTTAAAGTCATAACCTATGTCTTGTATTCATTTACCATTAATTAAACCTTAGTTGTTTATTACATTGCGGTCTCAATCCAGCAGACAGCCACAGGAACCAAGGAAGAAGAGTCTGCGGACTGTGATGGCACCTAAGGTCAATGCTGAAAATATATTGTATAAAATTTTACTGTTGACAGAATGGCTGGGAATCGATGTGGTCAATGCAGCAATGCTTTCTCAGTTGCTCTGTCAGCAAGACAAAAAGTCAATTGAAATATTATACTGGAAGAAAAATAACTGATTTTTTTTTTAAATGATCCAGATTTGCAAAACTGTATTTTTGTTGAGAATAGCTCCATGATATAAACCTGGATATTATATTTAATCTAATGGGACTGATGCTGTCCCATGTGCTGGCTTTTCACATTTGCTTTACAGCCTGTTGCTTTGTTCTTTTCAAAACCTTGTTAATCTAAAATGCTACATTTTATTATTTTTGTTTTACCCTGTTAAATAGGCATTGATTCTGATTAACAAGATGGTTGCAAATGAGAACTTTTAAAAACTGGTTATTAGGGATAAACTTTACAGTATATTTCTTAATTGTACAGCACAGGACACAGGGCTTGTATTCACTGACAATGGATTACATGCATGCTAACTTCAGGTGATTGGGCACTGGAAAAAAAAACTTGTTAGGACCTCCCCTAGTACACACTCATAGAACTCTGCTCACTGCATGAGTCTCCATTATTTTTCTGGTGTCCTTAGGTGATGGACTTGTTCTCCTATGAGAGAGTATATTTTTCTTTTTAAACCATTCAGATTTTTTTCTTTTGACACTTCTGTGGAGATCTGTCTGCTTATTCCTCTGGTTTTTTTAGTATTTTCCACATTGGTTACCCTCAGCCCCAAACCCTGAAAACCCGTTTGAGGTTATGCCTACTGTGACAGACAAAGCCTGGACCTCTAGCAGGTCCAGAGTCATGGATCAGGTATGACAGGGTTTTCCTGTATGTTAACACCGGTTCCTGGCTTTTATTATCAAAATCCTCAGTGCATAGCACGTTGTGCTATTTAACAGGCAGAGGATATGGGAGTTTATCATTTTAATGTTTCCTGGTGTGAGCAATTTAAAATTGGTGTTTTTTTTTCAGTTATGTAGACTCAGTCTCAGGAGTATGGGGTAGCTGTATTACACCTCCAAGCTGATGCATTCCCACACACCTTTCCTATCGAAAACGCATACAGCAGTGCTGCACTCCTGCTGCTATTTTCTACAAATACACAGCCACATGTTCGCGGTTAGCATCTGGGTTATAATTACCCCAGAATTCAAACATGCAAAGCCCCATCCATTCTGCTGAGTGGAGGAACATGTGTTCATATTTGGCATAGTCAATCTGAGATGTTGTGGACCTCTGGGTCCAATCTGTCATATCAAAGAGGTACAAAAACAGTGTTTCTATCTCTTCCCCCTTACAGTCTGTCAGCTTCCTACCAAAAGAAGGCATATTTAATAATGGCTTTGCACCAACTTCAGGCACAAGGAGATATTGTATCAGTTCCATTAGAAGAATGGTTGCAATGTTTCCATTCAAACCTATTCAAAGTCCCAAAACCATATAGGGATATCTGCCCAATGCTGGAACTAAAATCTCTTTATGTATGAAAGGCCTGAGGAATTTCTAGAGTGAGTAGACATACAAGCAGGGCCAGCGCCAGCATAAGACGGTTTAGGCAGCCACCTTAGGGCACCAGGATGGTGGGGGCGATAAAATCCAAATCCAAGCTGTACTCATTTTCTCAGTGTCAGCGAGATGTGTAGGTAGGCAGGAGGGAGAGAGGCAGAAGCAGAGAGCAGGGAGAACACTTGAGCCTGTTGTACAGTGCGTTTTTTTTTCTGCGTTTTAGCTGTGGGAGACCAGCACTACCAATCTTTTGCACCCTAAGTGTTCATGGAGGTGTTCTCCTCTCTTCTAGCTCTTTTACAAACCCAAGATATTCATGTCACCGGTTACCTGGAAGACCTCCTACTGAAGGACTCCTCAGCCACAACCTTGTCTGGTCTTGTCTGTCTGCCAACATCCAAACCTCATACAATCCAACATCCATTTAGTTTCCTCAAACCTTTGGCTGAGTAATCAATTTTCCAGTCCGCTGTCCAGCCCTCACACCATCTTGAAGTACCTGAGTCTAATCTTGTATACAGCCCAAGCTATAATCTTCCTTCTTCAGGAAAAAAACTGCTTCCCTAAGATCCCACATGTGGACTGTTTGTTCAAAACAACAACCCTTAGCTTCTGCATGAGGCTTCTGAGCTTAATGGTAGCCTCCTTTGAGCCAGTTCCCTTTGCCCAGTTTCACTCCAGACCTCTTTAATCCAACATATTTATGACTCGGAACAAGCAGATCCAATTGTTGGATCTCCCAATGCTTCTATCAATCCAAGATTTTCTCTGCCATGGTGAATCCCCAGTACTGCCCTGGATTTTGGAGAGTCATTCCTTCACATTAGAACAGTGGTTCTCAACCTTTCTAATGCCGCGACCCCTTAATACAGTTCCTCATGTTGTGATGACCCCCAACCATAAAATTATTTTCGTTGCTACTTCATAACTGTAATTTTGCAGTGGGAGGACTAGCGCCCCATCACTGATGTCAGTGGGATGAATAGTGTCCCATCGTTGGTATCAGTGGGAGGAATAGTGCCCCATCATTGGTGTCAGTGGGAGGAATAGTGTCCCATCATTGGTGTCAGTGGGAGGAATAGTGCCCCATCATTGGTGTCAGTGGGAGGAATAGTGCCGCATCATTGGTGTCAGTGGGAGGAATAGTGCTCCATCATTGGTGTCAGTGGGAGGAATAGTGCCCAATCATTGGCGTCAGTGGGAGGAATAGTGCCCAATCATTGGCGTCAGTGGGAGGAATAGTGCCTCATCATTGGCGTCAGTGGGAGGAATAGTGCCCCATCATTGGTGTCAGTGGGAGGAATAGTGTCCCATCATTGGTGTCAGTGGGAGGAATAGTGTCCCATCATTGGTGTCAGTGGGAGGAATAGTGTCCCATCATTGGTGTCAGTGGGAGGAATAGTGTCCCATTATTGGTGTCAGTGGGGGGAATAGTGCCCCATCATTGGTATCAGTGGGGGGAATAGTGCCCCATCATTGGTATCAGTGGGAGGAATAGTGCCCCATCATTGGTATGAGTGGGAGGAATAGTACCCCATCATTGGTATCAGTGGGAGGAATAGTGCCCCATCATTGGTGTCAGTGGGAGGAATAGTGCCCCATCATTAGTATCAGTGGGAGGAATAGTGCCCCATCATTAGTATCAGTGGGAGGAATAGTGCCCCATCATTGTTGTCAGTGGAAGGGATAGTGCCCCATCATTGTTATGAGTGGGAGGAATAGTGCCCCATCATTGGTATGAGTGGGAGGAATAGTGCCCCATCATTGGTATGAGTGGGAGGAATAGTGCCCCATCATTGGTGTCAGTGGGAGGAATAGTGCCCCATCATTGGTGTCAGTGGGAGGAATAGTGCCCCATCATTGGTGTCAGTGGGAGGAATAGTGCCCCATCATTAGTATCAGTGGGAGGAACAGTGCCCCATCATTGGTGTCAGTGGAAGGAATAGTGCCCCATCATTGGTATGAGTGGGAGGAATAGTGCCCCATCATTGGTATGAGTGGGAGGAATAGTGCCCCATCATTGGTATGAGTGGGAGGAATAGTGCCCCATCATTGGTATGAGTGGGAGGAATAGTGCCCCATCATTGGTATGAGTGGGAGGAATAGTGCCCCATCATTGGTATCAGTGGGAGGAATAGTGCCCCATCATTGGTATCAGTGGGAGGAATAGTGCCCCATCATTGGCGTTAGTGGGAGGAATAGTGCCCCATCGTTGGTGTCAGTGGGGGGAGGAATAGTGCCCCATCGTTGGTGTCAGTGGGGGGAGGAATAGTGCCCCATCGTTGGTGTCGGTGGGGGGAGGAATAGTGCCCCATCGTTGGTGTCGGTGGGGGGAGGAATAGTGCCCCATCGTTGGTGTAGGTGGGGGGAGGAATAGTGCCCCATCGTTGGTGTCAGTGGGGGGAGGAATAGTGCCCCATCGTTGGTGTCAGTGGGGGGAGGAATAGTGCCCCATCGTTGGTGTCAGTGGGGGGAGGAATAGTGCCCCATCGTTGGTGTCAGTGGGGGGAGGAATAGTGCCCCATCGTTGGTGTCAGTGGGGGGAGGAATAGTGCCCCATCGTTGGTGTCAGTGGGGGGAGGAATAGTGCCCCATCGTTGGTGTCAGTGAGGGGAAGAATAGTGCCCCATCGTTGGTATTAGTGACACAAATGATGGGGCACTATCCCTTCCACTGACACCAATGATACTTACCTTGCTGACCCCTGCTCCAGCCTGGGCTCGCTCTCTCCCTCTCCCATCTACAGCCTGCATACCTGGCTGCAGCAGCAAAATTTGCACTTACCTGTCAGCTGTCTTCCTTCTCTGGCCTCTCTCTTCACTCGTTCCTGCAGCTCCCTCGATCTTCTTCGATCTCCGCGCGCTGCCGCTCGGCTCCTCCTCTCCTCCTCTCCAAGCTCCACCTTCTCGCCGGTGATTGGCCGCCTGTGTGCCTCTCCTGAGCTACAGTTCCGGTGGCCAATCAGCGGCGAGGAGGCGGTGACAGGGGCAGCATATCATCCCGCCCACACATTGCCGGAGACAGCAGCGGTGTCTCGGTTCCTAAGACCATCGGAAATATGTGTTTTCCGATGGTCTTAGGCGACCCCTGGGAAATGGTCGTTCGACCCCCAAAGGGGTCGCGACCCCCAGGTTGAGAACCGCTGCATTAGAAGGTGGTGCAATGAATGCCATCCTTACAGGCTGGGGTGGAATTCACTACTCTGACTGTCCAGGGGACATGTCTCTAGATGAGTTGAAACTCCCAATCAACATTCTGGAGCCAAGAGTGGGCTCTACAACACTGGACCCCACATGTGCAAAGTCACCTAGTCAGGGTGCAATCAGACAATGCCACAGCAGGGGCCTACATAAGTTATTAGAAGGCACCAGAAGTCAAGTTGCCCTAAGAGAAGTAGATCTGGTACTCTCCTGGGCTGTGACTCTCATTCCAGCTCTCTCAGCCATTCACATCTTCAGAGTGGACAATTGGCAAATGGACTTCCTAAGCTGTCAACATCTAGACCCAGTGGAGTGGTCTCTGCACCTCAAGAGTTTCTCCAGTAAACTCCAGGTTAACAAGAAGACAAAAAATATTCATAGCCAAGACCAGGGATCCTCTAGTCTTTGCAGTAGGCACTAGATGGTGATTTCTTGAACCCAGTTTAAACTGGTTTATGCCTTCCTACTGATTATGATCCTGTCTTGACTGCTGTGCAAGATAGAAGAGGAAACGGTTCCAGTGATTCTCATCCCACCAAATTGGCCCCGAAGGATGCGGTACGCAGACAGTCAGACTTCTGCTGGACAATCCTTTTCTTCCAAACAGACCAGACGAACTGGCCCAATGCTTCTTGTTCTATCCTGCTTTTCAGTCACTGGATTTATTTACAGATTTATGAAATTAGGGATAAGGGCCCTAAGGATAAGGATGTTTCTGACTCTGTTATTTCCACAATACTCAGAGCAAGAAAATACAACTCCTGTAAGATTTACTATTGCAAATGGAAGTCTTACTTTTCCTGGATTGAGGACAGACGGCTTAACCCTAGGGAATATGCTTATCACTGGCATTTTGTCCTTTCTTAAGTCTTCTGGCCCTGAATGCTCTCAAAAGACAGGTTTCTACTTTATCCATTCTTTTCCGAGAACATCTTGCCTCACAATCCCTAATAAAGACTTCACACAGTTGCTCATGTAAATCTTCCAAGTTGGTCTTCTTGATCACATTGGGATCTCAACCTGGTGATCTCTAGCCTTCAGAGGCCCCCTTTTTAACCAATTTTATTGTAAGGCTGTCTTCCAGGTCATCTTTAAGGGTGTTTCTGAATGGCAGTTCTTTCTTGTAAAACCTTTTCTTGTTTTGCACAGGGACACCATGGTTTCCACCTCAATGAGGACATTGTTCTTCCTTTCCTCTGTCTTTTTAAAAACATGGCAATAGTCATGTCCGTTTTTACTTGTTTTAACATTTTTAGTTTACATATCTTCAAGCGGAACTAAACCCTCCTATCCTTTTACAGCCAGGGAAGCTTCCATCTTAGTCTCTGTTTGATCTGTTGTTGCTATGGTTTTGCACGTGAACAGCTAGGACAACAGTTATTTGATTGCTTGATTAAGATCTGACATGAACACACTAGTAACTTTAACAGTTATCATTTAGGGAAACAGACTTGTGGGTTTATTTCCAATTTCACTTACTTCCTGGTTTCCAGGTCTAGGTAAATTATGTCATACATCCCAGAAGTCTTCAGGAGAGGAGGAGGGGTTTTCTCAGCTAAGCAGACCCTTCTGCATGCATGCCTGAGGTAAGGGCAGAATGATTCCTGAAAGTAAATGCTACATGAATCATCTGCCCTTACTCAAGATGGCCACAGCCAAAAATGCTAGGGGGTGTTTTTCAAAGTGATTTCTTAGCAAAATAAAGCATTGAGACATGGATGGATGGGGGAATTTGCTTTGGAAATTAAAGATTAATTACTGTAAGTGTTTTTTTTTTTTCTTTTTGTGGTGCAGTATAGTTCTGCTTTAAGTGACCCAGTTAACAGAAATCCAATCTGATTTTACCTCCATGTAAAGAGCAGCTGTAGATGTAGAAACTATTGGCAGGTTCTGCTCCAAGTTAAGTCTCTAGTGTTATGTACATAAAATCATTTCCAACAATACCACATTACAGACATTGTGTATTAGGCAGCATGGCTCATGTCGAAACAAGTGCCATGTTTCTGTCCTGATAAAACATGAGTGTGGGTATGTTGAGGATCTGTATCAGCAGGGAAACACTGTCACTTAGGAGACTGGGGAGGAATTGAGAAATAAATTACACATTATCTGCAGCCTCATGTCTTTCAAGTACCAGTGAATCATTTTAGAGTGGCTTTAGAGCTGCTTCCATTTACACAGGTAAAACTATAAATTCACAGGTGAAGCCAGCACTACTGAAACATTTCCCATGCTTTCTTATTAATGTGGTGTCCTGTGTTGGTACTGTGCTTAATTCATTTTAGAGCGTAGTTGTGTAATTCTAAACATTTCCATGTCTGTGTCAGATTCTGCAACATAAGGTCCTGTTCACTTTAAGTGATTTGGAATCACGGCAGAATTGTCACAATTCTGCCCGTGATTTCAAATTGTGGCAGTGCTCATGATGTGTGTATGGTTGCCGTTATTCTTTTTGGCACCCCAAACATGGTGCGATTTTGCTCTGATTGTCTCACCATCAAATTGTGCGAAGCGTGTTCAAAAACAAGCAGGAGCTTTTTTTTGGGTGACAAACGCACATAGGGCAGCCCTTAGCAGTGAATGGCCTGCCCTTTATACGGCACATAGAATCGTGTGTAAGTTGCGCTGTAAAAACTGGAGCGGTATTTCCTGCTAACCCGAGATCTGAACAGGGCCTTTGGCTGTTTTTGGCTCTTGCTAAAGATAAAAATGTAACATATTTCTTTTCAACTCTCATTATTTTAACAAAAGTATATTGTGAACAATTATTATAGAGGAACATGATAAAGCATTCAAGTAAGGCACTTCAATATTTTTATTTGCTTCCTGTCTTCATTTATTAAATAAATAAAAGAAATGTCATATTTACCATTTTGAGGCACAAGGTGGCATGCTCCATACTGCACTGTAATATGCTTGATAGAAGCTACTTCATTAGTTTGGTATGACCCTTTGATGTAATATTCCCACTTAGCTCTTCCTTATCCCTCAGGTCTATATTGTATTTTCTGTGCTTATTGCTAATCCTCATTGATCATTACTTATTTTAACTGATAATGTCCTGCTGTAAACCTAGAATGCATTGAGTAATAATCTGCTTTCATTCCTGTGTACTAAATTAGTCACAATACCAAACATTTTAAATATTTAATATAAAATATTTTATATTTAATTGTATCAAAATAGGACTGTTAATTGCTCAAGTCATGATTTGAATTGTCTTAGCAATCATTGATAGAATTGCTAGTTTTCAAATATTTTGCAGCTAATGACAAACACTCTGCCAGCAGAAGAAAAAAGAAGCAAAAAAGTTCTGATGTCTTAGAAAAAATCAAAAACTTCAATATTCATTCATACAGTAATTAAGCATGCATATTTCCTTTTTATTGGTCTGCAAAAACACACAATTTCCCTTTTTCATGGAAATGTTATTGGCAAGGCAAAGCAATCATGTGATTGACTAATATAACTTACATTTTTATTTAAATACATTCTACCTTTTTAAATCGCCATGAGTTTATATGCAGTTTCAATTAATTTTAAGATCCCACATTTGCGTAAAACAGTGTTATATTTGTCAGGTGGCTGGATAATTAAGGAGAATTATTTTGGCGCCCAAGATACCATTTTAATTTGTTACATTGTTAGTAGTGCTAAAAGTAATATTTGGATCAATGCATGCTATAGATTTTTGTAGATTTTTCTACTTGCAAGGCAAGCAGTCAATACCTAATTTCTTTGTAGGCATACCACACTTAATATGTTGAATTAGAAAAATGTCTGCAGACCTTGTCTTTACGAGAGTTAGACTTTCAACCATTTGTGTTTGTTTGGTTACACAGATGTGAGCTGTGTGCAATCATGTTGGTGCAAAAAAAAAAAACCATTACAGGCAAATGCCAAACCTCAATTTAGCCCTTTGGTGCATCGTATATGTTTAGAGAGAAATTGCTAAGGCATTTCATAATTTTAAGAAACCCTGCAAAGGGCTTCCCTCAACCCCCTATACTCGCCTTACCTGTGCTCTCCCATAGCTCCTTTCTTCTCACCTGTTGAGAATACTCAGCACTTTTGGGTGACTTGCTCTCCTGTGACAATGTCAGGGCCTGGCAGCCAATCACTAGTCTCAAGCACTGTCACGTGATCTGGGAAGTGACATCACTGCTCCCTCAAAGCCATCAACAAAGATTATCAACAAAGCCAACTTTAGCACTGTCCGTAGATCAGCAAGGGTAATTGTTATTATGATACTGGATTTATACAGCGCCAACTGTTTACGCGGCGCTTTACAATATAAAGGGAGACAATACAGCAACAATACAGTTCAATACAAGAGGGTTAGGAGGACCCTGCTCCTTGGAGTTTACAATCTAGGAGGGAGGGGCTGGTGGTACAAAAGGTGATAACTGTGGGGGATGGACTGATAGGAGACATCCTATTAGTTGAAGGCAGGATAGGCTTCCCTGAAGAAATAGGTTTTCAGAGATTGCCTAAAAGTGGGCAGAGTTGGCAGCAGCATTCATGATAGACTAAAGAGGGGATAGCCTGTGATTAGGTAGACCAGTGAGGAGGGAGTTACAAATAGTCAAGGCAAGAGATAACAAGGGAGTGAATAAGTTGCTTAGTGGTTTCAGTGGTTAAAAACAGGCGTATGTTGGAGATGTTATGGAGGTGAAGTCTACAAGATTTGGACAGTGATTGGATTTGGGGCTGAAAGGACAGATGGGAGTCCAGGATTATAGTTAGTACCCTGGCATGAGGGGAGGGACTGATGGTTGTATTATTGATCTTGATGGAGAAGACCGGAGAGGGGGCACGGGCTAGAGGGAATAGTATGGGATTTGTTTTAGAAAGATTTAGTTTTAGGAATTGAAGTGACATCCATGCTGATATGTCACTTAGTAGGTTAGTAATGCGCAAGGAGACTGAAGGGGTGAGGTGAGAAGTAGAAAGATAGATTTGTGTGTCATCAGCATAGAGATGTTACTTGAAGCCATGGGAGTTTATCAAGTGACCAAGGGGGGTGGTGTAAATGGAGAAGAGAAGGTGTCCAAGGACAGAACCTTGAGGGACCCATACAGAAAGAGGGCATAGAAAGGAGGAGACAGAGTTATAGGTAACACTGAAGGAGCGCTGCGATAGGTAGGAGAAGAACCAGGAGAGAGCAGAGTCTCGGAGGCCAAGAGAGTTGAGTTTTTTTGAGAAGGAGGGGATGGTCAACAGTATCAAAAGCTGCAGAGAGGTCAAGTAGTAAGAGTACGGAGTAGTGGCCATTGGTTTTAGCAGTTAGTAAATCATTAGTGAGTTTTAGAAGGGCAGGTTCAGTGGAGTGTAGTGTGTGAAAGCCAGACTGTAAAGGGTCAAGAAGGTTTGCTGTTAGTGAGGTAGGATCTCAGGCGATTGTAGACTAAGCGTTCAGTGAGGGCTTATTAAGTATGGGAGTGATCTGTGCATGCTTTAGACGGTAGGGGAAGGTGCCACTAGAGAAGGAGAGATTGAAGATGTGAGTGAGGGAGTAGAAGACAGAAGAAGAGGGTGACCATAGTAGTTGTGAGGGAACAGAATCCAGGGGACAGGTGGTGAGATGGGCTTCTGAGAACACCTTTTAGTGACCTCTTCAGTAGTAGCAAGGTCAAAAGAGGAAAGTGTTGAGGGAGGTTTAGTAAAAGGTATACTAAGTGGGATGGATGTCTGTGTAGTGGAGATGCCCCTACAAATTGCATCAATCTTGTTTTTGAAATGATTGGCAATCTCATAAACAGTGGGTGGGGGTGGAGGTGGAGAAAGTAGAGCGTTAAAAGTAGAGAAGAGACAACAAGGACTGGATGACAAGGTATTAATAATAGTGACAAAGTAGGCTTGTTTGGCAGCATGGAGGGAGGAATTGTATTTTAAGAAAGCAGATTTATATAGGGTGAATGCTTGCTGGGATTTGGTTTTACATCACAGTCGCTCCAGTGAACGACTATATCTCTTAACATTTCTAGTTCATCAGTCTGCCAAGGTTGTAATGGTCGGGGTCTGATACTTCGTGTAGTTAGAGGAGCAAGTGAGTCTAGTGTGGATGAAATTGAACTGTTGTAGACAGAATTGGCCAGGTCAGGGCAGGGTAATTGTTTGCTGCTTGGAGGGATAGGTGTTTGAAGCTGAGGACACTGTGAAGGTGATGAGATTGTGATCAGAGAGAGGAAAGGGGGTGTTTGTTGGGTTGTAAGGAGTGCACAGATGGGAGAAAACAAGGTCTGGATACAAACGGTGCTGCATTTCTGGTCACTGTGGCTTTCATACACAGAGGAGTTAGTGTAATTTATCGACCACCCCTACTTTCCAATTGGCCATTCACAGAATGCCAGGTATTCCTTCAACCATTCACAGAATACACAGCATTTGTGAATTGTCAGGGGGAGAGGAGGGGCAGACAAAAGACACAGTTCTGATGCACAGCAGCTGAAAATTGAGCACAGGCTGTAGTATCTGGTATATACAAATCAATGAATTCTACAATTAACAAAAAAGATTGGCACACTTAAAACACCTGACAGGATTGAGGGGACTATTTTCACAAGAAAGTGAGATTATTTTGTCTAGTTACTTGCCACCAGGGCTTTTTTTTTGTCTCCAAGAATAGGTGCAAGATCTCCCTCCTTCTGACTCGCCCTTGTCTCTGCCCCCTACCCACCTCCGAGCACCATCTATTGGTTCATTGGTTCCACCCCATAAACACCTCCCAGTACCGCTCCTTTGAGAGAATACAGAATCAAGTAGCACTTTGTGGTGTTAAGTAGAGCCATAGATCAATAGATCCTCTCACAACAATAGACCCCCTCCTCCACAACAATGGACCACCTGCAACAAAATATCACCCCAGCAACAATAGGCCCCCAGCCACAACAACAGATCTCCCAGCAGTCAGCACCAATAGACATCTCCCTCAACAATAGATTCCTACCAACAACAGTTAAACCTCACCAACAATAGATTCCCCACGTGAAAATAGATCCACTTCAATGACAATTGGAGTGTCATTGGAGTGGATCTATTCCACTCCAATGACTCCAATATAATTGGAGTGTCATTGGAGTGGACCTCTACCAGCCAGCATCAGTAGACCCTCCAGCACCGCTTGCCATTACATACATTCAGTGCTGGAGGTGCCAGAACTATGTTCCTGCTGGAAAAAAAAAAGCCCTGCTTGCCACCTGTAAAATTCAAACCTTTCATCATTTCTTGCATATCATTGACATTTACAGAGGCTTGCAGCTACAATGTATGCTCTGTCTGCTGGAATGCACAAATATGTGATGCGATGCATTATCTTGTTTATCTGAGCAGTGTCATATTTCAGGTAATAACTCTAATATATAATGTATCCTTTATAACGTCAAATACTCACAGTGGCTATCAGTTTCTGAAAACAATATATATAGATATGTAGCCAATAGTATTTGAATAGGTCATACTTATTCAATTTTCTCTACAAAATGTATTATGTGAATAAATAGAATATGACTGTTTTGAGTATTGTCTAAAATTATACGTAAAGCTAAAACTGTTTTCTGTCTTCTTTTCTCCAAGAAGTGAGAGGAAATCTCTTGAAAGTGATCTCTCAGATTCGTGTGACAGTCCCAAAACGATGATTCTTTCTCACTGTCTTTCCCTGTAGCAATGATCACCAGGATCAGTAGTACCAGTGAATTTCGTCAGTGGGAACATACAGATGTTCTAGCTTCTCTCTATGCCATCAAACCTTAAAAAAATCTTATTATTCCATTCCTTCAAATGGAATGGAAAAATAATAGATACTTCCGTCATTTCTTGTCCAATAAGAGCTGGACAAGAAATGATAGGAACAATTGTTATTGGGACAAGACGACAGACAGTAATACAACCCAGTTGTCTTCAAACTATTGCCCTTGGGCCAGATGCAGCACTTTGCTTGCCTTTGTCCAGCCCTTGGAGCACTGTTCCTCAAATCTACAAGGCATTAATGCTTTAACTCACAGCAATGATGAAGCACCATTCTTTCCCCTGACACCAACAGTGAAGCACTATTCCTCCCACTGCCACCAATGATCAGGCCCTTTTCTATACCCTGGTACCAAAGATGGGGCATGTTTTCTTCCACTGATAGAATGTTGGCACACTATTCCTCTCACCAACACCAATGATGCTGCACTATTCCTTCCACTGACACAAAGATGGGGAAACTATCCATCCCACTTGCATCAACAATGAGACACTATTCTTTCCACTGACACCAATTATGGGGCACTGTTTCTCCCACTAATACCAATGATGGGGCTGTATTCCTCATCTTACTGACAACGGGTGTTTTCTTCTTGTGTTTTTATTTACCGGTATATTATTTTTTTTAATTCCCAAGGTGCTTTATTCTTCCACTGGCCTTAGTCTGGCCCTCCTAAAATCTGAAGGAAAGTAAACTGGCTCTTTGTTTAGAAAGTTTGTACAACCCTGATATAACCTAACAGAGGTTCTAACACTTCCTCTGACAAACAAGTGTTTCGTTGAAGTCAGTGTTTCACCTAAATAGATTTTTCCCATCTCCTTGTCTCCATTTGAGGAGGAAGGGGGGTCACAAATTATAAAACATAGGTTATATCCCTCACCCACTCAAAAAGTTAAAAAAAACAAAAACTAAACAGAAAATGCATTGGTTCAATTTGGGACTTAGATGCTTTTTAAATGGCAAAACCATTCAACAAACTGAGACCAAATAGCTAAGCATGTAGCTTATACACATAATGAGTATATTAAAGTATTTTACCTTCCAAAAGGTTTGTAAACTACTCTACATAACTGTGGTATCTCCACTCACTGGCCTCTTTATTAACTACACCTGCCTACAGCAGCATAAAGTCACTCCTGTCAGCTAAGAACAGGAAACGGAGGCTACAATTTGCACAGACTCACCAGAATTGACCAATAGAAGATTGGAAAAATGTTGCCTGGTCTGATAAGTCTTGATTTTAGCTGCAACATTCAGATGCTAGGGTCAGAATTTGGTGTAAACAGCATGAAAGCATGGATCTATTCTGCCTTGTGTCAACTGTTCAGGCTGGTGGTAGTTGTGGTATAATGGTGTGGGGGATATTTTCTTGGCACACTTTGTGCCCCTTAGTACCAACTGAGCATTGTTTAAAGCCACGGCCTACCTATTGTTGCTGATCTTGTCCATCCCTGTCACAAAGCTCAAATCATCCTAAATTAAATCATCCTAAACTGGTTTCTTGAACACGACAATGAGTTCACAGTATTCCAATGTCCTCCACAGTCACCAGATCTCAATCCAATAGAGCACCTTTGGGATGTGGTGGAATTGGGAGAGTCACATCATAGATGTACAGCTGACAAAATCTGCAGTAACTGCGTGATGCTATCATGGAAACATTTCCTCTGAGATTTTGGTCCATATTGACAACACTTTGTTGAATCTATGCCATGAACAATTAAGGCCGTTCTGAAGGCAAATGGGGTCCAACCCGCTACTAGCAAGGTGTACCTAATAAAGTGGCCGGTGAGTGTATATGTTCTTGATGTGCTGAATGGCTACATAAGGAAAGTGAGATCCATTCTCAAAGAGTCCTTTGAGATTAGGGAGGGGGGTGCAGGACATGGAGAGCAAAGGCCCTGGGAAATGTCAAGTGGTATACAAAGGAGGCATGGTGATGGGACTCCGATCCATTATGCTCAATCTGCAAATCCGATCCATCCTGCGGAGATCGTCGGAGAGGGTGTTACTGCACCGGGTGACGCCAACCCTAGGGACGCCCCTGTCGGGGAGAGATCAGTTAACCCCGTATAAGTTGCAAGCCGACGATCCCCACAGGATGGATCGGATCTGTGGATTGGGGAGGATAATGGCTCGGACTCCGTTCCATTATGCTCCATCCGCAGATCCGATTCATCCTGCGGGGATCGTCGGCTTGCTTTAAAACATACCTTTTCGTGGAGCTGGTCCGGTGTCACCCCATGCAATAGGTGTCACCCGGTGTGGCGCGCACCCCCACACCTGCCTGGGGACGCCCCTGGTTCAGTGCAAACTAATACAGGAGGTGGTATAGAGCTCGAGGAATACTTTATAAATAACAACAAAGCAATATTCTGCAACAGGATGAACCTGAATGCTATAGCAATGCCAGAAGAGAAAACAGAAACTCTGGGAGAATAGCCTGTTCTCACATTTAATTTTACTGGAGTATACCTTTAAATTGTCAACTCCCCACTGATGCATACAGCTGCTGCTTTGTACATTGATAATGCATGGCACAAATATAGTAACTAGAGAGCCATCTCATCTCCCAGGTCTAAATTAATGCAGCAGCATATCTGTCCCTTCGGTACTGTTTAAAATGTTAATTTAGCTTGCTGTGCACAAGAAATTTGGAAAAGAATCTTTATAAGGATTCCTTGCTAGTAAACCCCTTCTATCATATACTTTTGTACATTTGAGTTAACAGATGAGAATGGATAATGCTGTTCAGACTCCGCCAAATAAGCATTTTTTTTTGTGCATGTCCAGAATAATTGTGATGAATGTCCGAATTTATAAAATGCCTATCAAACAGCTTACAGTACTATGGAAGAATGCTGGTCATACGAGCTAACAATAAGGTGATATATGGTTATTTTATACCTTCTGCTCTATACAGGAGGGGATGAATATAAAAGTCAATAAGATCTGTGAAAAATATACAATAACTAGATTCTTGAAATAAAAACTCCACCAGTTTTCCTTTAGTCTCTACTTGTAATACGACTTAATATGTATTTGACCTGGCCAATAAAGTGAAATATATTTAAAACTTATCTTTATGTCCTGTTGAGCACCTTGGATCTTGTAGATCAAGGTCTCCGCCTTTTTTAAATTTTTTTGTAGTTTTGAAATGAATGGCGTTATTAAAACTCACTTTTTTGTGTTGTTGTTACCTATATCTGATTAGTGAGGTTTTCCCTCACTTCTTATCCTAGACACAGAGCAGGAAGTGATTCATAAATCTTTCCAAAGTGAGTGAAAGTATATCCCAGAACATTATGGTGAGGAGGCATAAAAGGAACATAAAAGCCCTCCACTGAACCAATGTGTAGCACTGTAGAGATATCCTAGAACAGAATGTTACATATATAGTTACATATAGTACGTCTGGTTGAAAAAAGACACAACTCTCATCTAGTTCAACCAATAAAAAGAAAACTATCCAATGCTATATACACAATCCTATACCCACAGTTGATCCAGAGGAAGGTCCCCCCCCCCCCCCTCCAATTTTCTCCTGCAGGGGAAAAAATTCCTTCCTGATCCCCCAAGAGGCAATCAGATATTTACTTGATCAACTCTACCTATAAATGTTAATATCCAGTTATATTGTGCATTTAGGAAAGAATCCAGGCCTTGTTTAAAGCAATCTACTCAGCTGGCCAGAACCAGCTCTTGAGGGAGCCTATTCCACATTTTCATAGCTCTTACTGTGAAGAAACCTTTCCATATTTGGAGATTAAGGCTACTTTCACACTGACCCACCTCAAAAACGCATAAGGCGTTTTTACTACACTTTCTGAGCAGTTTTTAAAGGACTTGTGACTTAAAAACTGCACTAAAAACGCTTCTCAGAGGTGTTTTTGAGGCACTTTTCAGACATTTTCTATTGCTTTCAATGGGAAGAGGCATTTTTGGGACTTTCTTTAACTCCCCAAACATGCCCCAAAGATGCTGCAAGCAGGAGTTTTTACACTGCAAGCGCAACGTCCAGTGTGAAAACTTACATATACATTCACATACATAGGGAAGCATTTTTCTTGAGCTTTTCAGGTGCTTTTTTCTTAACTCAAACGCTTCGAAAACTCCTCAGTGGAAAGTAGCCTAAATCTTTTTTTCTCCAGACATAAAGAGCGCTCCCTTGTCCTCTGTGATGACCTAAAAGTGAATAACTGACTCTACAAGTTCACTATATGGACCACTTATGTATTTATACATGCTGACAGGGCCGAATGTAGCCTGTCTGATTTGGGGGTGCAGTAAAAATGTCAGGAGGGGCAGAGGATGCAAGGTCAGCAGGGTAGAGTATAAGAGTCAATAGAGCAGTGTACAGGGGGTCGGCAGTTTGTAGGGCAGTGTACAGGGGTTAGCATGGCAGAGGAGAGGGGTCAACAGGAAAGAAGATAGGGGTCCGCAGCGCACAGGACAGGGGTTAGCAAGGTAGGGTACAGGAGTCAACATGGCGGAAGACAGTGGTCAGCAGAGTTGAGGACAGGGTCACTGTTGGCAGGGCACTTAAGATTTCCTCCCCACACAGCACATAGTTGAGATCAGTATTCCTCCACACAGTGTGTAGCTGGCTACTGCAGCTGCTAATCCAATCAGGGAATTTCACAGGTCAGAATGACAACTGCAACCAGCTACACATTGTGCAGATTGATGCTATGAGGAATGTGATCTCAGCTATGTGTTATGTGGGGAGGAAAAGATCTGTTGAGTGCCTTGTGTGCAGTGCGGGCAGTACTGGAACAAGGTCATCTAGCACTCAAGGTGACAAACTGTGCCCCCCCCCCCCCCCGAAAAAACAAAAAACAAAAAACGAATCAATACGCTCACCCCCTAGACATAAATCCCTTCTGCAAGCCCAAATTCTACCCAAACCAAAAATACCAAAATTCACCATCCTCACTGTCCAAACCCACCCTCCAGCTCAGATCTTTGCCCCCTCCCCCCCAATCCACCTTCCAGCTCAAATCCCCCCAATCTATAACAAATCTTCCATGCCCCAAAAATCACCCCTCCTAGCACACATCCTCTTTCCTTTCAAATCCCCCTGCTAGTACAAACCCTCTCCCCCAAATCCCCACTCCTAGTACAATTTCTCTCCCTAATCGACCACCCCTAGTACAAATCTGCACTCCTAGCATAAATCCTTTACCAAATTCCCCCTTCTATACAGATCCCATCTCCTAGCACAAATCATCTCCTCAAATCTCCACTCCTAGTGTAAATCCTCTGCCCAAATCCCCCCGCCTAGTACAAATTCTCTCCTAGAATCACCCCTCCTAGTACAAATTCTCGCCCCAGTACAAAACTGCACTCCTAGCATAAATCCTTTACCAAATTCCCCCTTCTATACAGATCCCCTCTCCTAGCACAAATCATCTCCTCAAATCTCCACTCCTAGTGTAAATCCTCTGCCCAAATCCCCCCTCCTAGTACAAATTCTCTCGTAGAATCACCCCTCCTAGTACAAATTCCCCCCCCCCCCCCATTTCTAGCACAACAGCTCTCCCCCAAATCACCTTTCCTAGCTCTCCTCAAATCTCCCCTCCTAGTGCAAATACTCCTCCCTAAACCCTTCCTCTCCCAGCACAAATCCTACCCCCCAGTACAAATCCTGCCCCCCACATCCCGCCTTCTAGTACAAATCTCCCCACAACCCCCTTCCCCCCAAAGAAATTACTCATACTAGCACAACTGACTACAAATTTCCCTTCCCAGCACAAATCCCTGCATACCCAAATCACCCTAGTAGCACATATCGCCTCCAATTCCCCCCACCTAACACTAATCCTCTCCCCCAATTCCCCCCTCCTAGCACAAATCCCCCCCCCCCCCAATTCCCCCCTCCTAGCACAAATATTCCCCAATCCTGCCTCCTAACACATCCCCACCCCCAATTACCCTTTTCAGCACAAATACCCCCCCACCTCTCCTCCATGAGCTCCCCCTCCCCCAATCTTACATGAGGAAACAGCAGGAGTAATGGAGTTGTGAGGAGATGCGGGCTCTCTGTGATCTCCACCTCCTGTCATAACAGCGATCCTCTGTACAGCAGGTTACATAGGAACGCTATTACATAGGACAGTACGCAGCTTTATTACCCACCCCCATCTCCTCCAAAGACTGCTGAAGTCTTGGAAATGTGGATGGGGAGGGAGTAATGAAGCCTTGTACTGTCGGATGTAATAGCGATCCTATGCAACCTGCTGTATGGAGGATCGCTGTTATGACGAGGTGGAGATCACAGAAAGCCCGCATCTCCTCCCTGCTCTCTTCTCTCTGCCGCTCCTGGCTGGACTGATCACTTTAGATGCGGCCGGCTCTGAATGCAGGGAGGGAGGGGGCGCCTGGCCTGGGGGGGCACACCTGGAATCTGGGGGGGGGGGGCACATCCTACCCCAGCACCCTAGATCCAGCCATGCATGTTGATCATATCCTCCTTCTCTTCCATTCCTCTTCTCAAGAGGGAATAAATTAATTTCCTCTAATCATTCCTCATAGCTAAGCTTCTTCATGCCTCTCGTCAGTTTAGTTGCCCTTCTCTACACTTTCTCCAGGTCTCCAATATCCTTTTTGTGAACCGGTGCCCAAAGCTGAACTATGTATTCACATGTCTCATTATTTCACATATCCAAAAAAAGAGGATTATTACTTGTTCCAGAATAGTGGGCAGATTATTTCTAAAACTGTTATACATAGATAAAAGTTCATCAGTCAGCAATACTGCCTCAGGTGTCAAGTGGGCTATACAGACCCAAAAAAGACATGCCTATGAAATATATAGGTTAAATATTTTATAACCCAAATGTTAATTCTTATCTCTAGAACATTGGTTCTCAACCTTAGCGACACTAAAAAAAGTCAATACTAATATGAAAGAACGGGAATACAAAATATGTATTTAAATGTACGAGGGGTCTTCAAGAAGTTTCCGTACGTTTTATCCAAATATACTGACCGGCCACTTTACTGTTCAATTGCTTGGTAACACAAATTGCTAATCAGCCTATCACATGGCAGCAACTCAATGCATTTAAGCATGTAGACGTGGTGAAGACAACTTGCTGAAGTTCAAACCGAGCATCAGAATAGGGAAAAAAGGAGATTTAAGTCACTTTTAACGTGGCGTGGTGGTTGGTGCCAGACAGGCTGGTCTGAGTATTTCAAAAACCGCTGATCTACTGGGATTTTCATGCATAACCATCTCCAGGGTTTACAGAGAATGATCCGAAAAAGAGAAAATATCAAGTAAGCGGCAGTTGTGTGGATAAAAATGCCTTGTTGCTGTCAGAGGAGAATGGGCAGTTTGGTTGCTGTGACATTCAGATGGTAGGGTCAGAATTTGACGTCAACAACATGCTTGAGGTGATTGTAGCCGTATTAGTGCATTTGAGACAGAAACAATTGAGTACTGTCCGTGATACTTTTTTTATTTGCACTAACATACAATTTTGAGGACAAGCTTTCGGGGTATGTCCCCTTCTTCAAGGTCTAAGCAGTACTATTAAAAATCACAAAGTTTAAGCAGAATGTTAGAATGGATTGAGAGAAAAAAAAAAAAAAAAAAAAAAAGGGCTACAGATAAGATACATCAAAAGTGAGGGGGGGAGGGGGGATACAACACTCACACAGAGGGGGTCAAGTTTTAGCTAATAGATAGTCATAAAGCTGTCGGATAGTGGTTGAGGAATCCCATGTCCAAATTAAGACCGTTATCTTTAGTGTCAAATAGAATTATCATTCTTAGTTCAAATGTTTTTCTTTCCTGGATGGATTTAAATTTTCCTTTCAGAACTAAAATATTGAGGTCTTCCATATTGTGGCCTGGTTGTGAGAAATGGTGTCCTACAGGTGTGCAGAGGTCATCTTCTTTATGTTCCTTGATGGTATGTCTGTGTAAATTCATCCGTGTTTGCAACCTCTGTCCTGTTTCACCAACATAAGATCCTTTGCTGCATTTTCTGCACTGGATAAGGTATACAACATTACTGGAGGTGCAGCTGTATGATCCGGAGATATTGAAGATCCCTTTTGAGTGTCTGACACTTTTTGATGGATTGATTTGGTTGCACAGCTTGCAGCGTTTCTTATTGCAGGGTTTGCTTCCATTATTTGTGGCATCATAATCAGAAGGAAGTTTCCTACTGATTAGTTTATTTCTGAGGTTGGGGGGTTGTCTGAAAGCCAGTATTGGGGGTTGCTGGAATATTTCTTTCAGAGTTCCATCCTCTGTTATGATGGGTTGTAAATCTTTGATTATTTTTCTTATCCCTTCTAGTGCCGGGTTGTATGTAGTTACTAGAGGTACACGGTTGTTTGTTTTTTTCTCTTTGTACTGAAGCAGATTTTCCCTTCGGGTTCTCAAGGCTGTGTTTATGCTGGTGTTGATAGTTTTGTCCTTGTAACCTTTCTTATGGAAGGCGTCTGCTAGTGTCCCAAGATGTTAATCTCTGTCTCTTGGGTCAGAACATACTCGGTGGTATCTGATGGCCTGACTGTGTATGATGGCACGTTTGGTGTGTTGGGGGTGGAAGCTAGAACTGTGGAGGTAGTTGCATCTGTCAGTGGGTTTCCTGTATATTGAGGTGTGAAGCGTATCATCCCTGATGTATACTGTGGTGTCTAGGAAGTTGACCTGTGTGTTTGAGTATTCCATTTTTAGTTTGATTGATGGATGAAAAGTGTTCATCAATGAGTAAAATTGTTTTAGATTTTCTTCACCTTCCGTCCATATGATGAAAATATCATCAATATAGCGAAAGTATCTGTATGGTTTTTGTTCCATGCTGTTCAGGAATTGTTCCTTGCCATGAATGGGAAACAAAAAAAACTTCAGAAGCTGCACCAAGAGCAGACCTATTGGATACAACCTAAACATAAAAGCAACCCAACATCTATACCTCTTACCATCAGTGACCTGGAATCTAATCGGGAATCCCAAGGTATCCCTTGTGTAAATGCTGACCCGACTGAAAATGTGGATATTACAGAGGAACTTGGAATCATCAACTTGTCAAATCATAAACTTTCTGAACCAGAATTAACTATCCTCTCCAAAGGCCTTACATTCTGCCCAACCACCAAATTGGATCATTTACAAGTATTGTCAGATATGGAGGATTTCTTCAGGAGACTAAGGCTCAAAGAATATTTCCACAATAATGAAAGGAATCCTAGGACAATGGAGTGCTACACAAAGAAAAAGAACAGCTGCTTCACACCTCCACAAGGACGCAACCCCAAACTGGACACCTATATTGATAGCTTCAGATTGCGAGCTACATCCCTGATATCCACCCAGCAAAAGAAAATTCTGTACAATCTTTCACCACTAGAGCGAAGGGCTATACACGATTTGCGCAACAATCAGGCCATCACCATCAAACCAGCGGACAAAGGGGGAGCAGTTATTGTGATGGATACAAACAAATACATACAAGAAGGCCAGAGGCAGCTGGAAAATGCCATCTACTATAAAAAACTGGATCATGATCCAACCCAGGACTTTACAAAGCAATTAAAAGGTCTCATTAAAACACTTCCAGCCCACCTACATTCAGAACTTATAAATGCGATTCCGGATCATCCAGAAATCGGGGACTTCTACATGCTGCCCAAAGTCCACAAGCCATGAAATCCAGGCAGACCCATCATAACAGGTATGAATACACTCACCGAACAAATCTCAGGCTTTGTAGAAAATGTTTTAAAACCGTTAGTCATGAATACTGCTAGTTTCCTGCAAGACACAACTGACTTTCTGAACAAGATCAACAACATCCAGCAATTACCATCTAATACACTTCTAGTGACTATGGATGTAGTATCCCTGTATAGTAATATCCCTCACAAGGATGGATTAGCTGCATGTCACAGATCCTTATCATCCTCACCAAACAACAAATACACTGCTGAGGATGTTACACAGCTCATTGAATTCATACTTACACACAACTACTTTGCTTTCAATAAGGACATCTATCTTCAATGTATGGGCACTGCGATGGGAAGTAAAATGGCACCCCAATATGCAAATTTATTTATGGCTGACCTGGAGGAACAATTCCTGAACAGCATGGAACAAAAACCATACAGATACTTTCGCTATATTGATGATATTTTCATCATATGGACGGAAGGTGAAGAAAATCTAAAACAATTTTACTCATTGATGAACACTTTTCATCCATCAATCAAACTAAAAATGGAATACTCAAACACACAGGTCAACTTCCTAGACTCCACAGTATACATCAGGGATGATACGCTTCACACCTCAATATACAGGAAACCCACTGACAGATGCAACTACCTCCACAGTTCTAGCTTCCACCCCCAACACACCAAACGTGCCATCATACACAGTCAGGCCATCAGATACCACCGAGTATGTTCTGACCCAAGAGACAGAGATAAACATCTTGGGACACTAGCAGACGCCTTCCATAAGAAAGGTTACAAGGACAAAACTATCAACACCAGCATAAACACAGCCTTGAGAACCCGAAGGGAAAATCTGCTTCAGTACAAAGAGAAAAAAACAAACAACCGTGTACCTCTAGTAACTACATACAACCCGGCACTAGAAGGGATAAGAAAAATAATCAAAGATTTACAACCCATCATAACAGAGGATGGAACTCTGAAAGAAATATTCCAGCAACCCCCAATACTGGCTTTCAGACAACCCCCCAACCTCAGAAATAAACTAATCAGTAGGAAACTTCCTTCTGATTATGATGCCACAAATAATGGAAGCAAACCCTGCAATAAGAAACGCTGCAAGCTGTGCAACCAAATCAATCCATCAAAAAGTGTCAGACACTCAAAAGGGATCTTCAATATCTCCGGATCATACAGCTGCACCTCCAGTAATGTTGTATACCTTATCCAGTGCAGAAAATGCAGCAAAGGATCTTATGTTGGTGAAACAGGACAGAGGTTGCAAACACGGATGAATTTACACAGACATACCATCATGGAACATAAAGAAGATGACCTCTGCACACCTGTAGGACACCATTTCTCACAACCAGGCCACAATATGGAAGACCTCAATATTTTAGTTCTGAAAGGAAAATTTAAATCCATCCAGGAAAGAAAAACATTTGAACTAAGAATGATAATTCTATTTGACACTAAAGATAACGGTCTTAATTTGGACATGGGATTCCTCAACCACTATCCGACAGCTTTATGACTATCTATTAGCTAAAACTTGACCCCCTCTGTGTGAGTGTTGTATCCCCCCTCCCCCCCTCACTTTTGATGTATCTTATCTGTAGCCCTTTTTTTTTTTTTTTTTTCCTCTCAATCCATTCTAACATTCTGCTTAAACTTTGTGATTTTTAATAGTACTGCTTAGACCTTTAAGAAGGGGACATACCCCGAAAGCTTGTCCTCAAAATTGTATGTTAGTGCAAATAAAAAAAGTATCACGGACAGTACTCAATTGTTACGTCAACAACATGAAAGGATGAATCTATCCTGCCTTGTATCAACCCTCAGGCTGGTGGTAGTAATGTAATGATGTGGGGGATATTTTCTTGGTACTAGCAAGGTGTACCTAATAAAGTGGCCAGTGAGTGTATACTGTTCATATTTTAAAATGTGCGGAAACCTTTTGAAGAACCCTTGTATTAAAAATGGAGAAATTGATCAAAAATATGGGTTTGTGTATTTAAATAGACACAATGATGAACATTATTTGTGTATCTAAAGCTTTAATTTTGGCAGCCAACATACATCAACTACTGAACTGAAACTTAGTACTAAACAGAGAAGTGTTAATTGCCATAATTTATTCACATAAATCATATATATATAATGCCACTGTATTTCTTGATGCCATACATATGTAAATATGCAGCCTTTCGGCGGCTGGGCTTTGACACCAATATTTGCGTACCATTTGAAAATACATATTGGCTGAGAGGGTGCGCCCTGCACGCTCCCAGCATATATGTCGGTGTCTCACAGTAAGGTTGCAATCGGGACATTTTCCGATCATGTGACCGCCGTCACATGACCCTAAAACCACGCCCCACCTCCTAGAGTCTGAAACCCCTTAAAGGACCGGAAGGCCCCGGCGTGAAGAGTTTAAAATCCTCTAAGTACCTTGTTCTTGCATTACTGTTGTGTGCTCACATGATCTCTCCCTGTTCTGTGGCATTTGTAGAAAAAGATCCTTGGGAGCAGCTTCTGTTACTGTAGTATGAGGCTGTGTCTGCACAGCCATGATTGGTGTTCTGCCAGTCACACGACTAAAAAAGCTTTTTGAGAAGAGCATTCAAATTAATTCAAATTAAATTATACATATTAAAACACTGTTTTACATCTCTCTATAAATCTTTATGGAACATCAAATATGTATTTTTTGTGCATTAATATGGTGTAGGCGGAGTCAGAGATGATTGACATTAGCATTCATATTATTCAGATGTCATCTGCATCCAAGGCTCTTTATTTACTTTACATGTATTAGAAATTACATTTGATATATTTAATACTGATTTATAATACGTTTCTTAGTGAATGTATTCAATCAGCATACTATAATACTCGGGGAGTGTCATTTACTACTGTGTATAAGCCAAGATGTGTGACTCTATAGTCATGTGGACTGCACAGATAAGAGAAAGGAGGAAATTAATAGCTTAGCAGGGAACTGAAATAGAGCATGCTCAATAGAGGACCCCAGCTGGTCTGCACAATCTCAGCCTGCAATGGGGTCAGAGAACAATAAACTGGTCCTTTGTTTAAAAAATTGTCTTTGGTAACTCTTAAAATAATTTTGGTGAGTACAATGCAATAGAGGGGCAAAATCTGGAATTATTCTTCCAAGTGTGTACCATATTTATGCTGTTCCAGGTATGATCATGCTTAGCAAATGGTTACTTCACATTTGGCTCAGACCCAGTTCTTACTGTTAATAATAAATATAATATTTGCAGTATAAAGTCAATACCAATCTTGTTAACTCAATGACAGATTTCTCATAATTTGGGTATGGGTTGAGGTAAAAATGTTCAGACCTTTTTCTGCTGTAGGCCTGCTATGTAAATGTGACCCACCCCCTTTCTAAACCAAGTTACCATACCCAACCCAAGCTCTGTGATGAGGTGCCTGCCTTCATGTATGTTTACATATTCTGGGAGCCTTGAAATGCAGCATGTTCTATTATGCAGATATCCAGCTGCTGTGGTCAAGAGCTTAGTAAGGCCGCCTCCTTCCCTTTTGTTAACGCTTTATTATTTCTAGTTAACCAACAAGGCACAAGTGGTAGAATGAAGGCACTGAGGAAACTGCTTTTCTGGGATCACATAGTGACCGGTCTCATGACTTACAGTTGTGGGATCCCAAAGTAAGTTTACTTTAACCTCTTTTAACATCAGTGGAGCAGGGTGGGCAAGGTAGCAATGATGGGTATTTTTAACAATTGCTATGCTTAAAGGAGAAGTACAGCCAAAGCTCTTGTGGCTGTACTTCTCCTGTGGATCACAGGAGTGCAGTTTGTTCTGTTTTCCTGTGACCTGTTTTTAGCTGACAGTAGGCTGAAGTCACTCAGCCAATCCCGGCCAGGAAAAGATTCCAACTTCAAAGTCAGGATCCATATCAGAGTCTGGAGCGGCACCTGGCTCAGCCTGTCACCAATCCACTGAGAGCCGGAGCCATCTGCTCCCTCCCTCTCCACAGCCCAGCACTCCAGTTAGTGCTGGGAAGGCAGAGCAGACTCTGGGGGCTGTGAGAACTCCGTGATCAGCGGTCATGTAATTGCTGAGTTCTCTTATGTAGAGCTGGCGGGGGGACAGATGCAGCATCGGACCGATACTGCATCCACCTAGGTAAGCATGATTTTAAACCGAAAACTAAATCACATACTTCACCTTTAAAGAGAATTTGTACCTCTTTGAGTTGTAATACATGACCGTCTATCTTTTCCTATTTTGTGTTTGAATTTAATTTGTAACCTCACATTTGTCATTACTCATAGGAATAAAGTACAGTCAACAATGTATAAAAAAAGAATTGTCACATTGTTGAATTCATAAGATAGCTGATTGTTGAATTTGATTTTCATGGATAGTCCCATTTAAAAAAAAAAAAAAAAAGTTTCCTTTTGAAATGTCCATGATCTTGAAAATATTATGATTATTATACAGGATTTATATAGTGCCAACAGTTTGCTCAGAGCTTCACAATATAAAGGGAGACAATACAGCAACAATACAGTTCAATACAAGAGGGTTAGGAGGGCCCTGCTCCTTGGAGCTTACAATCTAAGACCCTTCATTTTCTGTATTTCATTCTAGTTATTGTGTTGAAATTTATAAAGTGCTATGATTAAAAAAAAAAAGAGATGTAGATCTACCTTGATAAAATATATGGTGAGTAATTTGGCACAACAGCACAGCTATAGTAAATCCTTTTCGTAAACACTAAAAATGAAATGCAGGCACCCACTTTTTAAGCAGCATCTCATTCAGTGCCTGCAGGACCCCTGAATATGGGTTCTCTAATATGCAAAACTTGACTGAGATGAAAAATCCAAATACTAGCCCACTCCTCCCTCCTTTTGCAGAACTTGCTGTTATTGGTTCTTTAATATGATTGGGGGCCTCAATGCCCTGTAGGAAGTTGTAGGAGAGTGATCCAGCCCATGGCTTTGTTGGCAAAACTTGAGATTCGCATATTAATCAAGCCAGAGTTCAAAGACACTTGTGCATTGCTTTTAGATTTGTACTTTGTTGCTTAGCGAAAGCATTTTCTTTAATGCCCATTTCAAGATTTTTTTTTTATAATTTTTTTTTATAATTTCTAAATATATAAAGTAGGCTCAGTATTGACTGAAGTTTGTTAACCTTAGTGCACCCTTGACAAACTGAGCAAATGGCAAAGTGTAAATTTGACACAGTTGTGATATAGTTGTTTTGCATGTGCTTTTGCCATGTTGCAGAATTATTGTGCCTTATAAACTGATGCTGATTTATAACACTGTCAGTTAATATACCCATGTGGATACACTGTACAGTATTTCTGCAGGAGATTCACGCCTGCTTTATTGCACATCAATAGTCTTTATATGTGAAGAGCCTTTCTCTATTTTTACTTACTGATTGTATTGTACAGTGCAGATGATTATTTTATTTCTTGGTACACTCTTGTCAGTTCAATTTTGATCTTAAACTCAAGTAAGATTTTTGTGTCTTCGTATTATAAATGTGAAAATGAAAGCTATGTTATGATTGCACATTATGAGGCATAGCCATTAAAAGCAGCACAGAAAGCAATGATATGGTTCAGAGTGCACCAGCCTATTCAATCAGATTGCACTTTACTGAATTCAGACAAGTAAGAGACAACCTAATGCTTGTTCATGCCAAAACGCATGCATTAACACATATTTTATATGCATTGCCTTGACTCTATTATAATTGCAAACTGTAGGTGAGCATACCCAAAATGCGGCCTGCTGGACTTTTTGACCAACATTCTTCAATACATTGGTTAAACTTATTCATCTTACCAACTGCTTGGTGACTGCTGTCCCTTTTTCTCCACTAGCCTAACATATAAAATTGGAAATGCCAATAACGGCATATACAGTGGATATAAATGTCTACACACCCCTGTTAAAATGTCAGGTTTCTGTAATGTAAAAAAATTAGACAAAGATAAATAATTTCAAAACTTTTTCCACCTTTTAATGTGACCTATAAACTGTACAACTCAGTTGAACAACAAACTGAAATCTTTTAGGTGGAGGGAAGTAAAAATAAAAAACTAATATAATATGGTTGCTTAAGTGTGCAGACCCTTAAACTAATACTTTGTTGAAGCGCCTTTTGATTTGATTCCAGCACCCAGTCTTTTTCGATATGAGCATGGCACATCTTGACTTGGCAATATTTGCCCACTCTTCCTTGCAAAAACACTCCAAATCTGTCAGATAGCGAGGGCATCTCCTGTGCACAGCCCTCTTCAGATCACCCCACAGATTTTCGATTGCATTCAAGTCTGGGCTCTTGGTGGGCCATTCCAAAGCTTGAATCTTCTTCTGGTGAAGCCATTCCTTTGTTGATTTGGATGTATGCTTTGGGTCGTTGTCGTGCTGAAAGATGAAGTTCCTCTTTGTTCAGCTTTCTAGCAGAAGCCTGATGGCTTTGTGCCAATATTGACTGGTATTTGGAACTGTTAATAATTCCCTCTACCTTGACTAAGGCACAAGTTCCAGCTGAATAAAAACAGCCCCAAAACATGATGCTGCTACCACCATGCGTCACTGTGGGTATGGTGTCATTTTGGTGATGTGCAGTGTTGTTTTTGCGCCAAACATATCTTTTGGAATTATGGGCAAAAAGTTCAACCTTGGTTTCATCAGACCATAACACAATTTCCCAAATGCTTTTAGGAGACTTCAGATGTGTTTTTGCTAAATTTAGCCGGGCTTGGATGTTTTTCTTTGTAAAAAAAGGCTTCCGTCTTGCCACTCTACCCCATAGTCCAGACATATAAAGAATACAGGAGATTGTTATCACATGGACCACACAGCCAGTACTTGCCAGATATTCCTGCAGCTCCTTTAATGTTGCTGTAGGCCTCTTGGCAGCCTCCCAGATGAGTTTTCTTCTCATCTTTTCATCAATTTTGGAGGAACATCCAGTTCTTGGTAATGTCACTGTTGCGCCATATTTTTTCCACTTGATTATGACTGCCTTCACTGTGTTCCATGGTATATCGAATGCCTTGGAAATTCTTTTGTACCCTTCTCCTGACTGATACCTTTTAACAATTTATTATTATAGGTACTTAATGAGATCCTTTGGAAGATCTCTGCGGACCATGGCTTTTGCTGTAAGATGCGACTAAGAAAATGTCAGGAAAGACCTACTAGAACAGCTGAACTTTATTTGGGATTAATCAGAGGCACTTTAAATGATGGCAGGTGTGTTCTGACTCCTATTTAACACGATTTTGAATGTGTTTGCTTAATGCTGAACACAGCTACATCCCCAGTTATAAGACGGTGTGCACACTTTTGCAACCACATTATTTTAGTTTTTTTTTTATGATCACCCCCCCCCCCCAAAAAAAGATTTCATTTTGTCTTTCAATTGAATTGTACACACATTAAAGGTGGAAAAAGTTGTTTCCTTTTTTACATTGCAGAAACCTGACATTTTAAAAGTGGTGTGTAGGCTTTTTATATCCACTGTAGGTGCCGTGCACACTAGCTTAAAAAACGGCCAGGGTTTTTGGCAGAAAAAAAGCCAATCCTGAGCATTTTTTGCATTAGCGTTTAGGAGCCTTAAAAGCACAAAACAGCAGGGTTTTTTCTTCCTCTAAATGCGGAGTTAAAAAAAAAACACCTCCAGACTACCTAATGTGCATGGACACATAGGATAACATTAGTTGCTTCTACAGACACTAAACTCTTCTGGAGCAGCATTTTTTTTAAACCAGTGTGCATGGAGCCATAAAGCCATTAAGCCATCCACAACGCTGTCAAAAGCGGCATCACCATCCTCTTCTCAAAATATCACCCAGATTGGTTTGCTGCCTAGACTCATTCTAACCTCCGCTCATGCTTGCCTCCAGGACTTCTCCAGACTCCCCCTTTATTCTGCTATTCCCTACCCTAATTTTATGCCTATCCTCTCTTCTATCCACATGCAGGCAATCCTTAAAAAGTAATCTCTGCTGGGAGGCCTATCCTGCCTCCCTCTAAAAACTGTACTTATCTTCATCAGCTCATTTAGCCCCATCCTGTTTAGATTTTAAGCTCCCTCCTAACCCTCTTATATTGAATTGTATTGTACCTGTATTGCCTTTTTTATTTTTTAAAGTGCTGTGCAAAGTGTTGTCACTTTATTCTGTACAATAATAACTCCCTGTACTGAAAGCAATGCATTTTCTCATGGCCATGCATGTTGCTAGCACCAAATAAAAATGAAACAAACTGCTTGACAATGCATCTGGTTTGAAATTGAGTCATTAGGAGATTTTACAGGCTATTTAACCTATTAAAGTATGTCCATTCAAAACTTTTTTTTTTTGAGTTTTCAATAGATTGGGGAAGGATTAGAACCAAACTGTGGGCTGAAAGGGAGAAATGAATAGAATCAACACTACCAGCTGTATCCACGGCTGTCTGAATACCCTAACAATGACTGCATCAGATAGGATGCAGTCACTGATCGGCTGACAATTTTCCACCCGGCTCCTTCAATTTTGTAGTTATCTTTTGTGGTGCCGGGAAGTGCCAACAGGACCACCAATGGCTTGAATTTCGACTGATTTGATTGGACTTGGAGCCAAGCCATGCATAGCTAGAATTGGACAGCTTTTCCCACACTTAGGCCTCATGCACACTGGACGTTTCTCTGTCTCTTAGAAATGTCTTTCTTCCTAGCAGCAACATTTTGGCATAAAAAAAACAATGACGCTTGTGAAAGCGTTAAGTGTGTTTAGCCGCGTTTGGGCTTTAATTCGTTTACTTGGCCAGAATAATTTATTCTGGTAATTGAAATGAATTAACGCTCAAGTGCTAAACACACTGTCAACACGCCACTACTCCTGGACGCACTGGCAGTATTTTTTTCTGCTTCTAATTGTCTATGTCTCTCAACGCCTCTAAATGTCTTTGTGTGCATGGACACCTAGACTAACATGCAGTGGCATTTAGAAGTAGGAAAAAAATGCCACACAACCCTAGAAGCAGCTGAAAAAACATCCAGTGTGCATGAGGCCTTACTATCAAGGTGCGAATGTCTTCACCAGACATGAAGTGAAGGATAATGTGCAACAGGGAGGGCAGAAATAAAAAAAGACAATGGAGCTAGCTTTTAGGGCCGGTTCACACCATGCCTGCATCTGAATCGCTCAGGAACGCGCTGTGCGTTCCTGTGCAATCCAAACCACATTCAAAATGTACTACATTTGTGATCTGCAGTGTCAATAAAAAGTAAAAAGACACCCCAAACGCAGGTCTCAAACACAATGCGCTTTCCCGCACTGGATCTCTTGGTGCTTTTTAGTACTATGTGATCCATTTACAGTGCATTTGAAAAAGTAGTGCACGCATTACTTGCAATGCAGTACGATTTCAGCCCATTCAAAATTATTGGGCTGAAATTGCACTGCACAGAACTGCATGTGAATCGCACAGGAACAAACAGCACATTACTGTGCTATTCAGATGCGAGCATGGTGTAAACTGGGCCTTGCACTACCAAAAAAAAATAAAAATTCTTTCTGTCTGGGCTGCTGTTGATAGAATTTCTGACACATCCTGATTGGTGCAACTGTTGTCAGCAGAACAGGAAGTGAGGAGGATTCTCTCTTATGGAGGCCCAGAAAGCCATATAGCAGGTTTTCCAATACTTCCCCACTGTATCCAAATAAAAAAAAGAAGCTTTGGCTGAACATACATTTTATGTAGAACAATAAGTTAATTAACATTCTTTCTTAGTGGGTGAAATACATTTCTGCCGAAAACATGTACTATGTATTGTGTAGAATGTTTATTGTAAAATGTGTGTGCAAATAGACTATGTACAGTATATACTGTGTATATATACATACTGTATACACATTGCACATATTTATTATACATCCTTATATGTAAAGTCACATAAACACACATTATTACAGTGTTTCAGCAGGCAAATGGTCTGGATTTATAAGGCTGTAACATGGTATTGCTATGATGGAAAAAGAACTTGTGAACACGTTTGCATGAATGGAATCATTCCACAGTTAATGGGAGATTTATGGCTGATAAAATCGCTATAGAACAGCAAGTGGTGGAGATTGTGTTTTTATTTTAATACGAGAGCCAAGTCTTGCATTAGGACGCTGCTGAAGCCAGTGCAGAAAATAAACGGCACCCAAGGGACAGAACAACATTCTGTTAGGTTGAAGGGCCTTTAATAATCGCATACCCTAATAGCAGTTTAGATGGAGTATGTGAATGTGTGTGTGTGTGTGTCTATGTATGTAAGGCTAATCTTGTCCTCTGATTCCGTAATAACTTATGCAGAATAACACAAAACAGTTATGATGTGTGGGCACTGCAGCTTTTAATAGTTGACTTTTTAAATTAAAAGATAAGTTTGCTGAGTGACTTTCTCGAATTCACTTAACGAAAGCCCATAAAACATGTTGCAGGTTTAACAACCGCATGCAGCAGGGGAAGAGATTACATCTTTCTCTTCAATTGCACAAGCAGATAAAATATACATCTACAATCTTGCTTTAGTGATTGAAACATCGCTAGCCGCCTTTTTCCCCGAGAAGCAACACGCCAAATATTCATAACACAATAAAACAAATTTTAAATTACGGCTGAAAAAATTTAACGACAAACTTTCCTAGGTGTATATATCAGCTGGTTTTATCTGGCACGTAAACCCGAACTTCCTAAACATTGAATAATGAAGATCTGCACATTGTGATATTTTTTTTCTTAGACTTATACATTTTTCTGTGCCTTTAACCCATTCTTGACATTAGTGAATTTTTTTTTCCTCTCCGCAGAATTTCTTTGTGTGTAACTTGCTCACAGTGAATTATAGTGTTCTTTACTGGTTTATATTTGTGATACAATTACAGGAGCATAGAGTATTTATTTTGTTGTACATTCCAAAAATTTTATTATCTTTCTTATGATTCGCTTAATGGTGAAATATTTACGCTGGCTGAGGCCACATCAATTCTGCCTAATGTGTGAAAGAAAATAATAACGTGAAGGTATCTGTATTGTCTAGGTACAATCCGCTGTAGTGTGAAGGCTGAGAGTACAATGACTCACACTAGATGGCAGTTTTGTCTTATCTTTCAGTCTCCAGCCTCCGAATATCATGGAACAGGAAAGGCCATCAATGTTTAGTCTGCACTCAAATGGTCTCTGTATGACCAGTGTAGACCCCATGGACTTCCTGGAACATGTGTTAGCAATTTAGCCGCAGACATTTCTTTCTTTGTTTTTACTGCCTGGCTCTTTGAGAAAGTGTTGGTGCTGGGTTATGGGCTGTCTGGATCATGTCAGAGGCCATGGGGATCAAGTTCATGTGACAGGCTAGACTGAGGAAAGATGAAGTTGGAGGAGGTAAGAAAACTGACCCTCCCTTTCTCCAGCAACAAGTCACTTGGCTGTCTGTGGTGTAAAGCCAGAACGACTGGGCGTTTTTACTTTTAATACAGCTGAACAAACAAAACACTTCGCCCGTTTTACTTTTTCATATTTCATCACTAATAGTCAATGCATTCTTTTAAAAAAAAAGTAGCCTGATACTTCATCATTTTTCTTTTAATGCTATTTTTTTTCTTTCCCTTAGCCCCGTCCAGACGAGGGGATCTGGAAATTCTTTCTTTCTGTATGCTGCACTGGTTATCTGGGAGATTACCCTGGGTTAAGGATTTAAAGGTTCCTTCCAACATCCAGGCTGCCAAACAAAAGTATGACGGTATTTTTTCAGCTCAAGTTTTAACTGCACTGCTTTCATATGGTCACTGTTTGCTGATCACTGGTTAAATAATATTTATTAACTGTTATGAAACACACACTACACAGAAAAGATATATACATGATCAATGAGCTTATCATATGTTACCAGTCCAGGATTTGTCCAAATCGCCAACATTTCATCAGTCATTGATCAAAGATGTCACACAGATCTAGGAGTTGTCCAGTGACTAATATTATAGGGTTAAAAAAAAGATATGACTTGCATTACAGTGAAAATATATAAACAGCTGCTAGCAGAAATGGTGCAAATATACAAATGATTATACAGAAGTGCTAATCTTGTGCTACTGGTGCTAACTGGTTAAATATAGCAACAAATATGAAGCAAAGTGTCAGTACTGTAAATTGAATATAAATACCACATACCACTGTGAAACACTCACACTCAAATTACTGTCATATATAACAGAGCATTAATATTGCAGAGTGCGTATATATGTTACAAATCACCATTGAACATAACCATATTAAAGCACAATGGTGCTCAAAGTCCAAAAGATGCCCAAAAATTTCATTTAATATGTTGACTTTGTTTGTTTATTTTATAAGCGCTAAAATCTAGTACCATATCACTTAAAATGTAGCTGTTTTTAAAATATCAAATAAATGGAAGTTATGTTAAGCCTTATCACTAGTAAATGTTTATAGAGTATTACATTTATAGATTAGAAATACAGCTACAGTGGATATAAAAAGTCTACACACCCCTGTTAAAATGTCAGGTTTCTGTGATGTAAAAAAATGAGACAAACAAATAATTTTAGAACTTTTTCCACATTTAATGTAACCTATAAACTGTACAACTCAGTTGAACAACAAACTGAAATCTTTTAGGTGGAGGGAAGTAAAAATAAAAAGCTAAAATAATATGGTTGTGTAAGTGTGTACACCCTTAACCATTTGCCAACCGCGTTATAGCCAAATGACGGCTACAGCGCGATTGTCCAGTTCAGAACAGCGTGAGGAAAGTACTGCCGATAACTTGCAATTGTCACAGAACAGATCATGATGATCAGTGCCACCAAGCAGTGCTACCCAGCAGTGCTGTCAGTCAGTGCCCATCATTGCTGCAAATCAGTGCAGCATCATCAGTGCTGACTATCCTTGCCACCTCATCAGTGCCCATCAGTGTTGCCTATCAGTGCTCATCACTGCTACCTATCAGTGCAGCCTCATCAACGCACATCAGTGAAGGAAAAAAATGACCTGTTTGCAAAATTTTATAATAGAAACGAAGAAAAACTTTTTTTTTTAATTTTTTGCTTTTTTTTGTTTATAGTGCAAAAATAAAACACCCAGTGGCGATTAGATATCACCAAAAGAAAGCTCTATTTATGTGTAAAAACTGATACAAATTTCATATGGGTACAGTGTTGCATGACCGCACAATTGTAATTCAAATTGTGAGAGCACTGAAAGCTGAAAATTGGCCTGGGTATGAAGGGGTAAAAAGTGCCTTGTAGACAAGTGGTTAAAATAATACTTTGTTGAAGCACCTTTGATTTTATCACAGCACTCAGTCTTTTTGGGTATGAGTCTATTAGCATGGCACATCTTGATTTGGCAATATTTTCCCGCTCTTCCTTGCAAAAACACTCCAAATCTGTCAGATAGCGAGGGCATCTACTGTGCACAGTCCTCTTCAGATCACCCCACAGATTTCCGATCGGATTCAGGTCTGGGCTCTGGCTGGGCCATTCAGAAACTAGAATCTTCTTCTGGTGAAGCCATTCGTTTGTTGATTTGGATGTATGCTTTGGGTCATTGTCATGCTGAAAGATGAAGTTCCTCTTCATGTTCAGCTTTCTAGCAGAAGCCTGAAGGTTTTGTCTCAATATTGACTAGTATTTGGAACTGTTCATAATTCCCTCTACCTTGACTAAGACCCCAGTTCCAGCTGAAGAAAAACAGCCCTAAAGCATGATGCTGCCACCGCCATGCTTCACAGTGGGTATGGTGTTCCTTTGGTGATATGCAGTGTTGTTTTTGCACCAAACATATCTTTTGGAATTATGGCCAAAAAGTTCAACCTTGGTTTTATCAGACCATAACACATTTTCCCACATGCTTTTAGGAGACTTCAGATGTGTTTTTGCAAAATTTAGCGGGGCTTGGATGTTTTTCTTCGTACGAAAAGGCTTCTGTCTTGCCACTCTACCCCATAGCCCAGACATATGAAGACTATGGAAGATTGGAAAGTACTGGCTGTGTGGTATATGTGACAACAGATATTCCTGCAGCTCCTTTATGTTGCTGTAGGCCTCTTGGCAGCCTCTCAGGCCAGTTTTCTTCTCGACTTTTCATCAATTTTGGAGGAACGTCCAGTTCTTGGTAATGTCACTGTTGTGCCATATTTTCTCCACTTGATGATGACTGTCTTCACGGTCTTCCATGGTATATCTAATGCCTTGGAAATTCTTTTGTACCCTTCTTCTGACTGATACCTTTTAACAATGAGATCCCTCTGATGCTTTGGAAGCTCTTTATTTGGGGTTAATCAGAGGCACTTTAAATGATGGCAGGTGTGTACTGACTCCTATTTAACATGATTTTGAATGTGATTGCTTAATTCTGAACACAGCTACATCCCCAGTTATAAGAGGATGTGCACACTTTTGCAACCACATTATTTTATTTTTTTATGTTTACTCCACCCCCCTAAAAGATTTCAGTTTGTTTTTCAATTGAGTTGTGCAGTTTGTAGGTCACATTAAAGGTGGGAAAAGTTCTCAAATGATTTATCTTTGTCTCATATTTTTTTTTACATCACAGAAACCTGACATTTTAACAGGGGTGTGTATACTTTTTATATTCACTGTATACTATACTGTACAAGAAATTTGCTTTTAAGTCTGTTGTATAATTGCCATATTATGTATATTCAATTAAAGTATATGTAAACCTTAACAATGAACTGTACAATTATCTGTTCCCTTTTGATCTGGTAAATATATCAGAGAAAATCCTTGGTCATATCTGCTTGTCATAAAAAATTTTTTTAAAAATTTTGCTCCTGTAACAAATCAAGTGTCGTCGTGAGCACTTTGCAGCAACATCTCAAGCAGACCTACAGTATTAGCCTTGGTTAACCTCACAGTTTTTACCTTTGTGGACTACATAACATCTACCCCTACCTTGTGGAGAAGTGATCCTAATACATTGACATAGGTTGACAGTGCTGCTTCTCTATAGATACAGTATAATGAGTAGCTAGCAGGTTCACCAGGTGATAAAGTAATATTAAAGGTTTTTTTTCTTGTTTTAAAATGACAAAGATGGTATACTTACCTTCTCTGTGCAGTGGTTTTGCACAGAGCAGCCCTAATCCTTCACTTTCCCCACCGGCACTCCTAGCCCCTCCCCCCTGCCAAATGCCTCCAGAACAAGCCGCTTTTTATGGGGGCACTTGTGTGTGCTCGCACCCGAGCCTTGCCCCGTAACCTGCTTCCTTTGTCCCTGGCTCCTGCTGCTGTACCTGGGCCAAAGAGGAGCAAGAGAACCAAGACAGCCTCCGCTCTCTGTACAGTGCTGGATAGGGATCGGCACCTGGCTCAGGTATATATTTAGGGGTGCTGTGGGGGAAGCTGCACTCAGAAAGTTTTTTACCTTACTGCATAGAATGCAGTTAGGTAAAAATCTTCTTCCCTTACAATCAAAAAAATGCAGCCTGTAAAAAGAAGAAAACAAAATGCAGCCACTGAATCCAAGAACTGATAAGGTTCTGTATACCTGTAAAATGTTTGTTAGTGGGTTTGGATACACTGTAATTCATTAATTGAAGTGCTTTTCATACATGTTCTTCAGCACGTGGCTTAGCACAGGGTGTGCCTCTGTCATTCTGGTTTGTCAGCCTTTCTTGTATTGTAATATACTGAAATTGTTCTTTATTAATGTTACAATAGTGTTATTGAGTACAGAATGTCTGGTTATATATTCCTGGTATATTACCACAATAATAGGCATACATCTGCAAAAAATACATAAAATGATGCTTGTAAAAAGTACTAGAAAAACTTTGGTTTGGGCAGCTTGATCTTAGAAAAAATGTTTTGGATCAAAGAAGTCATGAGCCAGTTTTAATACTTTTATAAATAAGAATAAATCTCTACTACAGGCAAAGATATGTAATGTTCTTGTGTTGTAAAAAATCTTTTTTGGAGGTGGAAACTGTCTTTTGTAGATTGCTAAAGGTTTCTGTTTCATCTAAATGCTTTCTGGATGCTGCACTGAATGTCCTTTGTGTTATACTAAAAAGTAAAAACAAATGCACAGGGGTTGATTTACTAAAGCTGGAGAGTACAAAATCTGGTGCTGCTCAGCATAGAAACCAATCGGCTTCCAGGTTTCTTTGTTAAAACCTAATGAATTAACCCCATAGTGACCAATTTATTAAAGAACATTAAGTGTAGAGTGCAATAACCAACATCAGAGTCTGTCTTTCACCACTGTGACCACAGCAAATTGATCAAAACAAAGCTGATCGATTACTGTACTTTGCACATCACCATTGTTTTTTGCAATGCTTGAAGGGTAACTACTTAAAACCCCTCTTTCTTCATCCCAAAAAGCCTCTGGTGTTCTGGTAGGAATGTATAATTAATTTGTATTTTCATATTGCCTTTGTTCCAAACCTAGCCATACAGCATAATGGCCATTTCCAAACTAAGTTTGCTGTATTATAAGAGGACACTAATATGTTCTATCTGCATCTGAGTTTTATAGTCCAGTCTTTGATTTTGATGGTGAGGACAAGGTGGAGTTGGATTTCCATTTATAAAGAGCAGCTACTCTTTAAATGAAGAAATAGCAAAATGAACAACACATACATATTTTCACAACTTTATTCACCTTTTGCACTTGGGTATGCTAAAATCACAATCCCTCAAGTAGTTTGTAGCCTTCTCTCCTGAATAAACCTCACTTGGATGATGCTGCCAGAGCATTCCATAGGTTCAGTAATACCCTCATTGTCACCCCAGTGAACATAATCGAAAAAAAAAAAGCAGCCCAAGCCAGACATATAGTGAAAAACCAGCAGTTATATAAAACTCAGAATAAACGAAAAAGTAAGTAGAAGTCCTGACTTTAGTGCAGTTGCTGTTTTTTCTGGTTGGCACAATATGTACAAGTCTGAAATGTATGGAAACTGTTTTACATGCCAAAGAATATAGAGTTCTATTTAACCAGAATTGTGACCCATGTATCCTAGCCATGTTCTCGACTTCCACCACATCAGCAGCTTGTTCAAGAACCCTCCATCAGCCTGTTGACTGATAAGTGAAGGACATTAGAACATTGCTGAGGCCCCCGTTCTGCTTACTGTCTTCTCTTCACAAGACAGCATGTTCTCTGCCAGCATGTGTGCATGGAGTACAGCCCATTTGGCTCCCAGTGCTTGGTTCCTCTCCCAGGGCTGTAGGGATGGTCAAGACAGTTTCAGGTATATTTGCAAGTTACTTTCAAACTAATTTCTAAAAAATAAATACATAACTGTATTTGTGTTTTTATCTGTCCAAAGTTCAGTGGGAGGTGTAAATGTAGGCAGATATCAACATGCTCTATATTTAAGCGAATTACCAGGTTATGTAGGTAACTGCCTAAATGTGCTTTTAGATAGTACCTCAATCTGTTTTTGTACTTCTTGTAATACTCTGCGCATTTCCACTCAGACTTGGAGAACAAGGGACATCATTATGAACCAATCAGGTTTTACTTAAATACGTAGGTCCACGAATATAGCAAATGAAGCTTGCTGATTGGTCGATGGAAGTGCAGAAAATAACTCATCATATAGCTGCTGTTCCTTCACTATCTAATCATGGTCGTAACCAAGCTGAACTGCTTTAACTTTAGTAAGGAAAGGTATATGGTCAGGACTTTGTATTGTGTTTGGTATTTGGGTCTGGATTTAAAGACTGGCTAAATAGAATCACTATGTTTTAAATCAGTAGTAAACACTGCATGGTCACTTGTACCTACAGGTAAGATTATAATAACACTTACCTGTAGATACAATTAATATCTCCTAATAAACGTGCACCATTTAGGAGATATTCTCTATTACTGTAGCCGGTGATGTCACTTGCACATACGCACAACGCTCTGAATTGAAGGCATAGCGAGTATCCAGAGCACTGTGCCGCAATCATGACTCCCATGCACATGTGCAGGAATGAATTCATTTGGCCTGGCCATTCAGATGTCCGGAGCCCGAAAACCTAAAAGGAAGAACGGGTGAAGATGGAAGGCCTCTCAGCAGTTTTAAGGTAAGTCTTTCATAATGCGCTGGTATACTAGCACATTATGTCATTACCTTGCAGGAGGACTTTTTTTTTGGCAGACTTGACTACTGTTTTAACCGTTTCAATACCGTGCAATTTTACACCTTCCTGCCCAGGCCATTTTTCAGGTTTCAGCACTCTCACACTTTGAATGACAATTGCGCGGTCATACAACATTGTACACAAACTAAAATTTTATAATTTTCTTCACACAACTAGAGCTTTCTTTTGGTGGTATTTAATCACCACTGGGGTTTTTATTTTTTGCTAAATTAACAAAAAAAGACCAAAAATTTTGAAAAAAAAACACATTTTTCTTTGTTTCTGTTATAAAAGTTTACAAATAAATAGTTGTTCTTCATAAATTTAGGCCGAGATGTCTTTGGTGAAAATAACCCAAATTAGGATGTATTTTTTAGTTTGTAGGAAAGTTAGAGAGTTCACAAACTATGGGATAGATCTGAATATTGATCAATCCTGAAGTACTGACAGCCAATCTAATTTCTTGAGGTCCAAGAATGTCAGAACAGTACAGATATCCCCAAATGACCCCTTTTTGCAGAGTAGACAGTCCGACGTACTTCATAAGAGGCATGGCGAGTTTTTTGAAGTTGTATTTTTTTGTCATAATTTTTCGGAAAATGAAAAAATTAAAAAAATTATTTTCACTATTCTTTTTTTTTACATACTGTCACCAGTGCAGTACAGCATCATCATATAACTGGCATGGCGGTGAACAGGGACACTGACTGGTGACAGTATGAAAAAAAAAAAAATTTAATTTTTTTTTTTTATTATATTTAATTTTTTATTACTGTTTTAAAAAAAATTTTAAGATTTTTTTTTTTTCATACTTTACTATGACCAAAGTAGTACAATGTTACCATAGTAACATTGTACTACTTTGGGGAAGTGATCAGTATTTTTTTTTTTTTATACACAATTTGCTTATAGCAAAGAATTACTTTGCTATAAGCAAGCATTTACCTGAATGAAATCGATTCATTCAGCTTTTTTTTTTTTTTTTTTTTTTGTGCTTAGCTGTGATTTTGTCACAGCTAATCACATGACATGTGCATGTGATTAGCTGTGACCATTCACAGCTAGGCACTAGTATACAATGAATGGCATGAATGAAGCCATCCATTGTATACAACTGTCATGTGACCTGCTGTGATTGGTCACAGCAGGTCACATGGTACCAGCAACGGGAGCCGGTACTCGGATCTGTCATCGGCCGTGTCCGAGGTGCACGGCCGATGACAGATCGCACTGCTGCGCCGCTCTGCATTAGCGCAAACTGCGCATGTGCGGGAGCACGCCAAATGGCGTGCACCCGGAGTGCAGAGACACTTTTGAAGCTGCCAAACGGCCATTGGCCGGGCGGCTAATGGTTAAGGAAGTAAGACAGGTCACATAGCATATTAATGTAGAAATAACAATATTTATTATTATTTATTTCAGGTACTTATATAGCGCAGTCAATTTACACAGCACTTTACATATGTATTGTACATTCACATCAGTCCCTAACCCTCAAGGAGTGTACAATCTAAGGTCCCTAACATACATTCATATACAAGGGCCAATTTAGACAGGATCCAATTAACCTACCAGCATGTCATTGGAGTTTATGGTGACTTTACTGTTTATGCACCTGTGAAGATATATCTACCTGACTTAGTTTTTATTTTATGACATTTATTGTAATACTTAGTTGATTTGGTCACTGAGTAGAGACTCTGGTGTGCTGTGACAACCTAAGGGAACAAGTTCAATCTCTTCCAAATATGTCTCTCATCCACTTCAGTTAGGGAAGCTGTAAGTGTTTGAATATTGAATGCATTCCCTTGGTTAGTTTGAAGTTTTAATTTCGTAAGGATTTCATCCATGAAATGTGTAAAATTAATAGAAGGAACTAAACTTGAAAGATTAACCTTTTTCCATTGTTGTTTATATGGCTTTAAAAAATGGTAATCTCAACATTAAATGCACTGAGTTAGAAGAATCAGAATGACTCCTTCTGCAGTGCTCTTATTATGTATGAATTTAAGCCTCTTACCATGAATAATACATATGTGAATATAAAAGTGAATATCATTGGAAAAGGATAAAGTGCACACAAAAATGGAACATACCGAACGATTCTCTAAAAAAAAGTTCTCTTTTATATACCAGTTAAGTGCCCAAACTGACAGTTTTAGAAACTCTGCATTTGCTATGCAATCATGTTATTAATCTTTTGCTAGCAGGACACTAGAGCTGTTAGAGATGAGTATGAGCAGAGGTGTAGTGATGACCTTTTGTATCCAATGCATGTTGTTTTATTGATACGGACTAATGTGATACCATGCGTTGTACGTACATAGCTAAGCAACAGGTTTACTTGCTTACCTAATGAAGAGATGAAGCTTTCTTTGCCTACCCTCTTATGACACAGCTGGGTGCCTGAGTGGTTAGTCGCCAAGCACCAGTGTTGACACATGGAAGGAAGGGGCATGAAATAGATGCTCCTCCCATACCTGTAAGTAGCAGGTATGACAATATGCTTCCCCAAGATAATATAGCAAGAGTGCAAAGGGTAAAAGTAAATATATGGACTTGGCATATAAGTGAGCCTGTTGCTTTGCATTCATGAGCAAGCCAAAGGTTCATCCTAAAAGTTCTAGCCTTTGAATGTGGAGGAAAGACACAAAATTAAGAACGTTGCCCGGTGTAGCTAACAATTTTACTCTTTACACACTTTAGAGGAATATGCTTTATACATATTTCATGTTGGAGGTTTACATCCACTTTAAAAGTGAGCAAATCTCTGGTTGTTAACAGAACTAGTATCTCTGAGCAGCACTTCCCCTCTCACTCTCCTTACCCCCTTCTGCCATGACAGCAGGTGGGGGTTTTTTACCCCCGGACCAGCTGTCACTTTCAAAATTGTCATGGCTGTGCGGAGCTCAATCTGTGAATGAAGAAACTACAAGTCCTGTCTGCAGCAGAATGACTTGTAGTTCTCAATGGACTGCAAGTGTGCTGGTGCACACCTTCATACTCCATAGACACTTCCTACAGCTTTCAAACATAAAGCCCACCAGGGGCGAGGTGAAACATGTTGAGGGAATGGCTTGGATGAATTGAGCTGAGGCTGCTTATATCTGCTAACCACTTAGGCTGGGTGAGGTGTGCTCAGGTTGGGGTATCTCTTCCTATTTCTACAGCGTGCTTTGGGTCGGGGACCACTAAGCATTTATTGTGGGTCACAGAAAGCTTATATGTTGATATAGGCAAGAAAGCTGGAGGATATGTCTGCAGGATAGTAGAAGCACCCCCCCCCCCCTTTTGGAAAACTAAACATTCCAAGGTATTTGCTAAGGGGCATTACAGATCTCATTCGTTGCCACAGGTTTTTGGAAAATGAAGAAATAAAATTGAAATATTTTTTATTTTTATTTTTTTTCAAAACCCTGTGATAAAAATGTTATCTGAAAAATACTTACCATGCCTCTTATCAAATTCCTCAGAGTGTTTGCTTTCCAAAAAGGGGTCATTTAGGGGAGGGGGCTTGTCCTATCCTGGCGCTTTAGGGCCTCTGAAACTGTTAAAAACTAGTGAGGAAGTGATATGAGGAAATATGCCCTTTTAAGGCCTAAGGTAGTCATTAGATTTTGGGGGCCTGTATGTGGATAGGCTGCCAAAAAGTCTCTCACATGTGGTATCTCCATACTTGGGAGAAGTAGCAGAATGTTTTTTGGGATGTTATTCCACATATAGCCATGGCATATGTGAGCAATATATCATTTAAGTGACAACTTTGTGGGGGGAAAAAAAAGTCATTTTCCAAACATTTTTTGCAAAAAAAATGAAATCTTCCATGGACTCAACATGCTTCTCAGCAAATTCCTTGGGGTGTCTACTTTCCAAAAAGGGTTGTTTTGGGGTTTTTTTGTACTTCCATGGCATTTTAGTTCCTCAAGAAATGAGAGGAGCAGTCAGAAAGTAAAAGCTATGTAAATTCCAGTATATATATACCATAGTTTTTAGACTATAACTTTCACACAAACCAATGAATGTACATGCATTGGGTTTTTTTTTACCAAACACATGTAGCAGAATACATTTCAGCCTAAATTTATGACTAACTTGAGTTTATAGGATATTTTTTAGAACCGAAAGTAGAAAATAACTTTTTTTTTTTTTTTCAAATTTTTCAGTCTTTTTTTCGTTCATATCACAAAAAATGGTGATAAAATACCACCAAAAGAAAGCTCTATTGGGTAAAAAAAAAAAAAAAAGGGGCATCAATTTCATTTGGGTACAGTGTTACATGACTGTGCAATTACCAGTTAAAATAGCACAGTGCTGAATAGCAAAAAATTACCTGGTCAGGAAAGGGGGTAAATCTTTTGGAAGGCAAGTGGTTAAAGAGGCCCAAGATTGTGTGTACATTTGTCTACATGACTGTAAGATTGCATAAACCATCTGCCAACAACTATTATGTGTCTTGGGTTTGCCAGGGGAGCTCATTCACGTATTGATTAGTTGCAATAACCCTGTGATGTCTTCATGCATGCAAGGGCGCATGTTAGTATTGGAATAGGAAGTGGGTGGTACTCTAACACAGGCTTGGGCTTTCTAGCTCCCTAGTGCAGGGTGATGGCACAAACGGGTGTAAATGCATTTTTACCTATTTTGTATTCAGTGTTTTAATAAACAAGCTTGCACAATGAAGAATCTATATGTCCTTTTCTCTATCCTGGGTTGCATGGAGTATGATATGCAAGGAAAGCAGCAGCCATTATTCATTCTGGTGGAGTTTCTGTGCAGTTGGAGGGGCTTAATAACATCTGTGTTTTTTGGTCATCTCATTTAATTAAGTGGTTAATATTAGAAGATGAGTTTTTCATCATTTGGGTGGCCCTGGGAGAGAAAAATATGATCTGTTCTGAAGAAACTGGAGTAAACTCATCCCTCGTTTAGTATACTGTACTCTTCTTAGTGGACTTTTGCACATTGTTGGGCACTTCCTGCACTTTTGTTTTGCAGTGATTATTTATTGAAGATGAAATTTCATGTATTGTAGTTTTGCATTTTTACATGCAGTTTGAGTGTTCATTTATTTCAGTATTGATTGTGGAAATGCACTCTCTTTCAGATTTGATCATGTTTATTATCATTTTGATATTTATACAGTAGCTAAGGGTATAAGGGGTTATAAGGAAGCACAGATTTTTAAAATGTATTTATTCAAACTGTGTCCCTACTCCAAAAGGAATAATTGAGAGGAACTACTGAATGTACTCTGACTTTCCTGGTCAGCATACTTTTTCCTGTCAGTGGCTCAAAGTGGGTCTAATGGGTCAGCATAATAAACAGGCAGCTAGCATTTTCAGAGAAACATTACGAATGGCAGCCTCTATATGTCTTTCTGGAAAGGCTTATTTTAATGGAAATGTGAAAACAAAAGTGCAGCGCCTAAGTGAATATAACAGTCTTATAATCAAAAACCAAAGTGTAGATAATCTGACAAAAATAACCAACAAAACTGTGACTTTAAAAAGTGACTCTTCTCAGTGGTAAATAAGAACTCCAACAGTTGTCCATATGTAGTTTTCATCCAACAGTCCATATATATTACCACATGTTGCTCTAAACTACCACCTTTTCAAACTCACCAGCTATTAAACCAAGTGTTAAGCTGCATCAGAAAGGCAGCAGACAGCATTTTTAGCGCAGAGAAAGCATCACAGAATGGGAATCCATCTGCATTGTAATCTTACACTTGCACATGTGGCTTCCAGCACCACTGATATATCAAGCCTAAGAGGAACACTCACCACAACCAAGCCCCAGAAAAGGTATATAGTGTAGTAATGTATTCATAAAATCAGCTTCTATCCATACACCAAAGTTTAAAGGTAAATCTACCATGTGGGGACATTCACTTACTAAGATGGCTGCCGGTCCCAGCAGCACGTAGCTCCTCCCCACTCATTTTTGTGCACATGCATGGCTTAAGGGATACTAAATGCTAGCATCACCTGCATACGCACAAAATGCGCTAGGAGGAGCTACATGCTGACGTTGCGCTTCTGGGACTGGTAACTCACAGTGGCAGATGTGTGCAATGACGTCACTCAATCAGGCTCCAACGGAAATGTTTCAGCCAAAAGGGCTTTCTCAAAGAAAGGAGGCTTACTGCACCATGAGGCTTCTCATTTATTTTATATATGTGGATGCTGTGGTCATGAATCCCATTCAAACTGGTCATATGCTAATGATTTGTGCTGGATGGATGGCCCATTGAGTGGGCTACTTGAGTGTTACCTTTTTTCATGAGCGCATTTAGATCTCCAGTGCTGAGATCTATAATATTTGGTAAGCAACTTTGCATGTCTGGTTTCACTCAAGCACTGGAGCACTTTATTGGGATATTTTTTTTGCACTATTGACACTTTTTTCATCACTGGATTTCATTGATTATTAATTTTGGACTTTTTTGCACTTTATTTTGTAGGACTATGTTACATATAATTTTATTCATTTTTTTATTTTAATTTATTTGTATTTTATTTTTGTGATTGAGTTACATACTTTCTGCACTTTTTTTTAGTGAACATTTTGTTACATACCGTATATTTTTGTACTGTTTTGGACTTTGTTATATACCTGTATATTTAGAACTCTTTTTTGCACTTTATATATTTGCACTCTTTTTTTGAGTCATGTTTATATCATGTTGATGCTAATTCTTTATTTATATTTATTTATATGTTTTAGTGGGTGAGTGCACCTGTCTTTCTTTAATAAATTTTATTTGCAATAAAATATGTAGTAAAGACATGACAAAGAATCTAATGAGAACAAGGCTTAAAAAGTATAGTATGTAATCCCAACCACGTAAAGTGCTTCTAAAGTAAAAAGGATTTTAATGCATTCTCTGCATTATAGTGGTTCTAAAGTCCTGCATTAAGGTGAAAAAACATGTGCAAATGATCCCCCGGCCCCTCCCTTATATTTACCTGATCTTGATCCAGTGCTGTGGCTGAGAGCAGTGTCTCTCTCCGTGATTGATAGCCATTGGCTCCCACTAGCTCCATCAAATTCTGTGACAGGGGCACGGCTGAGCTGCACTGTCTGCATCTATATATGAAGACAGGGCAGCTCGGGATCTTGCCCGCATGCCACTTCCTGTGGGGGCACTTGAAGAAGAGGAAAAGACAGGAGCACCTGTGGGGGACCCCAGAGGAGGATTGTGGCTGACCTCTGCAAAATCTTTGAATAGAACAGGTAAGCATAACGTGTTTTTTAATAAGAAAAAACAAACACAAAGGTTTACAATCACTTTAAGGTGAAAAAAACCTCCCACCACCTATCCTACCCACCCCCATCCCTAAACACTCACCTGGCTCCTGTCACTGCTTTAGTGCTGTCTTGGCTGCAGCACTACTCTACTCACTTCCTGGTCTCACAGGAGACACTGATGGCAGCAGGGTCGGTCCATAGGCAAAGTACTATAAGGAGGGAGCAGGTTGTGGGTGGGTGTGTGTGTGTGTGTGTCTATGGATGCACACATCCTGGCTCGGGAATGCGTGTACATGGGTGTCTCCATAGCATCTGTCTTAACAAAGAGGCATCCAGAGCAGGGAGGTGTGAACAGCACTGCCGGGGGCCTGGTAGAAGAGGAGGTAAGCGACCACTCTCTGCATTGTCATTGCACAGAATGGGTATGCACTGTATATCCTCTTTTTTTATTTTAATAAAATATTATCCTTTAGTATCAATTTAACTTTCATATAAGCTATAATGTGGTAATGTCACTTCAGAAGTCATTTCAAAACCCATCAATGTGCTAAAATTATAAAAAGAAAAAAAAAATAGTGCCATAGCTGTATTATTAAAAACAAAACAAACCAGCTTTGTCTGCAATGCTCTATCTCTGGTGCTGTCCCCCACAGTAACTCCTTTTTAGTACAGGATGTCTTTCAAACCAACCAAAATTTTAAGGTACATTTTAATGCTGCTTTATGTCAATGCATCTAAAACTGCAACATGCAGTGAAATAAAAACTATACGTGTGCAAAATGCAGAAAATGCATATAGACTCTCAGTGGTTCATGTCACACTGCCACTTCTTACTCCCATCATGCTGGGCTCATGTTACTTTACTAGCTTCCTGTCCAAGGGGTGAGCCTTCCTGGAAATCCCACTAACATTAAGCTATTCATTTATGTCATTAGGAGGTAACAAGGCTTCTGAAAAATAGACTGCATTAAGTTGTATACATTTTCTCTATACACATATACTGATGCAGGACACTAATATATGTAACTTTTTTAAACTTTAATTAAAATATAAACATAGCTGAAACCCTAAGCAAACACACTGTTTATATTAATGTAATACTGCAATAAAATTTGAATATGGTTCAGCAAGGACTTGTACAATGGGCATGTTTCTATCTACTGTTTGACCAAAACTCCCTGATCAATACAATTCTAAAGATCATTATTTTCATTACTTTTTTTAGGTTTATGGATGAACTTCCAAATTCAGTCACTGCATGGTTGGGTCAAGAAGATGGATGTAGTAAGTGTAAATGAGATATAGTAAACACTAATTTGTTGTTTCAAGATGTGATGCAGATTGTTTAAGCACCAATGTTTCACTTCAATAGGAAACTATCATAAATGCAAGGCATCTAACTGTGCTCTAAGAAGTGTATGTAATGAACTGTAACAATGGCCTATTAATTCTGCCGGAATCCAGCAGCAATGGTCAGAGGTGCTACATGAACCATATTCCTTTCTCTGCAAAATAAGATACTTGGAAACAAACCTAATGTTCAGGAATAGGGAAAGGGCTGTATTTATATATGTTATAAAACAGAACAATGTGCTATTGTTCTTCTCTTCACCGAGACTTGTTCACGCACAATGAGCATGCAATATTAAATTAATTTGTGTTTTCCAATCAGTGAGAGTGCCAAAATACCCATATGCAAATAGAAATTTGTACTGCCATATGGTAATGTAATAAACATTACATTACCCTCTGGGGCCAAAGTAATTTTACATCTTCGTTGCCAAAGGGGCCGTTCATTTGTCACATAGGGATGCCCTGGATGTCACTGATATAACCAAGAGTAAAACAAGCCTACCATTTTCAATATTGTGGTACAGACCTGTAATCCTGAGGCCTGTTCATTGCTGTCTTATAATATTTCAGAAACATGGGAATACTAACCTGTACTCTTAAAGGGAATCTATTGTGCATGTATGCATATGTGTATGGAAAAAGTGTGGGCTTGTATGTATGATATATATATATATAATATTTTATTTTTTGTATGTCAGGAAAATATATTTTTAAAATATTTTTTACTAGATATCTTGTATTCTCATTTTTAGCCAGCAGGCCGATCAACAGACCTTGTTTTTGTGCCTTAAAGCAATACTTACTGTATATCCTAATCATACAGTACAGGACATAGGCTGGACATGTGATTTGACACTGGCAAAGCTTTTAGACACTCCCTTTGGGCGTACCCCCAAAACCCCACCTGATTCTGTGAAACCTATTTTTTTTGCTAGTGTCCTTAGGTATGGCACCTCTTCTCTCTTATAGAGCAGGTTCTGCGTACAACTAGTTCTTATTTACTTCAAATTTTTCAATCAGCTCTTCACTGCCTCCTACTATAACAATAGAAGCAGTGCACCCGCATTGGTGTGCACATACCTGGACCCCACGCTCTGGAGGTGGCTTGCAAAGTTGCTTCAAGTGCTGGATTCTGCTTGGGCACTCACCTTGGCACTGAGTGCAATACAGGTTGTTAGCCACATGGTGCTATACAGGTCAAGGACTGATACTGTAGCCTTATAGCAAGTGTGATACTTCTCCACTACTTGAAATACACTTACATTTTTACATAAAAACAGAAAACCAAGAATTTGGTTGCCTTTTTTCATTTATTGAGTATTTGAACTTTCAAACTTGGTTGTTAAAATGCCACCATTCAGAGTTTGGTCTAAGGTGGATGACCAGATGTTACATCACATTCCAGGTCACACTATTACACTTACTTTCGTCTCGAGCCCTTATGTACTCGGGCACTTCCTCATACCCTTTTGCCATGAGGACTTTGCTACAGGATGGTTGACACCTAGGTGGCTGTGTATCTTTCTATGGATATGCTTATGACATTTCCACATCCTACTCCATGGGTGCCCCACAAGGGAATACCCTCACTGATAGCAGTGGCAAAATCAAGACTCAAGTGAACTGCAGCAAAAACTCGGGCACAGAGCCCATGAAAAACACAGAGTGATGATGCTTCTCATGCACCAGAGCAGGACCCTATTTTAACACCAGTCTCTGCATCCAATTCTAGCTCTATTTCAGGCATGCAACAATGGCCTATCTGACAAAGGTAGATTTTTCTGCAACTATGTCTGAATTTCTCAGACAACTAAGGCCTTGTTCACACAATATGTGCATGAAAACTTACAGGTTTAACTTGCATAAAATATTTTGGGCTTGTTCACACCATGTGCAGATACATGCAATTTTTAATGTAGGTCTCTTCAAGGACACAATGCAAACTTTTGTTTTCTATGTGCCTTGTTCACATTACAATATTGGTGTCATGTGAGGTGTTTTCTGTACAGAAAACTGCACACAGATTTAACATTTCTGTGCAGAAAAAATATATATAATACCAGTTTTGCGGTGTGAACAGAGCACATAGAAAAGAATTGTTTTGTAATTTGTGTCCTTGCAGAGAAGGTGCAGAAAAATGCACATCTCTGCACATGGTGTGAGCAAGGCCTAGCAGCCATCACTGTCCAGAGCTCAAAAACACTAGGCTGCTTCTCCTTCCCCACCCTCTCTACCTGAATTTTGAAGAAGGATGTCTCTTTGGTGATGCAATGGACAAGTACATAAAGGATGGCACAGAAGGAAAAGTTCTTCTACATCAGAAGACTCCCAAACTCCAATCTCCAGGAGATTCTACCTCCTCAAAATGAAGAACACCTCATGGCTCTCCTCAAGCTTCTTCTTCAGAGCCAGAATTTAGCTTTCCTTTTGGCTCAAGAACTGAAACAGCCCACCAAGTCTACTCCAAAACCTTCTTTACAATGAAGGGGTGCCCTCATTCCTAAGAGTTGGATATGTCTGCTAGTATGCATTCCTGTGGGTTACAGACATCCCAGATCTATGGATTCAACTGATGGTTTTAAGGGGGTACAAGATAGAATTTAAAACTCTACCCCCTTGTCCTTTTTCTTTTCTCAAACCAACCAAAATTTGCCCAAGGACAGTCAAATTTGCAGACTACCACAGGCCTTCTTTTGTTCCAGTGAGTGGGTGTACTGGTCCCTCTGGAGGATGGGTTGAGAGATTCTATTCAAACCTGTTCACGTACCAATACCCAGTGTGGGGTAAACATGTGCAGAACGAAGAAATCAATTTCATTATTTAATATTTTAGTTTAGTTAAATTCGTTTTTGGAATTTGTTTTGTTTATTCATTTTCAAATTCCATTAGACTAAATAGTAAAATATTGAATCGGCATTTGAATTTATTCTATTCGAAATTTGAATTTTGGAAGATGGTTTTATTGTTTCTATTCAATGCTATTCTATTGCTTTTCTGTTATATTCTTTTATTTTCTATTCATTTCTATTCTAATTCGAATTTATTCCATTCAAAATTTTTATTTCAGAAGGCAGTATTATTTTTTCTATTTTATTCTATTCCTTTATTTTCTATTCTATTCTGTTTTACTTTAGTCTTTTCTGTTCTGTTTTAATGCTATTCTATTCTTTTATTTATTATCGTATTTCATTCTGTTTTTGTTTTTGAATTCTGCTTTGTTCTCAAATTCGATTAGAATTTTGGATGAAATTAGTTTTGTTATGTCGGTTTCATTTAAATTTGTTCCTGCTGTAATTTGAAAATATCCAAATCTCCAAATAATGAGTCTGAAATTCGATTTGAAATGGAAAAAAAATCAGAACAAAACGAACTGCACATTTCTAGCGTGGGGTATTTGTCCCATTCTGGCCTTAAATTCCTAAACAAGCACCTTTTGTATTTCAGCGTTTCACATGGAATCCACAAGCTCAGTTGTTGCCTCTCTGAGACAAGGAGACGCCTATGTACATATTCTCATGTACCCACTTCACCTCATTCTGTGCTTTGCAGTAGGATACAAACCTTTCCAATTTATTGCACTGCCATTTGGCCTATCTTCTGTACCCAGAGTATTCACAAATATGCTCTACTCACCCTCCTCAGAACTCATGGCATCCAGGTGATAGGTACCTAGACAAGATATGAAAGATTCATCTTCCTCAAAACTGTCTGAAAACATCAGGACTATTCAGATTCTTCAGGATTTTGGTTGAGTAATCAAGTTTCAAAAGTCTGCCCTTCAGCCTTCCCTTCATTTGGAATACTTAGGACCCATTATATACCTAGCCCATGCAAAAGTTTTCCATCCAGTAAACAACCTTCTCTCTCTAAGATCTCATGCTTTGACGATAAGATCCAAAAGACACCCCTCATTAGATTTTCCATGAGAGTTCTTGGCCTCATGGTAGCCTCATCTGAGGCAGTTCCATTTGCTAAAATTCACTCAAGGCCTCTCCCACACAACTTCCTGTTGGCCTGGAGCAAACCTTTTCTTTAACCTCGGTATGATTTCTCCAGGCAAAAAGGAACTCCTTACAGTTGTGGCCAAAATTATTCAACCCCCACTGAAATTGAGTGTTTTGGCCAGTTTGACATTGCTTTTGATCATTCAGTCATCTTGCTTACATTTACATTAAAGAGGCACTTGTAGGTCAGACAAATATAACATAACAGTTATAATGAAATAACCACAAATGTCTTTTCTGTGCTCACAGCATTATCAGTTTTATTCAACCCCCAAGTGACATTCAATCTTAGTACTTAGTACAGCATCCTTTTACAGTTATAACAGCTTTTAAACGTGAAGCATAGCTTGACACAAGTGTCTTGCAGCGATCTACGGGTATCTTCGCCCATTCTTCATGGGCAAAGGCCTCCAGTTCAGTCACATTCTTAGGCTTGCGCACTGCAACTGCTTTCTTTAAGTCCCACCAGAGGTTCTCAATCGGATTTAAGTCTGGTGACTGCGATGGCCACTCCAAAATGTTCCAGCCTTTCCTCTGCAACCATGCTCTAGTGGACTTGGAGGTATGCTTGGGATCATTGTCCTGTTGAAAGGTCCAACGTCTCCCAAGCCTCAGGTGTGTGACGGACTGCATCACGTTTCCATCCAATATCTCCTGGTACTGAAGAGAATTCATGGTACCTTGCACACGCTGAAGCTTCCCTGTACCTGCAGAAGCAAAACAGCCCCAAAGCATGATTGACCCTCCACCATGCTTCACAGTAGGCAAGGTGTTCTTTTCATCATAGGCCTTGTTCTTCCTCCTCCAAACATAGCGTTGATCCATGGGCCCAAACAGTTCTAATTTTGTTTCATCAGTCCACAGAACACTATCCCACAACTTTTGTGGTTTGTCCACATGGCTTTTGGCATACTGCAGTCGACTCTTCTTATTCTTTGGAGACAGCAAGGGGGTACGCCTGGGAGTTCTGGCACGGAGGCCTTCATTACGCAGTGTGCGTCTTATTGTCTGGGCTGAAACTTCTGTACCCACATCTGACAAATCTTTTCTCAGTTCCTCAGCAGTCACACGGGGACTTCTCTCCACTCTACGCTTCAGGTAGCGCACAGCAGTCGAAGTCAGCATCTTCTTTCTGCCACGACCAGGTAGCGTTTCAACAGTGCCCTTTGCCTTGAATTTGCGAATGATGCTTCCTAAGGTGTCTCTTGGTATGTTTAACATCTTTGCAATCTTCTTATAGCCATTGCCCTTCCTGTGAAGAGAAATCACCTCTTCTCTTGTCTTCCTGGACCATTCTCTTGCCTTCACCATGTTTGTAACCACACCAGTAAATGTCTAGAAGGAGCTGAGTATCACAGTCATTTTAAAGCTGCCTAATTGGTGCTTATTATGCTTGATTGCTGCTCGGTGACATCCACAGGTGTTTTCAATACCTGATGGAAAGCACCTGTATGAACCTCTGTTCTTCAGAGTGGTAGTCTTTAAGGGGTTGAATAATTGTGGCAATGAAGAAACCACATAAGAACCATTTACTACTGTATTACATAAACAATTGATGTCATTTTAGTTGCATTTGGGTAGTTACAACGTCCTTGTAGGATTTGATTCTGAATACAATTCCAAATGTACACTATAGTCCCTAAACCCCTTTACAGCATTGGGGGTTGAATAATTTTGGCCACAACTGTAGCTTGATGGAGTTCCAAACCAGCCTTGGAAATTGGAAAGTTGTTTTCTCCCATACTCATGGAAGGTGGTAGAAACAGATGCCAGCCTTACAGGCTAGAGAGGCGTGTTCCCATCTCTCACAGTTCAAGGAACCTGGTCACTGGCAACATCTTGGAGATCAAAGCAATAAACTTAACTCTGCATAGCTGGACCCCCTTCTTCAGGATCACACAATCCGCGTGTAATCAGAATGCCACTGCACTGTTCTATATAAATCATCAGGGTGGTGCCAGAAGTCAGGTGGCCTTGAAGACAGTATGTCAGTTCATCTCCTGGGTGGGGAAACACTGTCCAGCAACCTTTACTGTCAACATCCCCGGAGTGGACAATTGTAAGGCAAATTTCTTCAGTTGTCATCACCTGTTCCAGGGGGAAAGATCACTGCATCCTGAAATGCTCAACCTCCTATGTCAGAAAAGGGTGTGCTCCAGATTCAGACATCTTGGCCTCCAGGTTGAAGAACAAGTTACCCCTGTTTGTGGCCAGGACCAAGGATCCTCTAGCACTGTTATTGGATGCTTTGGTATTTTGTACTCTGTTCAGGTTAATATATGCCTTCCCTTTACTGCTTTGCAAAACATAGGAAAAGAAAAAAAATTAGTGATTCTCATTGTACTAAACTGACCCAGAACACCCTGGTACACAGACATACAAAAGATACTAGGAGAAGCCCCCCGAGTCTCTTCCAAACAGGCCAGTCCTGCTGTCTCAAGCATCCCCTGTTCCATTTTGCTTCTCAGACACCTTAATGGCATGGCTATTGAAACCAGGGCCTGACTCTCATTCTCACAACACTGAAAGCTAGAAAAGCCACTTCAAGAAAAATCAAATGTGTGTGGAAATCCTTTTTCACTTGGTGTGAACACAGGCAATGCAGCCCCAGAGATCACTTACCTTGCATTCTGGCCTTTCTATTATCAGTACTTGACCAGAATATGATTTTAGGTGTTCTTAAGGAACATGTTTTGGCCTTTATCATTCTATTTCAAAATCCTTTCCCTTATTAAAATCTGTACTCAAGGTGTAGCAAGGATCAGACCCTCATTACAGCACCTTGGGATCTTAGTTTGGTTCTCTCTGTCCTGCAGACACCACCTTTTGAACCCATTAGAGAACTCCCCTTGGGTGATCTCTTCCATGGCTGATCTCTTTATGGCTATCACATCTGTTAGGCATGTTTCTCTTTTGTAAGTAGCCTTTCCTGAATCGTCATAAGGATAAAATGATCTTACAACCCAGACTCTCCTTCCCAAGATGGTAAGTCTTCCATCTCAATTAAGACATTGTTCTTTCTTCTCTGTGCCCTTCCCCTAAGCATTTCAAGCAACTTGCTCTCCATTGCCTGGACATGGTCAGCGCTATCTGAAAGCCACAATATCTATTCCAAAAATGTACTCCTTTTTTTTTTGGTCTTTTCAACAGGATCTTGAAAGGGACTTCCTGCTTCCAAGTATACTATTGCTGGATGGATAAGACAACTTATTGTAAGAGCTTACACTCTAATGCAAGGTAGACAATGTTTCAGAGGTGGAGATCTATCTGAACAACGTTAGAGATCAACGATCACCGGACTTCTGTGCCCTTTTTCTTTTTAAAGAAATTAGCTAGCAAGGCCTAATTAAATAGTAAGGAAAACTTGGAAAGATATAACAAAATAAAAATGTCACTGTAAAAATATAAACTTGACCTGTCTTTAAAAATGGATAGTATCAATCAGCAGAGCAGTGGACAGTGTTAGTAGGGCAGTGGATGGTGTGTGGACAGTGTCAATAGAGCAGTGGATGGTGTCAGAAGGGCAGTGGATGGTGTCAGTAGTTTTACATTTGTTTTTAATAATTTTTAAAAATTTGCTTTCTATATTTTTTTTTTAACAGCCTTGTTGGGGGACTTTGGTGAAATAACAGGGGCCTAAACAGACCCATGATGTCTAATTTGTGAGAGCGAATGAATGAAGAGGAATAACTATGCACAGTATCCATGTTCATTTACAAACCGAAGCATAGTAAATACCATTTGCTATGCTTCAGTTATGAATGAACACAGCGATGAGTACCTATCACTCACTGTGTTCATTTAGAAATAGAAGGGGCTGGTAAATATATCATATGCCCCTTATCCCTATCCTGAAAGTATCTCCCACAGCAGCTGGGAGGAGAGGAAGCCAGCAGCACTGTGAGGATGGGGGGACCAGGGGAGCACACTGGGGACTTGGGCAGCAGAAGGAAAGGGAACCTAGACAGGAGGGATGGCTCCTGCAGCAGCTGAATGCCAGTGGGAGGTAAAGGAAGAGAAGCCGGCATTCAGCTGTTACAGGGACACAATCTATCCATTAACTGCTCACAATTGACAGGTTTCAGATCCCCACTCTAAAGGTTAAGGTACCTCCAGTAGCCTTATGTGTCCATTCCATCAGATCAGTTTTCCCGGAAATTCTGATATCTAGTATCTGTTGCTTAGCTTTGTAAGGCCGCCACCTGGTCTATAGTTCACACGTTCCTCAAGGTCTGCGAATGCAGCCCCTCAGCCACCAGATTCTTTCAGAAGCACTCTGAATTGGGTCTTTGATCCTTATTTATTTTGTTGGACCCGCTGGCACAATTTTGTTTCATTTTTTTGTTGCTTACCCTTCTGATTTATTACGTGGAGACATCACAGGGCCTATGAATGTCCAATCTATGTCCTGTGCTGTACAATTAAGATAAAATGAATTTTAACTTACCTGTAAATTCCATATCTTTATGTACAATACAAGATAAAGGGCACCCTGCCCTCTCTTTCTGTGTTACTCTGCATTACTTGCCTACAGCTCTCACGGAGTGGAGTAGGATTGTTGGGGTATGCCCAGGGGACATGTCCAGAAGTTTTGATAGTGTCCAATCACCTAAAGGTAGCAGCCAATAACAAGGGTCTATAAATTTCCAGCCTGTGGCCTGTACTGTATTCCAAGATATGAAATTTACAAATAAGACAGAAAATTGATGTTTCGCTAATCACAATAATGCCACAGACATTCTAAAACAAATAATGAGATGAGAAGACAATAGATAATACACCACAACATAATCAGTTAATTGGGGTTATATGGGGGTGAAGGGAAAGGTGAAATAATAAAGGTCCAAAATGAGGCCCAAAAGGTGTGACTATGGGCAAAACGCACAGAAATGATCAGGGAAAAATAAAATCTTAACTAAATCACAGTAATAGTGGGACATATGAGTCCGTCATAGCATAAATTAAATAACGTGAATACAACTGATGAAAAAGTGGTGCAAAATGTGAAAAATACAAAATGAAGTGCTTAATATTAAAAGTGGACAAACCACTTATCACAGAAGAATGACAATAACAACGCACAGTGAGGCCAAAAAATGTGACCATGCAACTAAAGAGTCATAACACAATGTGCATCAAAAGGCCATGTGACATAAATGACTAATAAGTGACCATATAAATACCATAAATAAATGTGGCAAACATATATAGAGTGCAACTAGAATAAAACAGAAAATGGTGATACAAACGCACAGTGAAACCAAATGAATGTATTACTGTGCAACGTGGATAGGTAAATGATTGTTGAATCCCACACCGGCTAAATTGCCTCCTCACCTCCGCGCCCAGACCCCAAGGGGCCAAAAGGCTCTCAGGACACTCACTGCAGGGGCCCTTTAAATGGAATCCCAAACGGCGATGTAGGGATGATATCCCCCTCACTGGTGGACCATACTGTTCAGCGGTGGTAATATATCTTTCACCTTTTGGACACGGAAATCAGCCAGTGCATAGAACTCCTGCCAGGGGTTCGTTGGACTGGAAAAAACAGAAGTGAAAAGAAAGAAGTGGCTCTGTTCAATGATGTGCTGTGCTTCCCACACCCGATCCAGAAATGTTCCGCCTCCTGCTCTCCGCTCTAAGGTAGGAGAGTGAAGGTGGGCTGGGACACTATTCTGGCTGTGTTGTGATGTAAAGGGGGGCAGTGCTGTGTGCATGTGGTGGTGGTTGGTGGTGATGTAAAGGGGGCAGTGCTGTGAAGGGGTGATGTAAAGGGGGGGATTTGTGATGCAAGGAGGGGGGCATTGCTGTGGAGGGGAGATGTAAAGTGGGGGCAGTGTTGTGGTGGGGGGCTGTGAAGGGGCAGAGGACAGTACTGTGGGGTAGGGATGTGAAGTGGGGGGTGGGGTTGATGTGAGGAGGGCAAAGTATACTACTGGGGTGAGGTGTGAAGGGGGCAGTGCTGTGTGTGTGTGTGTATGGTGGGGTTGATGTGAAAAGGGCAGAGAACACTAGTGTTGGGGAAGGGGGGGATTTATGATATGAGGGGTGGGGCAGTGCTGTTGGGAGAGATGTAGGGGGGCAGTGCTGTGGGGAGGGAGATGTAAAGTGGTGGATGTGATGGGGGCACAGTTCTGTTGGGGGTTATGTGAAGGAGAAGAGGACAGTTGTGTGGGAGAGAGATATGAAGGGGGCAGAGGACAGTAGTGTGAGGCAGGGGTGATGATTTTTAGGGGGGTTGCGGACTGCTGAAAATAATGGTGGTGTACTGTAAAGGGGTGGGTGGGGGTGATGTGCAGGGGGCCTGAGAACACTACTGTGAAGATGAAATTGATACGAAGTTGGGAACTGTGACGTATGAGGGTGGGGTGGGGACTGAGGACACTGAAGTATAGGGATTGTGATATACAGTAAGAGAGGGTTGAAATAAAAAAATGTGGTTCGGACCTCCATTAGTTTTAATTCAGTACCCCTGCAATACACAGTGCTCTGGCAAACTAAATGTCATTCATTTAGGGTTTACATCTACTTTAATGCTAGAGTGCTTACACACATACATAAAATGTTGTGTATAAGTATTGTTAGACTTTTTTGAGGTACCTTCCACTTCACACATACAGTTCCATATATATTTGGACACAGGCACAATTTTTGTTTTTTTCATGTATTTACCAAAACATATTCAAGCTATAGTTCTATAATGGATATGGGCTGAAAGTGCACACTCTCAGGTTTGATTTGAGGGTATATACATACAAATTGGAGGAAGGGTTTAGGAATTACAGCTCTTAAGAGTTGCCATCCCCTCTTTTTCAGGGGACCAAAAGTAATTGGACAGTTGAATCAAAAGCTGTTTCATGGCCAGGTGTGGGCTACTCCTTCATTATTTGTTCATCAATTAAGCAGGTAAAAGGTCTGGAGTTGATTCTAATTGTGCATATTGCTGTGAACCTACATCATGCGTTCAAAGGAGTTCAAATGGCAAGTTAAACAGGCCATTGTAGGGCTTCAAAAACAAATCAAATCCATCAGAGATAGCAGCAACATTAGGAGTGGCCAAATCAACAGTTTGGTACATTCTGAGGAAAAAAAGAACGGTGAGCTCAGCAACATAAAAAGGCATGGATGTCCATGGAAGACAGCAGTGGTGGATGATTGCAGGATCTTCTCTATGGTAAAGAAAAACCCATTCACAACATTCAGACAAGTGAAGGACACTCTTTAGGAGGTGGGCGTATCATTTTCATAGTCTACAATCAAGAGTTGACTTCACAAGAGCAAATACAGAGGGTTTACCACAAGGTGCAAACCATTCATAAACCTGAAGAATAGAAAAGCCAGATTAGATTTTCCCAAAAAACATCTAAAAAAGCCAGACCAGTCCTGGAAAAGCATTCTTTGGACGCATGAAACATTTGGTACAGGCTCTGGCCGACAATGTGGTGTACAAACCTCGAAAAGGGTCGGTTGGATCTTGAACCTTCAGAAGTTCTCAATTGAGCTGACTCATCGATTTGTATTATTTGAATCTTATACTAGCCACAGCTAAAGCCTGTGTTTTTCTTTCCCAAGAGAAACTCCTCACTCAAAGTTTGGGGATGATGGTAGCCTCATTGGATGCAGTTCACTCAGTTTTGCTCCAGAGCACAGAATCCCAATATCCTGTCATCACGAGACAAGTCCATTGGGTCTCTCGATAAACTGATTCACCTGATGCCAAGAACCAAACTGACTCAAGAGTTTAGTTCTGGATTTGAAGAAATACTTTCTGCTTATCTCTTGGAACATTCTCACAACTGATGCCAACGCGACAAGTAAAATAATCTGAGTATCATATTCCTGACTGTGAGATCTGTGTAATAGAAGTGGTATAAACCAGGAACCTACATTCCATGGGTAAAGATCCCAAGATTGGGTTTGACATAGTCAAACAGGCTTTTCATTCTAAGTCTTTCTTTTGTGGATCAAATGATTCAGCACACCTGAATTTGACCTAATGTTAACCTATTGCAATCCTCTATACAGCAGCACTTGGACTCAGCTGCAATGTGAACCAATCAGCTGAGCTGTATGAAAAAGTGCTGGCAAAAAGGATGCTGATAAGAGAAGAGCAGAATGTGCAGAGGAATAACTTCAGCACTTTGCTGCTGTTCTTTTGCTGACCTATCATCAGGCAGTAGGTGTGTAGCACCCTCCTAGTTTAACGATATGGAGCTAGACCCTAAAGGCTAGTCAGGAGCTGATTAGCAGCTCAGGTGTGTTAGCCAAAGGGGGTCGAATTGTGGTCAGGACTGAGAGACCCTGCAGGATAGCCCCTCTGGAATTTCCCCCTACTCTGAGGCTTTCGGAGGAAGGCCTTGGAGGCGTTGGTTGGCTCTGAGGAGTGGCTGGCTGCATTCTTGAGGGATCTCAGCCACTCCCCAACAGAAGGCTTGGCAAGGGGCTGGGACTCCCTTAAAAGCATAGGAGCCTGCTCAGTAGTAGGAGAGTGGAGGGTGGACTGTGAGGTGCCGGCTGCCAGGATACCAATGGGATGGGGTCTGCCTTCAAGCCTGAAGAGGAGGAAAACTTGGCACTCACTGGCCCCCAGAGTGAGGATCACCTGTATGGTAGGAATGGAGCAGCCCAGCTGATAGGACTGGTAGTAGAAGCTAACCCGGAAGTGGTACAGGAGAGGATCTGAGTGAGTACACCTTCACCCCCTGGGCAGTTTGGGGAAGGAGCACTCTGGTGGGGAACAAGATTAGCTCCCTACTAGTGACCATTCACCTCAATTTAAAGGAACAGGAACCAGATCCCCTGGTTAGGAAGAAAGTCTCCAGATTGCTGGGTGAAGAGGAGTTCATCTAGGGTCAGGGGTGGTACAACTAGGAGCTGCTGCCTAGCACTCCAACAGAGACTGCATCAGATAAGAGAAGCCTGTGAATAGTTCAGGAAGCTGTCCTCCATTACCGGTTCCCTTGAGCATCCTATACCCCCCTTACCCTAGCCAAGTTCTAATCTCCTCAATAAAATAACAAAACCAATGCTCGAGGACTGGTTTCTGTCTCCGGATAAAAGCTTGTGTGTAAAATGCTGAATGACTGGCTGTGCAGGACTATAGGGGGACCCAATTCATCAGTAATCTCTTAGGGGGTAGTACTACAGGTGGAGAGAGGACATCACAGTTTATTTCTCCTATAGTCTACAACTATGATTGATAAAATAGTGTGATCTGCTTGGCTGTTATTGGCAGAGCCAAGTAAATACAGTGTATTTAGCTGTTTGTCTTATCTTAGCTTTCACTCATCAAAAATGCTAAAACCTTCATGAAAAAGGGTTTACGGTATCTCCCTGGTGCCCTCATTTGCAATGTTCTATCTATTACCAAGTGACAGGTCTGTACTAAGAAAATACAAACATTTTCTGAGTTTACAATGTATTCTAAACATTTTGTCTTAGGCTACGTTCACACTAGCCTTGTTAGCAAGCGGCAGACAGGTTTTACTGTTTCCCAAACGCCTGGGAAAATTCTGCACATTGCAGCACATGGTGCTGTTCAAACGGGAGTGTTAGCGTCGCGTTGTGGCAAAACGGACACCTCTGGTCGAGTCAGGAGGAGTTGAAGCCTCCTATTCAAGTCTATGGTGCCGCTCCGCAAACGCCCGGCTGGCGTGTGCGATTGCGACATGGTTGCGGGGCTTTTGCGGAGGGAGCGTTAACACCATTCAAACTTCATTATAGGTGTTTGTGGGGTGTTTTTAATGCTTGGCAAACACTTAGCAACTGCCGCTAAACCGCGCATGCGACGTTTGCGGAGCATTAAACGCTCCGCAAACGCCAGACCAACGCTTGTCAAACGCTATAGGGGCGTTTGACAAGAGTTGGAAAAACAGTCAAGTGTGAACGAGCCCTTAGACCAGGGGTGGGCAAACTTTTTGACTTGAGGGCCGCAATGGGTTCATATATTGGACCCGGGGGCCGGACCAAGAGTAGATGAATGATGTGTATGTGTCATCCATAGTAAGTATAGTAATATTCCCCCATAGTAAGCATAGTAATTAATCCCCCATAGTAATTAATCCCCCATATAGTAATTCATCCCCCATATAGTAATTCATCCCCCATAGTAATTCATCCCCCATATAGTAATTCATCCCCCATATAGTAATTCATCCCCCATATAGTAATTCATCCCCCATATAGTAATTCGTCCCCCATATAGTAATTCGTCCCCCATATAGTAATTCGTCCCCCATAGTAATTCATCCCCCCTATAGTAATTCATCCCCCATAGTAATTCATCCCCCATATAGTAATTCATCCCCCATAGTAATTCATCCCCCACATAGTAATTCATCCCCCACATAGTAATTCATCCCCCATATTAATTCATCCCCCATATTAATTCATCCCCCATATAGTAATTCATCCCCCATATAGTAAGTCCCCCATATAGTAATTCATTCCCCATATAGTAAGTCCCCCATATAGTAATTCATTCCCCATATAGTAATTAATTCCCCATATAGTAAGTCCCCCATATAGTAATTCATTCCCCATATAGTAAGTCCCCCATATAGTAATTCATTCCCCATATAGTAAGTCCTCCATATAGTAATTCATTCCCCATATAGTAAGTCCTCCATATAGTAATTCATTCCCCATATAGTAAGTCCCCCATATAGTAAGTCCCCCATATAGTAATTCATCCCCCATATAGTAAGTCCCCCATATAGTAATTCATCCCCCATATAGTAAGTCCCCCATATAGTAATTCATCCCCCATATAGTAAGTCCCCCCCCTGTGTCAATTCACTTACCTTTGGTCCGCGCGTTCCTCTCGTATTCCCGCGCCGTTCTGGTCTTCAGGGAGGACTGTGAGAGGAGTTCGTCACGCTGCCCCGCCTACATCCTGGCTGCCCCGCCTACATCCTGACAGCTGCAGAGTCCTGACGTCCGAGAGGAGGGAGGGGGGCGGCCATCCGAGAGGGGGGGCGGCCATCCGAGAGGAGAGGAGGGGAGAGGAGGAGAGGAGGGAGGGGAGAGGAGGAGAGGAGGGAGGGGAGCGGGCGCCCGGCACACAGGAGAGCCGCATCTAAATTTGTAAAGAGCCGCGGCTTGCCGACCACTGGCCTTGCGGGAGCCTAGCTCCGCGGGCCGGATTAAAATGTCCGCCGGGCCGTATACGGCCCGCGGGCCGTAGTTTGCCCATTGCTGCCTTAGACCAACAAAAGGCAAAAATGCAAAACGGCTTGAATATATTTGTTTTTTCAGGTTCTGTATTTCTGTACACTTGCTAAATCTGTTTTATGCATCTACAGATGATATAGCCACGTTTATGGTTGAAGTCAGTACGTTACAGTACAGTGTGAAGCCAAATTATAAAAGACTGAAGGGAATCCTGCTGAACGCTCTTGAGTCTGCTGGAACCAGACTTGGCGCACCTCTGATTTTCTCCAGTCAGAATTCCACCTTGAGAAGACCTATAGCTCATACGACAAAGGTACTGTGTCTGTGTGTACAAATGTCTTCAATTTTTAATCTAACTGTTCATACTCTTGCTCAGTTCAAACAATCTCATATTAAAGGAAATCTATAGTGTGCTATTGAAGTATACGTTTGAGTTGTTACTAAAAAAATATCTCTTGAAGTAGTGTTTGTTGTGCTTTCCACATTTTTACTTTTTTGGTCTGTGATGTGTGCTAGAGGTTATGTCATCTATCATTGATACCATATCTCATTCCTTGCTTGCTTTCTTCTTTTCAATGTTTTGTTGATGGACAAAGCTGTTCTACCTGGAAGTTTTGTTTTTTTTTTTTTAAACGGTCTGGCAGGCACTGAGTACTGAAGGAATCCTTCTCCATTGGTAAAAAAATATGCATGTCAGACAGATAAAATCCTTGAAAAATGTCATTGCAAAAAGGCTGCTGAGAGTAGCTGATTATTGCAGGAATAAGGGGACCGCTATAGGTTTTCCCTGGGATAAATAAATGAGATACTGCAAAATAGTGATATTTTCGCTCTCTTTCTCTCCCCCTCTCTCTCTCTCTCCCCCCTCTCTCCCCCCCTCTTTCTCCCCCTCTTCCTCTCTCCCCCCACCTCTCTCTCCCCCCCACCTCTCTCTCCCCCCTCTCTCTCCCCCCCCCCCCTCTCCTTGGATTGCGCCAATCTGGACCAATGTAAGTATGCAGTAAACATCATACCTGATGTTCAACTTCACAGGAAGCTGTTTTATACATGTAAACCAAAGCGACAGGTTCACTTTAATGTCAACCTCTACAGCAGCTTACACTTGCCTTTCCTTCGCTCCTCCACTGATTTGTTAGGTTGCTTGAAGTGAAGAGCAATATTTGATATCTCCAGCTATGGGTATATGTGACTGTTTGTGAACACATGGAGCAGTGCAGGTGCATGGTCATTCACATAGGGACACAGAGGGAGTCCTGTGGCCTGAGTAAGGTTTAGTTAAATTGACTTAGAGCTTCTACAAGTCTTCTTCTCTTCACGCATGGTGGCACATGGTGTAGCTAGAACACAAAGGAAAAGTAAGGTAAAGGGAAAATGTGCAAAAGCAACACAAACAGAAATAAAAATCTGACAGGGATTCAAGCCTTCCAATACTCCACAAATGAAAAGCATTTTTATTTATCTGTTGTTGGGGCAAAATGCACAGCCAGATAGCAGTAAATACCGGACAACCCTTCCCTGCTCGGTGCAAAACTAAGAAAACATGGCTGCATGCATTTTTGTTTTACTAATACTTTATTAAGCTCTATTTAAACTATCTGAGGAAACATGTTTGCATTTAGTGGGAGAAAAGCCTTTTAGTACATTATAGTATATTTCCAAAAAAGACCTTGGGCTATTTCCATGACACATGTAATTTTTTTCTGGATTTTCTCAGCAATAAATTCAACATATACTGTAAATATGTATATATAAGAGTTGTCATTTCCTTGCATTAATTATAACGTAACCATTAAATTCTTTATTTTTATGAAGGTGTTCTACTCTTTTGTTAGAGATGTAAAATTTCCTGAGATTTTGAAGCCATGGGAAAAAAAACGTTTTTTGTTTTTTTTTTTTTCCCCCTTTTTTTTCGGGAAAAAATGGAAATTTTTAGAAGACATGAAAAAAAATTCAGTGTGGAGTAGTCTTACAAATTGAAAGTCATTTTATTACAGTGCAAATTGCAGCTTTGCTCTCAGCAGAAATTGCACTGTGGAAATGTTTCCAAACTCTAGAGCAGGGTTTTCTACCCTATTTTAATTTTGAGGAACTCCTGGCAAAAAAAGATCTGAGATCTTGGGGAACCCCAAGAAATAACTTTCATATGTACAGCTCACAGAACATTGATGTAGTCAGCAAGCTGTAGATATAACAACAATTATTCTTAGAGCATTAAACAATAAAATAAATACTAAAACTTACCTTCTTAATGTGAAATGGATGTTCAATTCTGGGTCAAACTTGAGATAAGCAGTGTGCAGGGGGCCAGCAGGACAGAGCACAGGGGATCCAGTACAGGGATGCCAGAAGAAAACAGTATAGGGGGGCCAGGAGAGAACTGTACTGGGGGGGCAGGAGGGAACTGTACAGGGGGTCCAAAAGGGCACAGTATAGGGGGACCAGAAGAGCACAGTAAAGTACAGGAGGGCCAGGAGAGAACAGTATGAGGGGAGCAGTAGTGAACAGTATAGGGGGGGGGCCAAAAGAGAACAGTATAGGAGGGCCAGTAGAGCACAGCACAGTAGAGGGGGGCTAGGAGGAAACAGTACTGGAGGGCACAATACTGGGGTCCATAGCGGTTTTCCTCATGCAGAGTAGCTCAGGGAAGCTTTAGGATCGTATCTGGTGCACTGATCCCTATGCACCCTCCTCCCGTTCCTTCTGAGTGATGTCACACACAGTCATCTGGGGCAGACAGGAGGAGAGAGCCAGCGGGATTGGTGCAGGACAGTGATGTGAGTTGTTACTCTGTGGCTCGCCAGCTTGACTGTCAGCTATGTGGGGATGCGATCTACCTGTCTTCTGCTTGTGATGAACGGACAGATTGTGGCAGAACCCTGGTTGAGAAACACTGCTTTAGATTTTACTGAGAGGGAAAGAAAAAACTATTTGCAGACTAGATTATAGTTATACATTATGTTGTGATGTTGGAGAACATTAATAGGATGTTAATGGGATGTTTTAAAGGTTATATGGATAAATTAATTTGTCAAATTTACCCTCTTACCTCATAATTAAGACCTGAGAGGAAGACAAAAACTATGATCTACTGTATCCCAACAATCACCCAGGAGGTAAAAGATGGAGCCCACAAGCAAACTAAATTGGAGCCTTTCCCCTGCAGTACTCCCTAGTGGCAGAAATGCAGATTCCTCTTGTCTTAGAACTGCATTAACCGCTTCCTGACTGCTCTGTAGCAGAAATACTGCTACAGGGCAGCATGGGTGCACAAAATCACGTGTATATATACACGATTTTGCATTTCTAGGTAGGGGACGCGTGCGAGCAGCACGTGCGCCCTACCCACGCGGTCATCCACGGCTGTCAATCACCGGGTCTCGGCCAGTAATTACCCACCGGTTCCCGGGGATTAACGAGCATCTCCAATGGGGAGGAAGACTGTTTTGTTTACAAACAGTCTTCATTCTTGTCAGCTCGGGCACACTGCTGTAGATGGCTATGCACAGCACAGCCATCTTGATCAGTGTGCTTACAGTGAAGCATACACCCCCCGCCCCCTAGTAAAACACTTCCTACATTTAGTTAACCCTTTGATACTGACATTTGTAAATGCTATAACTTTCACGTAAATCAATTAATTTACATGTATTGGAATTTTTATTTAGCAAAGACATGTAGCAGAATACATTTTGGCCTAAATTTATGATGACATTTTATTTTTTTAATTTGTTTTTAGTAAAAAGTCCAAAATATTGTTTTTTTCTCAAAATTGTCACTTTTTTTTTATAGCGCAATAAATAAATGCACAGGAGATAAAATACCACCGAAAGAAAGCTCAATTCATGGGAAAAAAAGGACATAAATTTCATTTGGATGCAGTGTTGCATGACCGCTCAATTGTCATTAAAGTAATGCAGCGCCGTAATGCAAAAAATGGCTTGGTCAGGAAGGGGGTATATCCTCAGGAGGGCAAGTGGTTGAGAAGTACTGTGTTACTTTAATTTTATTCTGGGATTTGTTTGTCTTCAACTAACAGAACTTTACATAAAGTCTCAGAAATGTTTAATTAAGGTGTTCATGTTATATAGTTTGAATACCAATTCATAGATATATTATTTGTGATTTTAAAAGAACATATACCACACTACTTTTTCTGGAAAAAAAAACAAAAATGGCTTTGGGAAAAAACTTTTTTTTCCAGGCTTTCCCATCTCTACTCCTTATGTATCATATTAACAGTATCATTACTCACATGCTTCCTTAATTGCTGTTTACTTTCATTTTCAGTTTCTTTACAGCAGAAACTAGAAGGTCTTCCTAATAATATTTCTATCTATAGAGTGGCTACGCTACCTTAATGGGTCTCCAAGCAGCTTTAATGTGGCTTCCTATGCTTTTGAGATGCAAAAACACACAAGTAGCACAGACAAGCTCCAATGTAAAGACAGTTTATGTGGGCATGCTTATGCTGTATGAGAACCACATAAGGGATCACGGGACATATAGTCCCAAAGCATTCATGTAGGTGATAACTGCCTGAAGTTCACAATGCAAGCTCCCTAAGTCAGAAGTTCAAGGAAGCAACATAGTGAGAGGCATAGCATTGGTCAATATGTAAAGAGGCAAAATTGATATTCAGAAGCACAATAAAGGAAAAAAAGTTTAAGTTCAGCGAATGAAGTGGATCTATAGAAAAAGATTTAAAAAAATTAGTGTTTAATAGTTTAATCTGCAACACAAACTGTTTTTTTTTCCTACTCTCTGCACATCTAGAACCTTACAATTTATTGCTGGTCAGTTGATAGTGATGACCCATACAATAATCTTTGTGTTTGGCTTCCACATACAACATCTGCAATAATTAACATGTTGGTTTGGTTGATTAAGCTAACTCATGCAATGAAACCTCCAAAAAATCATTTTCAGGTGTAAAAATGAGACCTTAAAGCAAAATAATGAAAATACTACATTTCTTTAGTGAGTTGCACTTATTCGACTCAAACAAGAAAGGAAAACTTTTCAATGGAATTTTCATAAAGGTAACAAAGGGTAGGAACTGGCACTGGTTATAAATGAAAGATTCATTACGACAAACTTATAAAGATGTCTTACAATAAACGAGGAGTTTAAACGAAAACTTTTCAACGAGTTATAATGGTCTCTGTCTGCTTGTAAAATCTTTTCTTTAGCCAGTCTTTGTTTTTTGGCTAGGTCTTCATGTACCGCTGTACCCTAAAGTCTGAGGGTCTAATACTGTAGTTATCTCTAATGGGCTTATTCAGTAAGTAGTATAGAGAACAAAGGATGGAATTTATCAAAACTGGAGCAGACGGAGGTATAGAAGCTGATTGGTTGCCATGCACAGCTGCTCCACATACTGTCTGTTCCAGTTTAGATCAATTTCACTCAGTGTTTTTTTTTTTTCCAAATATTTCTTTATTAACGTATGACTGCACATACAAATGCAGATAACACAAGTTAGATTCAGTGTATTTACCAGTACAAGTAGGGTTATAAAATAATAAGCTATGAACAATACAACATAACTCGAAGCCTTACATTGTGTAAAAAAAAATGTATAAAAAAAGAGTATACTTTTTTACAAATATAAGGAAGGGGAAGCAGATAGGTAGAATGAGGGAAGGGAAAGGGGGGGGCAGGGTAGAATGAGGGTTGGGGGGGTAGGAAGGAGGGGTAAAGAGTGGGGTAGAACCCAGGAGGAGAATGTAGCAGCTAACATTCCGTGGATTAAACAAGATAGGTAGGTGTTATATATCAGTTAGAGTCAATAGTACATTTCGGGTCGTTTAACCGTAATGACTATAATCGGAATTTAAAAATTGTAAAGATCATAACAGATTACAATTTCTCCATTTTTCACATTGGTGGTTAAGCGTGGATATACAGTCTAAGACAGAAGGATTTTGATTGGAGTTCCACAATCTAGTGATTGTAAGTTTAGCTGCAAGAAATAGGTGTATGAAAACTAGCCTAGTGTTGGGAGGGAAGTCATGGATGCCCATGTGTAATAGAGCTAAGGCAGGGTCAGGGTCTATCGGAGCTCCTGTTATGAGAGATCCTATGTGGAAGATTTGGTTCCAATAGTACCTTAAAGATTTGCATTGCCACAAATCATGGTATAGAGAACCGATTTCTCTACAGTAGGATAAAATTTGGAGAGTTTGTATGGTGTAATATACCATTGATGTATCGATTTTTGATATGATTCCCAGTGGGTAGCGCAGTGGGAGGAGGAGTACGTAAGAGAAAAAGCTCTTTGCCAAGTTTCTTCAGAAAAGGCAGTGCCTAATATGCATTCCCATTTTAAAATAGTATTTGTTAAAGAAAAGCTATTGGTCTGATTGTACCAATTGTAAAACAGTGAAATGCCTTTCATAGGGTTGAGGATTATTGAAGGAATCTATTAAGCGGAACAGGTAGTGACAGGTGCAAGGATATTGGGTGAGCATGGAGAAAATTCCGAATTTGGAGATAGGTAAAAAAGGAAGAATGGGGAAGGAGAAAACGGTCTCTGATGCATTCAAAGGTGTGCAGAGAGTCATTGTCATGTATGTCCACAAGGTATTTTATGCCATTGGATTGTCATACCATGAGGTTGATATGTGGAATAAAATGGTATAGAACCGAGAGGGGGACTAGAACCTTTTGTGTGGGTGTATTTGATAAGGAAGGAGGATTAAAATTCGACCATACTTTAAAGGTTGTGAGTACTGGAAGAATCTTGGTAGATGGGTACAGAGCTCCTAGTTTCATGGCGAGTAGTAGAGATTTCTTATCTCCTATAGGAAGTGTGGAGGATTCTATGTGTGCCCAAAGTTTGTGGTCCGGGAGAGTCCACCAGTGTTTAAGCTGATCCAGAACACACGCCCTGTAATAATTAAGTGTATTAGGTAGACCCATACCTACATATTTCTTTTGGCTCATCATAATACTGGATGAGCATCTGGGGGGTTTATGTTTCCATACAAACCAGTTAAAGGTCTTTTGAAGTTGACTTAAGAATGCATTGAAGAGTAGAATGGTGAGAGTGCAAAACAAATATAATAACTTTGGTAGGATTATCATTTTTAGGGCCGCTTTTCTACCAGAAGTAGATAAAGCTTGCGTGCGGAGATTGTCCAGGAGTTTAGGAAGTGAGGACAAAAAGGGTTGATAAAAGTAGTGGAATAGTTGAGTTGGAGACTCTGTCAATTGTATCTCTAAGAAAGTGATAGAGGAAGGAGTCCATATAAAAGGGAACTGTGTAGATAAGGTGGATTTTAGGTAATGAGGGACATTAATACTTAGGATTTGGAATTTATTTGTATTTAATTTATAATAGGACACCTCCCTAAATTGGTCTAAAGTACATTGTGTTTCCAGGAGTGAGGTCTTGGGTTTGGAGAGTAGTAGCATGACATCGTCCGCAAAAAGACTTATCTTGTGTTGTTTGCCATCCCAGTGGAGACCTGTGATGTCATGGTTAGCTCTTATTTTTTGCACAAGGGGCTCCATAATTAAAGTGAATATAATGGGTGAAAGAGGACACCCCTGTCTAGTACCATTGGATATAGTAATGGGTTTAGACAATAATCCCGAAATGAGAATGCTGATGGATTGGAGTAGAGGGACATAATGGCGGAGTGCATCCAGCCCGTAATACCAAATTTGGAGAGTACTTGTTGGAGGAAGCCCTAGTGAACCCTATCGAACTCCTTCTCCACATCCAAAGAGAGGAACAGAGAAGGTGCCCGGAAGGCCCCAGCAGAGGTTATTAAGTTGATTAGACGTTTAGTACCATCCGGAGCTTGACAGCCTGGTACAAAGCCCATCTCATCAGGGTGGATAAGGTGAGGGAGAACCTTTTGTAGTCTTAAAGCAAGTAGTCATAGGCAAGATGGAATACTGACAGAAGGTGAGTCATTATTTCATTAGAAAAACATTTATAGTATTCATTAGTGAACCCATCATCCCCAGGGGATTTATGGTTAGGGAGTAGTTTTTTAATGTCGAGAATTTCTGAGGCTGTAAATGGTTTTAAGATAGACACGAACAGATCTGGGGTGAGTGAGGGTAACTTCACGGATTGGAGGAAAGTAGTAATGAGGGCTGATGTTGGTTGTGGGGTAGTAGTGTCATTGCGTAGGTCATAGAGTGACTGATAATAGCAGCTAAATGCGTTAGCAATGTGTTTGGGATTAATAGAGGAGATTTGTCATTTGGTTTGTTGAGCTTTGACTTGTCTGGCTAGTTTGGCGCCAGCTTTATTGCTTAAACCATATGAATTAGCTTTTATAAATTTAAGGTGGGTTTCGTATTTGTGAAGAAGAACCGAACATAAAGATTGTCTATCTCTAAGTATGGCTTGAGAGATTTGGGGATCTGGGTTAATCTTTGCTTGTTCTTGGGAAAATATGGAATGGAGTAAGTCTTCAATCTGCTTCGCTCTCTGTCTCTTAACCAAGGCTGCTAATTTGAGCAGAATGCCTCTCATATAAACTTTATAGGTGTTCCAAAGTGTAAATCTATTAGCATGATCAGACCAAGCGATTGTACCAATGTTGGATCGTAAGACAGTTTGGAAATAAAATTTATCAGCTAAAAAAAGGTCAATACGAGAATAGGATAAGTGTGATAAGGAAAAAAAACGTAAAGTCCTTTTCCGAACCGTGGAAGCATCTCCATACATCATATAGGTTATACTTTATTGAGTAGTGAAGATATAGATTGTGTGGATCTCTTACGTGCAGTGGTGGAGTCCACAGCAGGGTCCACTATAGTATTAAAGTCTCCTCCAATAATAGGAGATCCTTGATGTAGATCTAATACCTTAGAAAAGAGGGCGTCCAGGAAGTTGTATAGGTTATTGTTAGGGGTATAGAGGATCACAATCGTAAATACGGAGTCGTTGATTTCACATATAAGAATTACATAACGATCCTCTGGATCTGAGATCGTATGGATATGCCAAAAGGATTTTGAGTCTTTGATTGCTATCAGGACTCCACAGGTTTTTTCTTTACCGTTAGCCATTTATAAATTAGAGTAGTGTTGGAACGATAGGTAGGGGAATTGGAAGCCGCAAAGTGAGTCTCTTGAACTATCAAAACATCTGCTTTTAAGGAGTGGGTTTCCTTTAGAAGAATGCTCCGTTTGAAGGGACTGTTGAGGCCCTTAGCGTTTAGGGACGTTATTTTCAGCGGCATGCTAGATGAGGCGACATTGCTGTAGTATTTTGCTGCTAGAGGTCATAATCGTAACTGGAGTAGTAGAGGGTAAAAGGGCTTTGAGTAGGGTGGTCCATAAGTAGTGGAGAATGTTGGTGATTACGATGAGAGATAGTCCCAGCTTCAGAATTATGGTATTTGGTTCTTCTTGCAAGTCCATGAGAGATTATTGGGCAAAGGATATAATCTTGGAGTTTCCACGGAAGATGCTGAGCTGCTTTGAAAATCAGGAGGGGTAGCAAAAGGAGGAGAAAATGATACATATTAAGAAAAACCCTGTATCGAAATACAGGGAAAATGGGCAGCTGAGCTGCTTGTAACTGGGGGCAAAAATGAGTAGTATCTTGGATACCTTCTGTAAGAGGAAATAAGCGTGTGAGCTCCTTGCTTCTCACTAGAAATGTTATTCAGCCATAGTGGGGAGATAACGGTGTCCTTAAAGGTGACATCTATGCTCCTAGGACCAATTTGTGTCCAATCTCTCAGGTGGGGTAGGATTATCAAGCTGGGCTCCAGTGGGGAGTAAATGCTATTGCTTGAGCAGTTGAAAACCGTTTTCCACACTGTATATTGGAATTTGTTTACCATTCCATGTGACAATTAGTTTCATGGAGAATCCCCATCTGTAGGGAGCATTATAGTTCCATAAGGCTATTGTTAGTGGTGCAAGTTTCTTTCAATTGATCGCAGTTTGTTGCAATAGGTCTGTGTATAGAGAGATCCCTGCAAACTCATCTGAGGTTACTGGGTTTTGTTTTGTGGCTGTACAATCTTCATGTAATTGTACAGTGTTCTTTAAGAGAGGCAAACATATCTAAAAATCTGTCAGTAGAGATCTTTTCATAGAGAGTAACATATTTTTCATTATAGTCTCTGATATAGGCTGATCATTAGCAGGAAATTCCTCAATAGGATGCTCATCCATAATGTTCTCTGAGGATTCTGAGGGGAAAACAGGCTGCTGCTTGTTAGGGTCATCCTCCCTGCACTGTTTAGGTTGAGCTGGGTTGCGGGTGGTAGGTGTATCAGGAGGGGAACACTCACCCAGGTTCCCGTGTGGCTCCAGTCTCTGCTCGCTTCGCTGTGAGGCCGCATCGTGGTGTGGCAGTGCACTGGGATTGGGGCTGGCGCCATCTTGCTTCCCTCTGTGTCCCACTGCCAAGTAGAAGTCAGAGAGGCATTCAGGCTATTTGGACTGTTTCCTCCCCTTGGACATAGTGCAGGTGCGGTCCAGAGGGGCAGAGGAAGAAGAAGCAGGTGATAGGAATCTCCCCTAGTTGCTGCATTAGTCGCTGTGAGAAGGGAGACAACAGGAGCCCCGGATCCAGCAGCCATCTTCCTTGCCGGCTGGATATGCCCCCTCTCAAAGTGTTTTAAAGTACTGTAGGCATAAAAAACAGTAACTCATATCAGAGTAGCACAAGATGGATTCTGGTGCTTTAGGTATTGCACCTGGCACTGTTCTGCTTACGTGGATTTGCTCAATGTACAGCAGTGTGACCTTCAACTCATACTACTATATATATATAGCATTACTGAATGGGGCCCATTTATAATAGAGAGTGGATATAGCTCTTTGCTATACACCGCTGTATTACTCCACACTGTGGCTTGCATTTTGCAGACCTTTATTAAAATGCAGACTGTTTTGGCACTGTATCAGGACGGGTTATTAGCCAGATGATCTGAGAGGGAGTAACTGTCTCTTGCAGTTTGCTATACAGTGCAAAGTAAGAATCAGTAATACAAAACAGTCAGGATGGCAAAGAGCATGGATACACTGTGGAAAAACAGAAAATAGATTTTAAAAGCTGCATATAGACTCTCTGCAGCAATGTCTCTGTGGCTCACTCATGGTAATGTGTCTGTATAGCATAGGCTCTGTAATATAGAGTCTAGCTGAGAATTGCTATTTCAGTAAAACAGTCCAGAACACAAACAACTTTTTGCAATTTTCCTTTCAGAAAAGTCCAGTCCAGGATAGCTCAGGTAACATAGGTGAAAAGCTGGAATGATCGAATTCCTGAAGAAATGGGGGCGTGCTACTGGAACTGGCATACTCTGATAGCTATCTGGGAGGTTCTCCCCACAGTAGCTGGGCCTCCTGGAGAAGCTGTGTACTATTAGGCTCTGGCATGACTGCCAGCCTGTTGGTTCTGAGAATGGAGGGCTACTTACCTTGCTGCAGATCACATGCTCAGCAACCTGTGTGTGGCCTCTCTGGGCTGCTGAGGAAGGAAAGCAAAAACACTTCTCTTCCCTGGTCATTTCAAAGAATCTAGGGAGTTGTTGGAAAAAGAGTTTAGGGAGCTTGTGCCTGAATCTGAGCATGGTGAATTAATGAGCACTCCTGTCTGCTGGCCATTTTTTCCCACAACTTCCTGGATTCTTGTACGCTTTATGGCTTCTCCTCTGCTCATTCCTTTAGTTTACTTTCTATCTCAAAGAACTATAAATCCCATGATACCATTCTGCCTGCAATGTGGGTTGCTTCCTGTAGTGACTATGGCTCCTGGCACTGCATTCAAAGAAATAAATGTGTGGAATTCTTCAAAATATAAGCTTTTAAACTTCAATTATTTGTAGCTTACACCTATTGATTTGAATGATCTTGAAGTTCAATGTGGAAATGAAGATATGATTTAAATGCTGACCACAGAATATACTTTACTGTCATTGTCATAATGGTAAGTAACACAAATTTGGATTGTTTGACTGTTTTTTAGTATGAAGTTTTAAATAACGTGGAGGCAGTATGATGCTCTGGACAAGGTTCTACTGGGAAACATTGGGTCCTATCATTCATGTGGCTGTTATTTGACACGTACCATCTACCTAAACATTGTTCCTGACCAAGTGCACCCTTTCATGGAAGCTATATTCCCTAATGACAGTGGCATCAACAGGATAATGTGCCCTGCCACACTGCAAAATGGTTTGAGGAACACAACGCGTTTGAGGTCTTGATCTGGCCTTCAAATTCTCCAAATCTCAATCCAATTGAGCGTCTGTGGGATGTGCAGGAAAAACAAGTCAGATCTTGGAGGCCTCACCTCGCAACTTACAGGACTTAAAGAGTCTTATACTGATGGCTTGGTGCCAGATACCATAGAATATAGAGGTCTAATGGCATCCATGCCTCAATGGCTCAGAGCTGTTTTGGCATCAAAAGGGGGACCTACTGCATATTAGGCGAGTGGTCATAAAGTTATGTTTATACAGTGCTTTGAAAAAGTATTCAAACCCCTTGAAATTTTCCATATTTTGTCATGTTACAACCAGAAACGTAAATGTATTTTATTGGGATTTAAGTATTAGACCAACACAAAGTAGCACATAATTGTGAAGTGGACGGAAAATGATAACTGGTTTTCAAAAGTTTTTACAAATAAATATCTGAAAAGTGTTGCATGCATTTGTATTCAGCCCCCTTTACTCTGATACCCCTAACTAAAATCTGTTAGAACCACCTGCCTTCTGAAGTCACCTAATTAGTAAATAGAGTCCACCTATGTGTAATTTAATCTCAATATAAATACAGTTGTTCTGTGAAGCCCTCAGAGGTTTGTTAGAGAACATTAGTGAAAAAACAGCATCATGAAGGCCAAGGAACACACCAGATAGGTCAGGGATAAAATTGTGGAGAAGTTTAAAGCAGGGTTAGGCTATAAAAATATATCCCACGCTTTGAACATCTCACAGAACACTGTCCAATCCATCATCCAAAAATGGAAAGAGTATGGCACAACTGCAAATCTACATGGCCGTCTACCCAAACTGACAGGCCGGGCAAGGAGAACATTAATCAGAGAAGCAGCCAAGTGGCCCATAGTAACTCTGGAGGAGCTGCAGAGATCCACAGCTCAGATGGGAGAATCTGTCCACAGGACAACTATTAGTGTCATGTACCTGGTGGGGGAGCCTGATGTGAAGATGAGGGCATCCTCTTACACCTCCTGCTCGGTGCCCCTGATAGAGCAAACAGAAGGCACAAGAGCCAGGAGTGGTAAGAGTGTCTGGCAAGTCTGCAATGTCAGCTAACAGGTGGGTAGTCCGGGTGAGCAGAGGATGCAGGTCAGCAGGAGCAGCGGCTGGTAGGTTCTAGCAGGAATATGGTAACTGCAGACAGTAGGTAGCAAGTGGTAGTCACAGGCTGGAGAAGTAGCGGAGTCAGACAAGCTGGGTCGGGATCTATCAGGCGGATCAGGTACAGGGAGCAGGCAAAGGATAGTCGAAGTTCAGGCAAGAAGTCAGCAACCATAGGAAGATAGCAGGGGAACAGGCAGAGGTGTAGTCAAAGGGTAAGCTGGGTCGGTGCAGGCGCAGTTCAAGCGAAGCCAAGACAGGTCAGGTCGGCAACAGGATCAGGATACAACAGACAGCAGATAATTGAATGTGGTAGACCAGAAGGCAAGGAATCCTAGTGTGGTAGCGGTTTAAATAGCCCCCCTGGTGCCAGTTTGGTGGCAGGTGTGCACGCCTGTTAGGTAATTGGCATTAGCACATAAATGTGCACCTGGGCATTCTCTGTTTTCCCTGACAATTAGTTGTGTACCCCACAAATCTGACCTTTATGGAATAGTGGCAAGAAGAAAGCCATTGTTGAAAGAAGGCCATAAGAAGTCCCATTTGCAGTTTTCTAGAAGCCATGTGGGGAACACAGCAAATACGCGGAAGAAGGTGTTCTGGTCAGATGAGACCAAAATTTAATTTTTTGGCCTAAAAGCAAAACACTCTGTGTGGTGGAAAACTAACCGTACACATCACCCTGAACACACCATCTCCACTGTGAAAGATGGTGGTGGCAGCATCATGTTATGGGGACACTTTTCTTCAACAGGGAAAAGGAAGCTGGTCAGAGTTGATAGGAAGATGGATGGAGCCAAATACAGGGCAATCTTAGAAGAAAACCTGTTAGAGTCTGCAAAAGACTTGAGACTGGGGTGGAGGAGCAGGACAATGGCCCTAAACATACAGCCAGAGTTACAATGGAATGGTTTAGATCAAAGGATATTCATGTGTTAGAATGGCCCAGTCAATGACCAGACCTAAGTCCAATTGAGAATGTGTGGCAAGAATTGAAAATTGCTGTTCACAAATGCTCTCCATCCAATCTGACAGAGCTTGAGCTATTTTGCAAAAAAGAATGAGCAAAAATGTCACTCTCTAGATGTGCAAAGCTGGTAGAGACATCCCCAAAAAGACTTGCAGCTGTAATTGCAGCAAAAGGTGGTTATACAGAGTATTGATTCAGGGGGGCTGAATACAAATGCACATCACATTTTTCAGATATTTATTTGTAAAAAATGTTGAAAATCATTTATCATTTTCCTTCCACTCCACAATTATGTGCCACTTCATGTTGGTCTATCACATAAAATCCCAATAAAATACATTTTACGTTTTTGGTTGTACCATGACAAAATGTGGAAAATTTCAAGGGGTATGAATACTTTTGAAGGCACCGTAGTTTTAAGTGACATCTGCACTTCTCTGGCAGTGGCATGGCAACACTATATTTTTCCATAGAAAAGACCATCATTTCTGTTTATGTACTGTAATTGTATTGAGGGTTATGCTTTGTGGCCCTTTGAGTTGCAAATAGCGGTTATAGTTGGCCCTCTTTAATATAAACATTTACTTAGAGTGTAAAATAGCATTTTCCATCCTCGCTGAAAAAACTGAATGTAGTGTTACGCTCTTTTTTGTCATTTCTGCTTAGCATAATTAAAAGCCTGAGCCAGTGACCTTTTTCAAACATATCTTGTGCAGAAGGACGACTTTTTTCATCCAGCGCACTTGCAATGTGGAAGGGTCAAGATGCCTTAAATTTTTAATATATCTTATGAAATTTGGCCACGGGATAGTGCACAGCAGCCAAGAATGCAGGGTGCAAACCAAGAAGAATGATGGGCTGATAGATAAACGGTGATTCAAGCATCAGTACACAGATGGTTCTGATTTGCTGTGTTTTAAGCTGCTTAGACTGAAGACATAAAATATCCTCCTAGTCATAAATTAGCTCTTTGGAAAGAAACCTTGGCACTGGAGCTTTACAACCTTCAATTAGTAGGGGAAGAAGAATTTGAATGACTGTGGTATTGACATCTGTAGGCTTGCATAGTAATCATTCCTAATAGAAATGAATATCTGTTTGAGGAGGTTTTTGCATGGCTAATTAGCCACCATTGAGAATATGTCATTTTTGCATGATCTCCCGATTGTCACCTTTCTCTTATGATACAATTACATTTTATTGTAGCAGGGGACACAAAGTCCAATAGAGTCACAAGGCATGTAAAACTGGATATGGAATACAACCAATATTGTTAAACATTTTGTTGAAGTGGAGGAAATGTAACCTAGCACAGGAACGGAGTCTTTTTTTTTTTTGTAGTTTTAGTACAGCTGAGATTTCTTTTTTTTGAGGTTCTCAAATCCCCTTTTCATAACTTGTTATATACAGCTTTTTATCATTAATATAATTGATAGGCTTATTTGTGTCCTATTTATTCTGTGCATTTACAGACTTCCTAACTGAATCCCTTGGCGCATGCGCCTCCCGGTGCTTTAAGGGGGTTTCAGATGCCGGGGGTGGGGTTTGTAATCATGTGTCTGCCGTGATTGGCTGTCACATGATTGGAAAGCTCCTGATTGCTTCTTGTTTTCTATTAGCTGCCAGGAACCGTCCTGAGAGCACGCTATCTGCACAGTTCTTTTTTTTTTTTGGTACGCATATATGCGGCCTTTTGGTGTTAAGGTCCACCCTCCGAGAGGCTGCATATATGCGTGCAAGTGGCGGGAAGGAGTTAAAGCGGAACTAAACTCTCTCAATCAACATTAACTATTATAATCCTTATACTGCTAGCCTTAATAAATAGACAGGAAGGAATATTATATTGTTTTCAATTTTTTTTTTTTTTACATCTCTTCAGTTGCTTCCTGGTTTCTGGCCTAGGCTACAATTATGTCATACATCTCAGGAGTCTTTATGGGCAATTTTCATTCTTTCATCTGAAGGAGTAGCCTTTCAGCCAAGCACTTCCTTCTACCTGTATGCCTGAGCTAAGGGCAGATGAATTCCAGGAATTAAATGCTGCATTGTTCATTTTACCTTACTCAAGATAACTGCAGCCACAAAATTCAGGGGGGGGTGTGTTTTTTCAAAGTAATCTCCCAACAAAATAAAGCATAGAGATGTAATTAAATATCGTTTTCAGTTTGTGGTGCTCAGATACAGTGTAGTTTTGCTTTTAAATCTTCGCTTTTTGAATAAAGAAGTGGTCAGTCTAGTCAGTTAATTCAACCCTACCTAAAATTTAATAATTTAAAATGGAGCTTTACTCAATATTTTTTGCGATAGCTCCCTTTTGTCCTACAGCTTAGCTCACTATATAAAGTGATTTCCTCTGGGAAGTTATATCAACCCATCTACAACCAAAGTACTTCTATATTTAACTGAAGAAAAAAATGGATGACATACTGGTTAGTTTTTGGTTTAATTCAGGAGACTTCCTTCTATCATGATTTTTTTCCTTCGTGTGCCCCCATAGCAAGCAGTGTGCTAAGGAGGCATACTTGTGGGTGCATTCCTGAGCCAGGCTGTGTGTGTTCTGATCAGCCTCGCCTCCCTGTTCACTCTTCACAGGATTTGACTGACAGCAACAGGAGCCAATGGCTCTCCCTGGTCTCAGAAAAGCCTGTGAGAGCAGAGAGAGACCTGCAGCTGTGCATAGTGCTGGACTGATGAAGGAGTCAGGCAAGTGTTAGGGAGGGGGAGGGGGGGGGAACAGATAGTGGAAAGTTGTTACCTTAATTAATTGAATGCATTAAAATAGAAAGCCTTTAGAGATTACAACCACTTTGCTGTATTAACCACTTCCTGTCCGGACACTTTTACCCCCTTCCTGTCCAGGGCAATTTTCAGCTTTCAGCGCTATCACACTTTGAATGACAATTGCGCGGTCATGCAACACTATACCCATATGAATTTTGTACCATTTTTTTGAGACAGATAAAGCTTTATTTTGGTGGTATTTAATCACCGCTGGGATTTTTTTTTTTTTTTGCTATGTAAATGAAAATGTCCAAAAATTTTGAAAAAGTGTTTTTCTTATAAAATTTTGCAAATAAATAATCTTTCATCATAAATCTTGGCCGAAATGTATTCCATTATCTTTTTAGTAAAAAAAGCCAAATTAGTTTATAACCAAAAATATAATTTTTAAACTATTTTTTACATTTTTATTTTTTTTATATTATTATTATTATTTTTTTACATACTGTCATCCTAGCAGTACAGTGTCACCATAGTGACACTGTACTACTTGTGGGGGGGTGATGAAGATTTTTTTTTTTTTTTACAGTGATTGCTTTTACACCCATATAGGATGTAAAAGCAATCATTTCTCTTTCTCTCTGCATTCTTGCAGCCATTGAGAAATACTGAGTGAGTTGTGATTGGTCACAGCTTGTCACATGGTACAAGGCTGTTGTGAATAGCCTTGTACCATGTGACCTCTGTGATCATTTACAGATTTCACACGTAGTAAGCAATGATGTCACAAGTGACATCTTGCTTACTACTTTGCATGTGATCACTGATTGCCCTATCAGTGATCACATGATCGGGACCTCGTACAGAGGTCCCGTCCGACGATCGGTGTTTCACTGTGTCCAATGGAGCGCGCACAGCTAGAAATGGCGGGTGCCGTTTATGAACGGCAACCCGCCCCTGGAGTGCCACCGTCCTGCCGTTTATAAACAGCAGGCGGACGGCAAGTGGTTAATGAATGCAGATCTGCATTATTTGTTCCTTTTTATATCTGCCTGCAGTTCAGCTTTACATAGGTTCACCTTTAAAAAATAATAATAAATACATTTTTTTTTGCAGATAAAAAAGTGCATTTACTTTTTTTTTTCTTTTCTTAGGAGCTTGGAAAGCATTGCAGTTGCGATCAACAGATCGCGGTTGAAATTATTATTATACAGGATTTATATAGCGCCAACAGTTTGCTCAGCGCTTTACAATATAACAGGAGACAGTACAGCAACAATACAGTTGAATACAAGAGGGATAGGAGGGCCCTGCTCCTCGGAGCTTAAAATGTCTGACTATCCGTGTAGCTGTCTGCCCGTACCTCTGATACGGTCAGTTACTTCAGTCTAGGAAGCTCAATAGACTACAAGAGCACACATCAGCGCCCTCGTAGTTTATTGGGAACTACAAGTCATCAGCTGCAAAGGCTGGCAATACTTGTAGGCATTTATTCGCAGAACTCTGTGAATAAATGACGCAGTGGTGTGGGTGAAGCCTCACATAACTGCACTCTTTTTAAATGATAAGAGTTGGTGCAGAGAGAAGATCCTCAGCTTGCTGTCACAGGAAAGGGGGGAATCTGGGGGAGAGCTGCAGGGGTGGGAACGTGTTAAATATTTCACCCTAAAACATGTGGAACATGTAACATTTCCATAGGTGAACTTTTCCTTTACCCTCGGTTCTCATTAAGTTTTGTGGATTGCCGCCCATGCACCAGAATCAGGTGTTTTTTTATACAAAGTGGTGCCATTACTGTACCAAATCAAATCATTACCTTCATAGATATTGAAGCTGGAGGTAAGACCAACTGTAAGTTGGCGTACAAAGACAGGCAGAATGCCGTCTCTGTACACTGGGTAGCAGAGCTGCATGTTTGCTGGCACTGCTTCCTCCTCTTTCCAATCTTGTGGTTGATATCACTTGATAAATGAGTTTTTACTCCAAAACATTGTGATTCTCTCCACCACCTGATTCAGAGTTTCCACATGCCAATTGAAGTTTGTTTTTCTGGTGTCCATCCATGTGTGTTGAATATTAATTGCTGTACTTTTAGCCTGGATCTCCTCCCTATTCTCATCAAATGTGTACAAGTAGTAGTTGAGAGTTTGCCTAGATATAGGGATTGTGGGGAGATCTTGTGCATGTACTATATTTTATTGTTATGCCTTTATATAATGCTTCCTTTCATACATATATGAAATGTGAAAAGCTAGCTGCCTAGAGTGTATTACCCCTGGGTCTTTCTTGAGGAAGCCCAGTTTGTGGATCTAGCACCTTTGCTTATGTAGTTAACCCTTTGTGTACTGATATTGTGATTTGGGTGTACTTTAGTCTGTTTTTTTTTTAATTTACAAATTTTATAGATCCACCCACTGCCTGTTGTCAGAATACCAATGGCCACTGTGGTCATTACATAATCCTGATCCCTGAACTCTTAACATTACTTAATCTTGATTCCTTAACTCTGTGCTTTACACAGTCTTGACCCAAAGAGCAGCGTAGGCTCAGGGTTTGTTTACCTTTTTAAGCCACACCCACTGTTACCAAAATTTGACTTTGCAATCTTATATTGAGATCTTTGTAGCCCCTTCTACTTGGTCCCCATGACTCTCAGGGAGACCCATTTCTGTCTGAAAAGCTCTAGATGGAAGTATAGTATTGCAGAATGCCTCTGATCCTTTAGGTCAAAGGTGATTAAAGTGATTGTAAACCTTTGCATATACCCAGTGATGAAACAACATCTCCTCCATAAGTTGTACCTGTTTATCTACAGCATTGTCTGAGATTCCAGAAAACGGGGGGCGGGGAGCTGAAATTACACACTCCAGAGCTCACTAAGGAGAACTCAGAGCTATTTGAAGGGAAGGGAAGGGACCCCCTTCACACAGCAACAGACCTAAGGTTGTCAATCACAGACTGTGTGCTGGAGATCCCTCCCCTTTCACCCTTTTTTCTCTCGGTGTTAGGAAAACTTGTCAGAAGGGATTCATGGAGATAGCAGAAGAAAGAAGTAGACTGAAATGACATTTAATGCTCTTAAAGGATAAGTTCACCTTTGGAACATGTCCCACATCTGCAGCCGCTCCCCAAAATTCTCTTCCTTGTGACAGCAGGCAGGGGATCCTCTCCTCACACCTGCTATCACAATTTGAGAACATGGCCTTGTGGGGCTCCACCCACATGGCCTTGCCATTCATTCACAGAGTTCTGCGAGTAAATGCCTACAGGAACCATCAGCCTTTTTACGGCTGACAGCTTCTAGTTCTCAATACAAGGGAGCTGGTGAGCACTCTCCTAGTCCATTGATCTTCCTGCAATTCAGTAACTGCCTGCCTTTATGAGATGCGGGCAGATACCTATGCTAAGAGTCTGCAGGAGCCTGAGATTGCACCCATGATCTGCTGATCACGGGTGCAATGCTGTGCAGGCTCCTTATAGAGGGATATGCTTTGTTTATATTTCATGTCTGGGGTTTACAACCATTTTAACGCCTTCCCACCAAGCCTACTGTATGATGACAGCCTAGCAGGAACTCTATTATCCTAGGAGGATGTCACATGATGTCCACCCAAGACCGCACTCTGGCATGATCTGGTCTAAATTTGTGTGGAAAGATTATTTACTTGCAAAATGCTATAACAGGAAGAAAGGAAAGCACATTTTTTTTTTAAATGTTCTGTCTTTTTTCGTTTAAAGCGCATAAAATAAAAAAACCCAGTGGTGATTAAATACCACCAAAAAACTCTCCATTTGTGTGAAAAAAAAGAGAGAAAAAGAGAAAACATTTCATATGGGTAGTGTTGCATGACCACGCAATTGTCATTTAAAGTGAAGCAGCGCTGAAAGGTGAAAATTGGCCTGGGCAATAAGAGGGCAAAAAGGCCCAGTATGCAATTGGTTAATTATCATAAGTTGATGCTGGTTTTTTTTTTCTAAGATATTGAGTCTGAATTCAGTGGTTAACCATAGCTAGTCTGAATGAGAGCAACAGATAAAGATGTGTGTTTTCCCCACCAATGTGGTCATTTTGTTTTCAGTAGAAACACACAGGCATACATACACCGATGCTCACCTTCCTCGTCCTGTTTAACCATTTCAATACCGGGCAATTTTACACCTTCCTGCCCAGGCCATTTTTCAGGTTTCAGCGCTCTCACACTTTGAATGACAATTGCGCGGTCATACAACATTGTACCCAAACTAAAATTTTATAATGTTCTTCACACAACTAGAGCTTTCTTTTGGTGGTATTTAATCACCGCTGGGGTTTTTATTTTTTGCTAAATTAACAAAAAAAGACCAAAAATTTTGAAAAAAAAACATGTTTTTCTTTGTTTCTGTTATAAAAGTTTACAAATAAATAATTGTTCTTCAGAAATTTAGGCCAAAATGCATTCTGCTACATGTCTTTGGTGAAAATAACCCAAATTAGGATGTATTTTTTAGTTTGTAGGAAAGTTATAGAGTTTACAAACTATGGTATAGATCTGAATATTGATCAATCCTGAAGTACTGACGGCCAATCTAATTTCTTGAGGTCCAAGAATGTCAGAACAGTACAGATATCCCCAAATGACCCCTTTTTGCAGAGTAGACAGTCTGACGTACTTCATAAGAGGAATGGCGAGTTTTTTGAAGTTGTATTTTTTTTGTCATTTTTCGGAAAATGAAAAAATTTTAAAAATTGTCACCAGTGCAGTACAGCGTCATCATATAACTGGCATGGCGGTGAACAGGGACACCGACTGGTGACAGTATGAAAAAAAAAAAAATATATATATTTTTTTATTTTTTTATTATTTTTTAAATTTTTTTTAAGTTTTTTTTTCATATTTTACTATGACCAAAGTAGTACAACGTTACCATAGTAACATTGTACTACTTTGGGGAAGTGATCAGTATTTTATTTTTTTTTACACAATTTGCTTATAGCAAAGAATTACTTTGCTATAAGCAAGCATTTACCTGAATGAAATCGATTCATTCAGGTTTTTTTTTTTTTTTTGTGCTTAGCTGTGATTTTGCCACAGCTAATCACATGACATGTGCATGTGACCTGCTGTGACCATTCACAGCTAGGCACTAGTATACAATGGATGGCATGAATGAAGCCATCCATTGTATACAACTGTCATGTGACCTGCTGTGATTGTTCACAGCAGGTCACAGGGTACGGGCAACGGGGCCGGTACTCAGATCTGTCATCGGCCGTGTCCGAGGTACACGGCCGGTGACAGATCGCGCCGCTGCGTGGCTCTGCAACCGCGCATGTGCGGGAGGACGCCAAATGGCGTACACCCGGAAAGCTAGAGCATTTTTGCGGCCACCAAACGGCTATAGGCCGGGCGGCTAATGGTTAAACGTGACAATAATGTATGTGAAAGCTAACAAAAACACAGATGTGGATATTGGATATGCCACACCTGTCTAACTTTGCAGAAGATTTATCCTCAAGATTTGCTGCACAGAATCACAAATTTAACACAGTAAACCTACTATTTAGCTGTTGGAATAGCAGTGATGACGTTACCTATAGAAACTGGTGGAATGTTTGTGTTTTATTCTTCATTATTTGTTTTTCCTGAACAAAAACTTTATACAAGGGACATAAACCTGCTGTCTCAATTTCACAGGTGCAGTCTAGTCTCATTTATCCTCTTTGTTTACTTCTTGATGATTCAGTGACCTGCACAAATATGTGTATATCAGGTATTCTGACATTCACTGCCTGCATGCTTGTTCCTGGCCTTTGACTAAGTGGAAAAACAAGACTGAAGAGAAGTCAGCAATGGCAGCCTCCATTTGTCTTTACTGACAGGTTCCCTTTTAAGCCTTTTTTAATATCGGTTGAGGTTTATTATATATATTATGCACTTCAATGAAAAATACAAAAAGAAAAAAGTTCCTTTTATCTTAACATACACTAGATAGGGTGTAGTATTTGATTGCTATCATAGTTTAAAAAAAACCCTCTGTTTTGGACATTTCTAATTTTGTTTCAAACCTAATCTGTAAATATATTGTGTACATAGATTGAAGAGCTAAAGCCAAAAGCATATAAGGAGACTGATGAAGAGCTAAAGCCAAAAGCATATAAGAAGACTGATGGAGAAGACCACACCATACAGCCGAAAAGCTTTAATTCACCGAAACCCAGTCAGTTACAGAAAACACCAAAGGTAGATTGTGTTCAAGTAACATATATGTATAGATTGTGGTGGGCTTTAATCATGGTACCGGCTTTGTCTATCTTTTGTGGTTCAGTCAACAAGATCTATGCAATAGAGTTCTCAGCTCTGCCCCTTTGCCACAACCAATAAAAGGGTTTTTTTTCTTTTATCCTTTTCTTCATTTTACTTTATTGCAAGATATTTACTCCATCTCCTACAGTGTAAAGAATGAGACTATAGGGCTGAAGGAAGTGGAGCAGGAACTCTGAATGAATAAGAGGAGGATATTTGTGGTTTTAGTTGATGCTGCTTTAGACATTGTAAACAAATATACAGTATCTCACAGTAGGGAGTACACCCCTCACATTTATATCTTTTCATGTGACAACATTGAAAAAATGACACTTTGCTACAATGTAAAGTAGTGAGTGTACAGCTTGTATAACAGTGTAAATTTGCTGTCCCCTCAAAATAACTCCTCACGGAGCCATTAATGTCTAAACCACTGGCAACAAAAGTGAGTACACCCCTAAGTGAAAATGTCCAAATTGAGCCCAAAGTGTCAATATTTTGTGTGGCCACCATTATTTTCCAGCACTGCCTTAACCCTCTTGGGCATGGAGTTCACCAGAGCTTCACAGGTTGCCACTGGAGTCCTCTTCCACTCCTCCATGACGACATCACGGAGCTGGTGGATGTTAGAGACCTTGCGCTCCTCCACCTTCCATTGAGGATGCCCCACATATGCTCAATAGGGTTTAGGTCTGGAGACATGCTTGGCCAGTCCATCACCTTTACCCTCAGCTTCTTTAGCAAGGCAGTGGTAGTCTTGGAGGTGTGTTTGGGGACATTATGTTGGAATACTGCCCTGCAGCCCAGGGGATCATGCTCTGCTTTAGTATGTCACAGTACATGTTGGCATTCATGGTTCCCTCAATGAGCAGTCGCTCCCCAGTGCCGGAAACACTCATGCAGCCCCAGACCATGACACTCCCACCACCATGCTTGACTGCAGGCAAGACACACTTGTCTTTGTACTCCTCACCTGGTTGCCGCCACACACGCTTGACACCATCTGAACCAAATAAGTTTATCTTGGTCTCATCAGACCACAGGACATGGTTCCAGTAATCATGTCCTTAGTCTGCTTGTCTTCAGCAAATTGTTTGCGGGCTTTCTTGTGCATCATCTTTAGAAGAGGCTTCTTTCTGGGACGACAGCCATGCAGACCAATTTGATGCAGTGTGCGGCGTATGGTCTGAGCACGGACAGGCGGACTCCCCCCCCTTCAACCTCTGCAGCAATGCTGGCAGCACTCATATGTCTATTTCCCAAAGACAACCTCTGGATATGATGCTGAGCACGTGCACTCAATGTCTTTGGTCAACCATGGTGAGGACTATTCGGAGTGGAACCTGTCCTGTTAAACTGCTGTATAGTTTTGGCCACCGTGCTGCAGCTCAGTTTCAGGGTCTTGGCAATCTTCTTATCGCTTAAGCCATCTTTATGTAGAGCAACAATTCTTTTTTTCAGATCCTCAGAGAGTTGCCATGTTGAACTTCAAGTGACCAGTATGAAAGAGATCTATAACACCAAATTTAACACACCTGCTTCCCATTCACACCTGAGACCTTGTAACACTTACAATATTTACAAAAATGTGAGGGGTGTACTCACATCTGGGAGATATGGTCTCCTGCAATAAGACCCCATGCAGAGTTTTTTTTTTTTTTTTTGCACTACCCCCATAATTTCTACAAAGCTGCCCTATGTGAGAAAAATGTGGCGAAGTAGTTCATGCACATTTTTTTTTAAGGCATCAAGCTTTGTGTGGTTTTTTAAACTGCGTATTTTGTCATGTTTGTTGCATAAAAAGTGCACGACTGCTTGGGTTGCTATTAACAATGAATGGCACTGTAAGTGTGACAGAGTTTTGTGCACATTTTGTAAACACAAAAACATGTGATTATGTATGCATTCGCAATATGCTATAGAATGAATGCAAACTAAGAACTGGTATTTTACATAATTTAATTTGTTCTTCTCCTGGCTATGGAGTGTGCATAACAATTGCACATAACAGAACTCTATAGTTTAAAATGTTCCTAACATGCCAAACATGCTGAAAAATAGATGTTTGGAGTTTTTGTTAAATCTGCTTTTTCTTTAAAGGTTGGAAATATATTTCCTCAAAGTTGTATTCAACAGGTTAGGAAAACAAGAGGATTGGACTTGTTCGATGTCCATGGTGAATATCAGACACATTTTGTTAGCAATGACGACTACAGAAAATCTAGCAATGTAAAAACAAGAAGTCCAATGGAAATGCATGCAGAAGCTGTTGGTATTCATGAACCAAATGTAAGTATAATGAAGCAAAAATGTGCAATGTATATTTTATTTAACTGTGCTGCAAATGTTTTATATTAGATAACAAAATTCTATTTGCATGGGCTAGCTAGCCCCCGTCCCCTCTAAAAGTAGGATTTTTTTAAAACTTACTAGTAAAATCATTTTCTTGAAATACAGGACACATAATCATAGGTTTCACCATTGGGTATATGCAGCTACTTTCAGGTGATTGGACATTGGCAAAGAAGCTGCAGGAATATCCTGTATATAACCACTCCCGGTTTATAGCAAGCAATAGGGAGATCATAAGGAATAGAGAGGAAGGGACCTCTGTCCTGAAAGAAAAGAATTTTACTGATAGGTCAAAAATTCTATTTTCATAACTATACAGTAAGTGTACAGGTGGCAGCCTTGGTAAGCTGAGAGACAGATGCCCATTAAGCACTAAATGATCTGGTGCACCTTTACAAGGAATGGAGGAGCTCTATCCTTTTGACCGATGACTCTTCTAATCCACCCAGCGAAGGTAAAGCAAGAAGCCCCTGCAGGAACCTTTGGGAAAGACAGAAGGAATCTTATTGCCAAAAAGATGCTCTAGTGGTAGACTCTCATGGCCTGTACCGAGTTGATACAATAAAGATGCATTTTCTTTGGGATGTTTTGAGTAAAACAATGTCCTGATACAGGTAGAATGAGAGCTACATTAGGAAGAAAAGAGGTGTTCAGGACAACCTTATAACATCAGGAATTGGTCTGTACAGGATAAGGCTGCTAACTCGGAGACTTTTCACTGAGTTGATAGCAAGAAAGGCCACGTTGTGAGTGAGGTCAGACAATTGAAATCCCCAACAGGTTTGAAGGGTTTCAAGAATGAGGTTAGCATAGTTACATAGTTAGTCTGGCTGAAAAAAGACAAGTTCATCCAGTTCAACCATAAAGAAAAGAAAGAAAAAAAAAAAAGTTATAATCCTATACCCACAGTTGGTCCAGAGGAAGGCAAAAAAAACCCCAGCAAAGCATGATCCAATATTTGTTGCTGGGAAAAAAAATTCCTTTCTAATCCCCCGAGAGGGAATCTGATATTCCCTGAATCAACTTTACTTATAAATGTTAGTATCCAGTTATATTTTGTGTATCTAAAAACAATCCAGGCCTTTTTTTTGAAGCAATCCACTGACCTGGCCAGAACCAACTCTTGAGGGAGTCTATTCCACATTTTCACAGCCTTGTATCAGTTTGGTTGCCCTTCTCTGCTGTGCAGAGAGATACAAAACTGCATGTCCATGCCAAAATATATACCGTATTTTTCGCTCCATAAGACGCACCTGACCATAAGACGCACGTAGGTTTTAGATGTGAAAAAAAAAAAAATTCTGAACCAATGGACTGCAGACATAGTACAGGAGATGACCAGAGACTGCGGATGCAGTACAGGGGATGACCAGAGACTGCGGACACAGTACAGGAGCTGACCAGAGACTGCGGACACAGTACAGGAGCTGACCAGAGACTGCGGACACAGTACAGGAGCTGACCAGAGAGCGCAGACAGTACAGAGGATGACCAAGAGACTGTGGACCTTCGAGGAGGAAGGGTGAGCGGGTACCTGAATTTGACAGGTACCCGCTCCCACTTCCACCAAGTTGTCCTCCCTATAGTGTGAGCACCTGGCTGTGACAGCCGGGTGCCCACTGCGCATGTGCGAGAAGCGCTGTGCTTGTGAATGGCCAAACATCTTCTGGGACCTGTCATGTGTCCCAGAAGATGCCGGGCCATTCACAAAGCGCAGCGCTTCTCGCGCATGCACAGTGGTCACCCGGCTGTCACAGCCGGGTGCCCACACTAAAGATGCCGGCGTGGGAAGACTGCACGGCACTGGACTGAGGAACAGGTAAGGTCCTGTTGCAGAGAACAGCTGAGCGGCCGGCCCGGTATTCTGACACAGTGGAAATACAGACCGGCTGCTCCATATTCGCTCCATAAGACGCACTAACATTTTCCCCCCTTTTTGAGGGAGAGAAAAAACACGTCTTATGGAGTGAAAAATATGGTAAGTAGGAACAGCGCCAAACAAAAATAAAATCCAACAATAAAGCAACTAACACCCCACCCTCTACTAAAGGTGATAACAAAAATAAAAAGAAAAGGGTAGCGCTCATTAAACAAACATATTGCTGTGACAATACATAAACCTAAAAGAAATGTGCAAAGTATTCAAAACAAAATAACAGTAATATGATTACAGTGAAGCACAGGGACACAGCACATTGTAAAACAGCACACAATTAATCTTTTGATCGCCCCTCATGTTAACCCCTTCTTGCCCAGTGCCATTAGTACAGTGTCAGTGCTTTTTTTTTTTTTTTTTTTTTTTAAGCACTGATCACTGTATTGGTGTTACTGGGAATGTCAGTGACACCAAGTCAGTCCCCCTATAAGTCACTGATCACCGCCATTACTAATAAAAAAAAAAATCCCAGGGTATATACCGCCATTTGTAAACGCTATAACTTTCATGTAAACCAATTAATTTACACTTATTGGTATTTTTTTTTAGCAAAGACATGGAGCAGAATACATTTTGGCCTAAATTTATGACTAAATTAGATTTTTTTTTTTTTTTACTGGATATGTTTAATAGCAAAAAGTCAAAAATACGTTTTTTTTTCCTCAAAATCGTTTTTTTTTTTTTTTTATAGCACAAAAAATAAACATACAGGCCATCAAATACCACCAAAAGAAATCTCAATTTGTGGGGAAAAAAGGACGTACATTTAATTTGGGTGCAGCGTTGCATGACCGCGCAATTGTCAGTTAAAGTAACACAGTGCCGTAATACAAAAAAATGGCCTGGTCAGGAAGGGGGGTAAATCCTCTGGAGGGCAAGTGGTTAAAGAGCTCTTGTGCATGAAAGCCTGAGATCATAGCAAATCTAGTTCTAAAAGTCTCCTATTTAATGTGTACAATGTAACGTTTGACAATTAATGGGCACGTAGGTCCTTTGTTCATATACTTTCAATAATGAGGCCAGCACTACTTGCACAGTATTGGAACAACTTTAATGCAGTGTAAACATTTTACATAAATATAACTCTGTACATTTGTTAACTATTTTATTTTTATTCAGGGAACAGTCAATGGTCACATTGCACAAAACTACAAACTTGCTGTCAGTGGAAAACCAATCTGTCAAAAAGACAAAGCCTACTGGGAAAGAAGGGACATTTCTTTAGAGGACCCATATTCTCAGCAGCAGGATTGGAAAGGCAAGACCTACTGGGAAGAAAAGGAAGTTCCTTTAGAGGACCCCAATTCTCAGCACCAGGATTGGAAAGACATCTATAAATATGGACTTGCAATTCCAGTCCTTTTACTAATGATCTACTGTGCAATATATGGCTTGTAACAAACAATTCAATGTGTCCTCCTTATCCGGCCGAATGGAGATTCAGAATGCTTTGTTAAGCAGCTTCAGAGTGATAGGCTACAAAACAAGAACAATTATTTGAACAGGAATGCAGAGCTAACTTTCATGCACTTTACTATTAAATACCAATGTATACAACCATACTGAACTAAAAAAAAAGTGAAGGAACATGTATTGCATTTTTTACACACATGAAAATGATCAGTATCTATCTATCTATCTATCTATCTATCTATCTATCTATCTATCGTTACTGTTTAAAGCATGGGTGCTCAACTTGTGGCCCTCCAGCTGGTGTGGAACTACAAGTTGCCTTTGGGAGTCATGCTTGTAACGGTCAGCCTCATGCAGAGGCATGATGGGACTTGTAGTTCCATAACAGCTGGAGGGCCACAGGTTGGGCACCCACGGTTTAAAGCATATGTAAACACTAACTAAAATATGATATACGCTTTAACATGTCAGTGTTAATTTTAATATTCTTAAATCTGCAACTTTCATTAAATAAACCATGGTGATCCTGCTAATAATAAAAGATTTTTTTTCCAGACACTTTCTGTCTTGGGCTGATAATGGTTTGTCCCTGTCTCCCAACTGTGTTTCTACGATCTAACCCTGTCTCCCAATGGAGACTACAAATGGCCAATTTAACATGCATTTTGCAGGCAGGGTCCACTGTTGTCACCATCAGGAAACCTGCAATAAAAAGGTCACCATGGCATGAAGTGAGGGGAATCCTAGAATAAGGGCAAAGGGGGAGATTTACTAAAACTGGTGCACTCAGAATCTGGTGCAGATGTGTATAGTAGCCAGTCAGCTTCTAACTTCAGCTTGTTCAATTAAGCTTTGACAATAAAACCTGGAAGCTGGTTGGTTTCTATGCAGAGCTACACTAGATTTTGCAGTGGTAATAAACAACCCCCACAGTCACCAATAAAACATGCTTTGTCCCTGCTGGAATTTCCCTTCACTTCTTGTCCCACTGACATGCAGTGGATAGAAAAATCTACACACCCCTGTTAAAATGTCAGGTGATGTAAAAAAAAAAAATGACAAAGATAAATAATTTCAGAAATTTTCCCACCTTTTATATGATCAATAAACTGTACAACTCAAATGAAAGACAAACTTAAATTGTTTAGGGCAGTGGTCGGCAAGCCGCGGCTCGCGAGCCACATGCGGCTCTATACAAACTTAAATGCGGCTCTTCTGTGTGCCGGGCGCCCGCTCCCCTCCCTCCTCTCGGGCGGCCGCCCCAAAAGTCAGGACTCTGCAGCTGTCAGGATGTAGGCGGGGCAGCGTGACGAACTCCTCTCCTCTCACAGTCCGCCCTGAAGACCAGAACTGCGCGGGAACACAGCGAGAAGAACGCGTGAAGCAAAGGTAAGTGAATTGACACAATATGGGGAATGAATTACTATGGGGGATGAATTACTATATGGGGGATGTATTTTCAGTTTTAAAAATGTGGCTCTCAAAATAAATTTCAATCGTGGTTTTGGCGAGATTTGGCTCAGTTGAAAAAAAAAGGTTGCCCACCACTGGTTTAGGGGTAGGGGGGGAAGTAAACATAAAAAAATGAAATAATGTGGTTGCATAAGTGTGCACACCCTCTTATAACTGGGGCTGTAGCTGTGTTCATAAATAAGCAATCACATTCAAAATCATGTTAAATAGGAGTCAGTGTACACCTGCCATCATTTAAAGTGCATTTGATTAACCCCAAATAAAGTTCAGCTGTTCTAATAGGTTTTTCCTGACATTTTCTTAGTTACATCCTACAGCAAAAGCCATGGTCCGCAGAGAGCTTCCAAAGCATCAGAGGGATCTCATTGTTAAAAGGTATCAGTCAGGAGAAGGGTACAAAAGAATTTCCAAGACATTAGATATATCATGGAACACAGTGAAGGAAGTCATCATCAAGTGGAGAAAATATGGCGCAACAGTGATATTACCAAGAACTGGACGTTCCTCCAAAAATGATAAAAAGACAAAAAGAAAACTGGTCTGGGAGGCTGCCAAGAGGCCTACAGCAACATTAAAGGAGCTGCAGCAATATCTGGAAACTACTAGCTGTGTGGTGCATGAGACAACAATCTCCTGTATAATTCATATGTCTGGGCTATGGGGTAGAGTGGCAAGACGGAAGCCTTTTCTTATGAAGAAAAACATCCAAGCCCGGCTAAATTTTGCAAAAACAACATCTGAAGTCTTCCAAAAACATGTGGGAAAATGTGTTATGGTCTGATAAAAACAAGGTTGAACTTTTTCCCCATAATTCCAAAAGATATGTTTGGCGCAAAAACAACACTACACATCACCAAAAGAACACCATACCCACAGTGAAGCATGGTGGAGGCACCATCATGCTTTGGGGCTGTTTTTCTTCAGCTGGAATTAGGGCCTTAGTCAAGGTAGAGGGTATTATGAACAGTTCCAAATACCAGTCAAGATTGGCACTAGTGGTGCACCGAAATTAAAATTCTGGTGTCAAAACCGAAAATTCAGGATGCACTTGGCCAAAAACCAAAACCAAAATTGACAGTTTTTAAAAATGTATATACGTTTTTTGGAAAACAATACACTTTACAAAAGATATCGGGATATATATTGTGGGGATTTTTTTAATAATTAAACTATGAAAGATGTTATGCTGAATAAATAGATACCAAACATGTCATGCTTAAAAAATTGCACACGCTCATGGAATGGCGTCAATCTATGGTACTTAAAAATCTCCATGAGTGATGCTTTAAAAATTTCTACAGCTTACCAGTGTAAAGTTGCAGAGAAGATCTAGTGCTATAATTATTGCTCTTGCTCTGCACCATTTACATATGGGGGTGTGGCCTGTGTATGCGTTCACCACTATGTGTGAGCACGGGGGCACTTTTAAAAAAAAAAATTTAAACATTTCTTTATTTTGTTTTGCACTTTCTCTTTAAAAAAAAAAAAAATGGAATCACTTGTATTCCTATCACAAGGAATGCATGCATCCCTTGTGATAGAAATAGTGACAGGTCCTCTTTATATAGAGATATGGGGTCAATAAGAACCAAGGTAAAGCATTAGATCAAAAAAAGCATTGATCTAGTGCTGTAAGAAAAAAAAAAAAAATGGCCTTGTTTACAAGGTGCCGGAACCGGAAGTGACATTGCCCTGTTCCTCTAAGAACATAGAGATGAGTGGAGGCCATCTTTCCTTCACTTATCTCTATGCCCAGCGCCAAGATCATTTGGTGGTTTCTCAGGTAAGGCTGAGAACTACCGGGTGGTGGCAGCAGGGGTGAGTGGTGGCGGGGTTATTTTCGGCACCTGTATCGGTACTTATTTTCAAATAGGCCAACTGCTAATAGGGGTGTTTTCGGCCACTGAAATTTCGGTGCACCCCTAATTGGCCCAAACCCTTCAGGCTTCTGCTAGAAAGCTGAACATGAAGAGGAACTTCACCTTTCAGCATTACAACAACCCAAAGCATACATCCAAATCAACAAAGGAAGGGCTTCACCAGAAGATTAAAGTTTTGGAATGGCCACGACCTGAATCCGATCGAAAATCTTTGGGTTGATCTGAAGAGGGCTGTGCACAGGAGATGCCCTCGCAATGACAGATTTGGAGTGTTTTTGCAAGGAAGAGTGGACAAATATTGCCAAGTCAAGATGTGCCATGCTGATAGGCTCATACCCAAAAAGACTGAGTGCTGGAATCAAATCAAAAGGTGCTTCAACAAAGTATTAGTTTAAGGGTGTGCACACTTATGCAACCATATTATTTTAGTTTTACTTCCCTCCACCTAAAAGATTTCAGTTTGTTGTTCAACTGAGTTGTACAGGTTTTAGGTCACATTAAAAGGTGGAAAAAGTTCTGAAATGATTTAACTGTGTCCCATTTTTTTTATATCACAGAAATCTGACATTTTAACAGGGGTGTGTAGACTTTTTATATCCAGTGTAATAGTCATCAGATTGGATGTGAGGGAAAAGCTCCCAATGATACCTGAAGCAGAAGTAAAAACCTGGCACACCTTTTATTATTTTAGCCAAAGCAAACAAACAAAAAAGTTACACTTACTGACAAGAAGCTACAGACAGCAACAGATTCTAAAAGTATTAGCACCAGTACACACATTAGGAAACTGGCTGTAATTGAAAGCAGTTCTGGGCTGGTGTACAGAGGTATGCCAGTGCTCAGAGTGCGGCATGTCTGTGCTGGGAAATGGTCAATAATGCGACAGCTTTCTGCACCAGGCTCTCTGCCCAGCCCCATCCAGCTACCGGCCAGAAGATTCCCTGGCCCACAGCTGAACGTAAACGAAGGGGCCGGGGATACTGGTGATCTCATTACCCAAATATAGCAATGTTCATATCTGGGAAATTACTTGAGTCATTGGGGGGGGTAGACTTGATGAGGAACTAGCCTCCACAGCACCTGTTGGGTGAATCTGAGAGAATAGTTCTCCATCAGGTCTGCTTTACATTTTGATTGACAGTGGAGGGTAGTGGGCAGATTTGAAAGCCAATTTCAGATTGTAGAGCAAATATGGATCCACCCCTTGACAGGGGAGGGTAGTGGGCAGATTTGAAAGCCAATTTCAGACTGTAGAGCAACTATGGATCCACCCCTTGCTATGATGACAACACACATAGCAAGGTGGGCCTGATAGAGAACTAGTTTCTCAGTTGCCCATCAGGCTCTACCCACCACACTAAAAACCACCTGGGCCATACACCTGTCAGTGTGATAAGCACAGTGGCTGGGGAGGGAGCTCACTTCAGTGGCAGTCTCCAACAGATTCATTTTCCCTGTTGCAGCCCAATGGAATTCTAATGGAAGGATGACACCATTTATGAAATCAGACCCCCCCCCCCCCTCCCCATTTTTTGGAGAGAGTACAAAACTTTAAATAAAAAGTGAACCAGAAGAAGCCAGTGGTTTTACAGCAATAGTAAAATGACGCACAAAAACAATATGTGAATAGTTCACATATCAATCAATGATCACTGTAAGAAACTGACTTCTGCTTTGGAAGCAGGCATTAGCAAATTGCTGCATATACCAATTTATTGAATAGGCAAATATGTGATTTTTTTTTTTACCACAAAAAAGGGTTAATCTTTGGTGCCCCTTCCCCCACCCCCTTTTTTTTTTTTTGTTGCATGGAGGATAAACATGGAAGCTCATATTAACACAGAGATGAGCTTACCTTGCTGCAGTAAGGACATTCTCCATATATGATATTAAAGCTCTGTCTGCTTGAGGGCAACGAGTTTAACCACTAAAGAGACAAAAAAAAGTCAGAGTCAATTCTTAGTGGATTTATTGCAAATATTGTTCACATATTTTAGCAGTAATGATTAAAACTGCACCACATAATATAGCCTAAATCTGGAAGTCCAAGGTTTTTTTTTTTTAAATGTGTATAGCATGTCAAAAGACATTAATATGCATTTGCGTTAATTTTAATAGAAATCAGGCAAATGGGGCACAGAAATATGTTAAAAATGGAGTCATTTTAATGGAAAAATAAAACAATATCTTACTCACATCAAGGTAAGCATCCTAGGGCATACAAAGTATCAACAGATCGATGTGCTAAAGTTCCCCTGAGTTTGAAGTTCACCATCGTGCTGTCAGATGCAAAGCAAGAATGAGTGCACTGGACCCAGGAGAATTCTGTCATATGCAGTGTTCCAGGGCGCCATCCAGCCTACTTCCTGAGCCCAGGAAGCAGGTTTAAGCAAGGTTGAAAGGACCTGGAAGATCAGTCCACTGCTGCTTTACTTTACTCAAAGACAAGTTCAGGCTTTGCATCTCCACAGCAGGCAGGCTTGACAAAGAGGCAGGGCCTTGGAACATATTACTGTAGAAGAAGATGAAAGAAAGAGCGCACAAACCTTGCGCATTACCTCAATAAATAGTGACTAATTTTATTATTAAGGAAATATACTCACAAAGTGATGGTATAACAGGCATAAGTAACCATAATCCAACAGGGTTACAGGTAAATCAAAAAGGGGGGGGTGAAGGCTAACGCGTTTCGAAGGGTGCTCCCTTCTTCATCAGAGCTGGGTTGAGCAGATAGAGACTTCAGTATGGCAGAGTTCCCATGGCAAGGAGATATTCAGCCACTGAGTGTCAGTATTACAGCAGTTCAGCCTGTTTAGTGTCTTCATGATAGAGCTGCACAACCTCTGATCATCAGCGGATGAACACACAACACGCTGCTTGTCACTAACGCCTGTTTGATCTGAGTCTTTAAGCGCAGGAAATAATGGATCCTTGGAACATATTGCCCCTACTGCACAGCATTCCCTTATCTCCATGAGGCTTCAGAGCAGCAGCAGACACAGAATATGTCAGCCATAGAGTGAGCCCAGCAAGTGCCAGTGCCAGTTTTACATCTGACAACCTGGTGGTGACCTTCAGACACTGATCTGTGGACACTTCCTATGAACTAAGATACTTGCTTTGATGTAAGAGAGAGAGAGAGATTTTTTTAATTAAAGTGTTCCTAAACCCAGGACCCTGCATTCACTATATCTGGTCTCCCACAGTACACACAACATGGAAATACAATTATTTTAGTAACTATAAACTGATAAATACCTTTTCTCATCAGCAGTTAGAGCAGTCTTGTGACTTCAGCAGATAACTATTTAAAGCTTGTAAGAGGAGTTTTTTCTGCTCTAGTGTCAGGGAAGGCCTGCCCTTAGTACAGGTAAATCTCCACGGCACACAAATATGCGGATGCGCAGGATTCTGGCAAGCTGAGCAGATGTGCGGGTGCCTGGACGGAGGAGCGCGCCTGCGTGTGATTAATGCTGGCGCCAGGAGGGCTATTTAAACTAACTGCTGTGGTTATCTCATTGCCGTATGGTCTTTTCCCCTGCTCGTGTTTCCTGATTTCCGTGATTGAATCCTGTTGCCAAACCAGCCTGTTCCTGACTTCTGCTTGATCGCCTCCTGCCCTGACTTCTGGCTTGTCCTCGGATTATTCTTCTGCCTGCTCCCATCTGATTGATCTCCTGTTACTGAACCTGGCCTGTGACCCGACTATTCTCCTTCCTGCCGTTTAAGCCTGATCTGTCTCACCAATATTGAACCCGGCTCGCCTGACTCTTCTTCTTCAGCACACTGTGGTCCGGCATCCATCCATCCTGCACGGATACATCTGCACCCTGCTCTGGCCTGCTACTCATCAGCCCAATAGCTGTTACCGGACAGATCTTAGGCCCTCATACCCCACCGTGCTCTTGCGACTGCTGTCCCACTCTCAGCAGTCCTTGAGCCGAAGTTGTACGAGAGGTCTGCCTCTTCACGTCAGGCTCACTACCCAGGTATGTGACATCTAGGAGGATGCAAAACCCCTGACCCTCTGTCTCAACAGTGTTAATTGGCCCTGTGCTGATCACATGCACTCTCCCAAGAAAAATAAAACCTCTCTAGCAATACACACTAAACTGAGCATGTGCATGTGGCTAAGGTTCAGTCTGTCTTATCAGGAGACATGGACATTAGAACAAGAGGAGGGGCAGAGAAAACAAGATCAAACCACCTTTTTACACAATGCAACATATTAACCCCTTAGGTTCTACAGTGAGTATAACAAGCATGCTTTACTGCATATACAGACTGATTTTACTGTTGTGGGTTTGGCAACACTTTAAAATCATTCCTTTTTAAGATACTCCTGCACCCTGTTTGTGCTGATCTCCTATAACATACAAACTTGCTTTCCTATTGCCATCAGAATACTTGTCCCTCTGTATTGTTGACTCAGATAGTCTAATAAAAGCTGCTGCAGACACTGCTCTCTCTCATTGTGTGACTTGTTTTCTTCAGGCATAACCACACTTTACATAAGTGAAACACACACAATGATGACAATTCACAAAAATCATTGTAAATGCCTTTTTTTTATCTTAAAAATTACCACATTGGTATGGAATTATTTTTCTTCTATGTGATGAACATTTATTAGCTTTTTTAGCAACACCTGTTCAATTACTTGGTAACAAAAATTGCTAATCAGCCAATCACCAGGTAGAAGCTCAATGCGTTTAGGCATCTTGACGTGGTGAAGATGAGTTGCTGAAGTTCAAACCAAGCATCATAATGGAGAAGAAAAGGGATTTAAGTGACTTTGAACATGGCATGGTTGTTGGTGTCAGACGGACTGGTCTGAGTATTTCAAAAACTGCCGATCCACTGGGATTTTCATGCACAACCATCTCTAGGGTTTACAGAGAATGGTCCAAAAAAGAAAACCAGTGAGCGGCGGTTGCGTGGATGAAAATGCAGAGTTGATGTCTAGCTGTGAATGGTTGCAGCAATCACATGCACAAGCTGGGCCAATCACAGCCCATCTGTGTCATTTGATTAGCCCTAAGCACAAAAAAAAAACCAAACCCTGAATGAATCAATGTCATTCAGGTAAATGCTTGCTTATAGCAAAGTAATTCTTTGCTATAAACAAATTGTGTACAAAAAAAAAGAAACAAATACTGATCACTTCCCCAAAGTAGTACAATGTTATGTGGTAACATTATACTACTGTGGTCATAGTGAAATATGAAAAAAAAATCTTAAAAAAAAGATAAAAGTAATAAAAAATTAAAACTAATAAAAAACAATTATCAATTATTTTTTCGTACTGTCACCAATCAATCAGTGTCCCTGATCACCGCCATGCCAGTTATATGATGACGCTGTACAGCACTGGTGACAGGATGTGAAAAAAAAAAAAAGTGAAAATAATTTTTTTTATTTTTTAATTTTCCGAAAAATTATGACCAAAAAATTACAACTTCAAAAAACTCGCCATGCCTGTTATGAAATACATCGGAGTGTCTACTTTGCAAAAAGTGGTCATTTGGGGGATATCTGTACTGTGCTGACATTCTTGGACCTCAAGAAATTAGATTGGCCGTCAGTACTTCAGGATTGATCAATATTCAGATCTATACCATAGTTTGCGAACTCTATAACTTTCCTACAAACTAAATAATACATCCTAATTGGGTTATTTTCACCAAAGACATGTAGTAGAATACATCTTCGCCTATGTCATGGAGTGCCGTGCCTTTCCCACCGCCCGTTGCCTGCTGTCCCTCTGCCTATCCCTTCACCTATCCCTTCACCCCTCCCTCCCCCCTTGCAGATTCCTCGCGTCCTGCCAGTCTACATCAAAGGGCTGTGCAGGACGGGAGGAAACACCCCCTGTGGTGCGGTTAGCAAAGGGCCGCCAAGGTGTCTCTGCGCGCCCCCCCCCCCCCCAGGTTTCCCGCGCCGGAGACAAAGGCTGCGCTCTCGAGAGCACGTCCCCAGTTAAGGGGGCGTGCCTTATTGCCCCGGAAACCGGACGCTGGGACCCCGGAGTGTGCATGTATGCTCGATCCCCGCTCGGGACAGGGTGCTGTGCGGGGTCTGTGCTGAGGCCAGACCTCACAGCCAAGACCCTCCTGAGCCCCTGCAAGCCTGTGTTGATCCCCTGCTCGGGAGAAGCGCTGTGTGGGGTCTGAGCTGAGGCCAGACCCCACAGCCAGGACTCCTGCTGCTGTCCCTGGCAAGCTGGCCGCTGTGAGGGCCCGTCTACTAATTGCTGCTGTCCCTGGAAAGCTGGCCGCTGTGAGGGCCCCTGTCTACTGATCGCTCCTTTCCCAGGATAGCTGGCCGCTGTGAGGGCCCCTGTCTGCTAATCGCTGCTGTCCCTGGAAAGCTGGCCGCTGTGAGGGCCCCTGTCTGCTGATCGCTGCTGTCCCTGGATAGCTGGCCGCTGTGAGGGCCCCTGTCTGCTGATCGCTGCTGTCCCTGGAAAGCTGGCCGCTGTGAGGGCCTGTCTGCTGATCGCTGCTGTCCCTGGAAAGCTGGCCGCTGTGAGGGCCCCTGCCTGCTGATCGCTGCTGTTCCTGGAAAGCTTTTAGGAGGAGCCACGCCGTGACGTCATGCTGCCAGAGCAACGTGGAGCTCCGGCGGCCATCTTTACCACTAGATGGTCAGTCATACTGCTATCTATTTTTATCCACTTGATCCTATTGATATTGATTTGATGCATCTACAATAAAGATATTATAACTTACTACACTATGGGAGTATTCCTGTTCCCACTTCTTGGGAGAGTACTTTAAATCTGCAGACCCATTATCCCAGGACGACTACCACGCTTCATGGATACTTGGTGATATATGACCACTCCCAGAAGGAATTAGGATACCCTGACACCTGGCATACTGGTTTCACATTTGATGACCAATCTCCCGGATGGAAGACCTTCTCAGCTCCAGGCCCCATTAGATGACACCTGTATTTACCTACATAAGGTGCAATTAATATGCGCATTTTTTACACCACTCTAGCACCTTTTGCCGGATCAGGATTCAACAGTCACCCGATTGGAACTTTTTACTTGATCATTGATCTTCATACATTTATTTATTTATTCATTGCACTCGCTTTCATTGGGATATATATGAGCTGATATATTGTCGTCTCGGACATTATACTTGTTAACCCCCTTTTTTTTTTTAGCGCAGCACAAATTTATTTATATGTTCTTATTTATGGTGTTTGTGGTTACCAACTTATGTGCATAGTTGCTCGTTCATATTTACTCCAGGCTCTCACTTTTTCTTTCCATATATTTTTTCCCTGGAAAGCTGGCCGCTGTGAGGGCCCCTGCCTGCTAATCACTGCTGTCCCTGGAAAGCTGACCGCTGTGAGGGCCCCTGGCTGCTGATCGCTTTGTCCCTGAAAAGCCGAGCCCTGCAAGGATCTCGGTCCACTGGCGTCCCTGGAAAGCTGACCGCTGTGAGGACCGCTGTCCGTTGCTTGGTGTCCCTGGAAGCTGACCGCTACAAGCCGCATGTTACGGAGTGCCCTGGACTGCCCCTATTGTGTGCCCAGACTACCCTTGCCAAACTGCCCCTATTGTGTGCTCAGACTACCCTTGTTTGAACTGCCCCATGGCGTGTCCGGAGTATAGCTACCTGGACTGCCCCCCTGAGGGCTTGAGCCATCGCTACCTGAACCAGACCCCATCGCCAAGGTCTCGCTGAGTCCCCGTGAGCCCGATGTTGTCCCTAGAAAGCTGTGTGGGAGCTGTGCTGAAGTCAGACCGCACAGCCAAGGTCCCACTGAGTCCCCGTGAACCTGATGTTGTCCCTAGAAAGCGGTGTGGGAGCTGTGCTGAGGCCAGACCCCACAGCCAAGGTCCCGCTGAGTCCCCGTGAGCCTGATGTTGTCCCTAGAAAGCTGTGTGGGAGTTGTGCTGAGGCCAGACCCCACAGCCAAGGTCCCGCTGAGTCCCCGTGAGCCTGATGTTGTCCCTAGAAAGCTGTGTGGGAGCTGTACTGAGGCCAGCCCCCACAGCCAAGGTCCCGCTGAGTCCCCATGAGCCTGATGTTGTCCCTAGAAAGCTGTGTGGGAGCTGTGCTGAGGCCAGACCCCACAGCCAAGGTCCCGCTGAGTCCCCGTGAGCCTGATGTTGTCCCTAGAAAGCTGTGTGGGAGCTGTGCTGAGGCCAGACCCCACAGCCAAGGCCCCGCTGAGTCCCTGCGAGCCTGATGTTGTCCCTAGAAAGCTGTGTGGGAGCTGTGCTGAGGTCAGACCCCACAGCCAAGGTCCCACTGAGTCCCCATGAGCCTGATGTTGTCCCTAGAAAGCTGTGTGGGAGCTGTGCTGAAAGTCCCGCAGTGTCCCCATGAGCCCGTTTACTGTGAGTGTCCCTACAAGCCGTATGTTGCGGAGTGCCATGAACTGTCCTGATAGAGTGCCTTTCATAGTTCAATAAAGCTTTGTGTGTTTACCATCTTCTTTGTGTGTTCTGTCCTGCCTACGCTTCCGTTACAGCCTAAATTTATGAAGAACAATTATTTATTTACAAACGTGTTTTTTTTCAAAATTTTCGGTCTTTTTTTTGTTAAATTAGCAAAAAATAAAAACCCCGGTGGTGATTAAATACCACCAAAAGAAAGCTCTAGTTGTGTGAAGAAAATGATAAAATTTTAGTTTGTTTACAGTGTTGTATGACCGCGCAATTGTCATTCAAAGTGTGAGAGCGCTGAAACCTGAAAAATGGCCTGGGCAGGAAGGGGGTAAAAGTTCTGAAATTAAATATTTTTCTCATATTTTTTTTACATCACAGAAACCTGACATTTTAACGGGTGTGTAGACTTTTTATATCCACTGTATGTAACACACATGCTACGTGGAATTTCCGAGAGAAATGGCAGCCTTGCATATGATTATGCACGTTTGTTTAGTAACAATTCAACAATCCAATCAGCAGAATTCCATTTATGTTAGGATTCTTCTGGAAGGCACTGTAGTCGTGGGACCCTGATCATTCGTCACTCTCACCAAGTTCCTACTTACTTATGAACAGTGACCACTTTATCTGGATGATTTTGACACCGTGCCACTCATTCCTGTGGCAGTGCTCCCCTGACTGTGTCTACTCACAAGAACAATGATGTTTGAACAGGAGCAGAAAATATAAAATGACAAATATTGTATGCAAAGCGGTTGATTTACTAAAACTGGAGAGTGCAAAATCTGGTGCAGCTGTGCATGGTAGCCAATCAGCTTCTAACTTCAGCTTGTTCAATTAAGCTTTGACAAAAAAACCTGAAAGCTGATTGGCTTCCATGCACAGCTGCACCAGATTTTGCACTCTCCAGTTTTAGTAAAACAACTCCATAGTGTACATAAGGTGCGAGACGTTTTACAAAATGCATACACCATTTTCATTTGTTCTTGCCCAAACGTAGGTTACTGCCTAGTACACAAACTCTACATTTTAATTGGCTTGTAGGAGCAAGTTTAAGTGTGTAAGACACCTTTACAGACACCAGAGAAACAATTCTCATCAGATATCCAAAAAAAAAAAAAAAAACGAGCACAGCATGGCAAGTGTGCTAACCACTTAGCCACTGTGCTGCCTGGCTTTCTCATGTGATCTGTATGTTTAATGACAGTGGTCACTACTGTTAATGGCTTGCTGGAAATGTTCCACAATCTGCAGATGTTTATAACAGCCCAATCTCAGAGCTAAACTGCGTGCCTTAAGTGCACATTCCCAGAAAGATGCTGATTACACTTGTCAGGATGTGCCAACATGTCACATATCCTGATGAGTATATGCTATGAGCAGTAGGGAAGGGGCTAAGGACATTATTCTTTTCCTGTTTGACACATCAAGCTGTGCTTAAGTTGTTTAGTTCAATGATGGTTCCTGGATAGAGAGTACAATTAATACACAGCATCTTTTCTTTTATGAAGTATCATTACCCTGATTACTTCCAGCTACAGATATCTAGTATACGCAATATCAAACTCTTACCTCGTACAGACAGGCTTGGTGAAAGGGTTGCCCGCAGTGCAGATCATCACACACCTGGTCTGGAATGGCAGAGTCCAGTCTGTATGCATAGCATATTCCACATTCCATACTAAAGTCCTAAAGGAAGAAGAAAAAAAAAAAAAAAGTTACTTAAACCTGAACTCTGCACTGCAAGGGTTAATTGCTTGTTTTTGTCTAGGGGGAAGATGAGGGGAGATATACTTACCTGATCCTCCCCACTCAAGACCGGCCCCTGCAGCTCCTGCATCCCCAAAGCTCTAGGTCTCGAGTCCTGACATCATCAAGCCCAGAGCAGGCTCCATAGACCTGCTCTGGACATGAGGATGCCATGAAGAGTCCACCACTGGATCATGGAGGAGCTTGGTTTGCTGAGGGAGTGGAGGGTGAGGTAAGTATGAGGCTTTCTCCTCTCCCTTGGACAATACAAGCACAGCCCACTGCAAAGGAAACTTTTTTTTTTTTTTTTTTTGCTGGTGTTGGGCTTTAATGAAAGCGTTTTAAAGGCTAACACCACCTTTTGGACCATGTTACATATTTACTCCCCTTACTTCCGTTTGCTTAGAATGAGTAGCGCACATTAGCTCGGGCCATGTGCACTATTCTTTGTACACTACATATTACAGTGTCCCTAGTCCATCTCCGGAGCAAACAGGAGAGGGTGGCTACATTCCTACATACAGTGGGACCATGGTGAACAAATGTAGCCAACCTCTAACCGTAAGTCAGATCACAGTAGCAAATCAAAAGAATTTGAAAGAGACTGAGAGCAATAAAAGGTATTTTTTAAAGGTAATAATACACACATAAATATATATATATATATTCCCTCCCCCCTTTCTTTTTAAAACAGAGTTTAGCTATCACTAAGTTAAAGCCAACCAGTATTTTGCCCATGCCAGGCAAAGAAGCTGTAGCGGTATTTGTCCTCTCCATATACACAGCCATTCAAAAATTCCTCTGTATATTTTCACTTTCTAAAGTGAAAACCTGCGCAAGACTCACCGGTCCACTCCCCAAGTGACAGCATTTAGGCCTTCAGATTGGCCAATGAGACACTGAATGTATGGAGGCAGGGTGCAGTGTGGAGAATGTAAATAGGAGCACCTGTTATGGAGAGGACCTTTTATTTTGTCTGGTATGGTTTTAGTAGTAGGTTTGGTCTACATTAAGGACTATGAGTGGTTAAAGTAGAAGGCAAGGTAAAACCTAACCCTACACCTGCTCCCCTCCCCCCACTCAAGTCAATTCTATCTATCTGCCTATACTTACATATTCTGAGGGCACTCCAGTCCAGTCAAATGATCGGGTCCCAGCGCCGTCTTCATGGCAAAGGAAGGATGGCTGACAACAGATGCCCCATAGTTAGCATATGTGTGATTTCATCGCCCAGCCATTGTTGCTGCCTCTCCTCCACACAGAAGCGGACGCTGGAAGTCGGTCATGTGGCTGGATTGGAGCAGCTTCAGAATAGGCAAGTATAGGCATCTTTCCTTTTACAGGGTAGATAGAATAGGCTTAGAATGGGGGTGGGAGTAGATTTAGGTTTAGACTCACCTTCCACTTTAGGAAGTTGGGGACATTTGAAGAAACACTGTTTTCAAACTGTTGTTGGCACCTTAATTTTAAATGCAATATAAACTTCTATATACATTGATATAGCAACATACAGTTGTGTTCAAAATAATAGCAGTGTTGAAAAAAGTGAATAAAGCTCAAAATCCTTCTAATAGCTTTTATTTCCATACACACAAATGCATTGGGAACACTACACATTCTATTCCAAATCAAAACATGAAGAAAAATATATCAAATTTGTGTTTTTCCTCTAAAAAAATTGAAGAAAAGTAAATATGAGACTGTTCAAAAAAATAGCAGTGTTTGTATTCTTCATTACAAACTCAAACATTCACTATATAAACTGAAAAATGTTTGAAGATTTTGCTTTCCTTTGAATCACTTAATTAATATTTAGTTGTATAAGCACTGTTTCTGAGAACTGCTGTACATCTGTGTTGCATGGAGTCAACCAACTTCTGGCACCTGTGAACAGGTATTCCAGCCCAGGATGATTGGACTACATTCCACAGTTCTTCTCTATTTCTTGGTTTTGCCTCAGAAACTGCATTTTTGATGTCACCCCACAAGTTTTCTATTGGATTAAGATCTGGGGATTGGGCTGGCCACTCCATAACGTCAATCTTGTTGGTCTGGAACCAAGATGCTGCACGTTTACTGGTGTGTTTGGGGTCGTTGTCTTGTTGGAACACCCATTTCAAGGGCATTTCCTCTTCAGCATAAGGCAGCATGACCTCTTCAAGTATTCTGATGTATTCAAACTGATCCATGATCCCTGGTATGCGATAAATAGGCCCAACACCGTAGTATGAGAAACATCCCCATATCATGATTCTTGCGCAACCATGCTTCGCTGTCTTCACAGTGTACTGTGGCTTGAATTCAGTGTTTGGGGGTCGTCTGACAAACTGTCTCCGGCCACTAGACCCAAAAAGAACAATCTTACTTTCATCAGTCCACAAAATGTTACACCATTTCTCTTTAGGCCAGTCAATGTGCTCTTTGGCAAATTGTAACCTCTTCAGCACGTCTTTTTTTCAACAGTGGGACTTTGCGGGGGCTTCTTGCACATAGCTTGGCTTCACATAGGCGTCTTCTAATTGTAACAGTACTCACAGGTAACTTTATACCTACTTTGATCTTCCTGGAGCTGATTGTTGGCTGAGTCCTTGCCATTTTGGCTATTCTTCTATCCATTCAAATAGTATTTTTTCGCTTTCTTCCACGTCTTTCAGGTTTTGGTTGCCATTTATAGCATTTGCGATAATTTTAGCTGAGTAGCCTATCATTTTCTTAACTTCTTTATATGTTTTCCCCTCTCCAATCAACTTTTTAATCAAGGTACACTGTTCTGGAACAACCCATTTTCCCCAGATTTTCAGAGAAAAATGCACTATAACCAGCATGTACAACATTTGCAGCCTTCCTTCCTTAAATAAGGGCAATAATTGCCACCTGTTTTTCAAAGAATGAATGATCTCACTAATAGAACTCCACACTGCTATTATTTTGAACATGCCCCTTTCAATTAGTGATTCAATTACACAGAATCAGCAGCATGCATGTCATGACTGTTGGATTTCTATTACTCTACTACACCTGCTAGTAAATTATTTGCCATGTAGAAATATCATTTCTACCAAAAACAGTGATTGATCAGGTTAGTGATGTCTGACTGCTTTTATTTTGAACACAACTGTACATTGATAAAGCAACAATAAAGGCCCTCTCTATTTTCAAATACTGATGATTTGATATTTGTTCATGTGGATACATGTTCGTCCAATGAACATTATTATATATGCTTATTCAGATTTAGTCAACTAAGCAGATGTATGAAATAAACAGAACATGGTTTCCTTTTATTTATGGGCAAAAAGTGGGATAACATTTGGTGGCAGGTTTACATGACTCCTTAGCCCGTCTCTCCCGGTCATGACTTGATGGGATGCAAGGAAGAGCAGGACAGAATAAAGGAATTACTTTTCTATATACAAGAAAACATTTTCTATCCACACTGATCCTGATATGAACAGACATTAGAAAAATGTGAGCAGAAAGAAGAGCTTTTATGATGGACACAGTGGAATCTGAAACTATGTCTTTGCATGAAGCACGGTGTTTTTTTACACTGGTTCCACAATACAGAAAATCATCTGATAACTCTTTGTAATGCTGTATAAAATCCAGGAAGCTTTATTTATAAATTGAATTTAAATCTGCTTGTTGCCATTCCAGGAAAACAGTGTAATGTACAAAATATGAAATGCTCATGAAACCATAACAGGAGTTGTGGCATCAGGAGTCAACATTCGTTCTATGCTTGGTACCGATAAAGGGCCATGAGGCGCAAAACGACTCTCGACTCCTCGCATTCTTAATATGGAAAAGCAAATAATGCCGTTTGGAAATATATCAGCTGGTGGATTCTACAGTCAATTTATTAATAAAGTTTGATTTCATACACTATAACAAAGAATATTGTCAACTGATCTTCTACAGCCTGTACTGCAAGCCTGCAATGATAATGTAGGAGTACTTTATTTGTATTCAGGACAATATGTAATCAGCAATACTGGAATATCATTATTAGCAAGTCAGTTACCTAGTATGCCCGAACTTTTCAGGTCACTTTCACTGGCTTTAAAACTCCAGTCGCAAACCAGTATTTCCTATAACCAGAGTCCACTGAAAGATGAAAACATTTTCATTTGGTGCACGGTTTTAATTTTTTGGTTTTCATTTTTATTATTAGCTGATAAAGGGTCAACAGGTTTTTAAAATGTTGAAATTACAGGATACAATAAGAGGATTTTTGTACCCATTGTAAAATCCTTTTCTTGCAGTCCACTGAGGGACGCAGGAAGTATTTAACCATTTGCCACCCGCCCTATGGTCGAATGGCATCCGGCAAATGTCATCAGCATTCTGGGTAGATGCCATATGGCGTCCTCCCGCACATGCACAGATTGCACTCCTGCAGAGCGGCGCGATCTGTCACCGGCCGTGTACCTCAGACACGGCCGATGACAGATCTGAGTATCGGCCCCCGTTGCCGGTACCATGTGACCTGCTGTGACCAATCACAGCAGGTTACATGACAGTTGTATACAATGGATGGCTTCATTCATGCCATCCATTGTATACTAGTGTCTAGCTGTGAATGGTCACAGCTAATCACATGCACATGTCATGTGATTAGCTGTGGCCAAATCACAACTAAGCACAAAAAAAAAAAAAAAAAACCCTGAAAGAATCAATGTCATTCAGGTAAATGCTTACTTACAGCACAGTAATTCTTTGCTATAAGCAAATTGTGTAAACAAAAAAAAAAAAAAATACTGATCACTTCCCCAAAGTAGTACAATGGTACTATGGTAACTCTGGTTATAGGAACTCTGGTTATAGGAAATACTGGTAACATTATACTACTTTGGTCATAGTGAAATCTTAAAAAAAAATCTTAAAAAAAAATAAAAAATAAAAAAAATAAAATATATATATATTTTTTTTTTTCATACTGTCACCAGTCAGTGTCCCTGATCACCGCCATGCCAGTTATATGATGACGCTGTACTGCACTGGTGACAGTATGTAAAAAAAAAAAATAGTGAAACTAATTTTTAAAATTTTTTCATTTTCCGAAAAATTCTGACAAAAAAAAATACAACTTCAAAAAACTCGCCATGCCTCTTATGAAGTACGTCGGACTGTCTACTTTGCAAAAAGGGGTCATTTGGGGATATCTGTACTGTTCTGACATTCTTGGACCTCAATAAACTAGATTGGCTGTCAGTACTTCAGGATTGATCAATATTCAGATCTATACCATAGTTTGTGAACTCTATAACTTTCCTACAAACTAAAAAATACATCCTAATTTGGGTTATTTTCACCAAAGACATGTAGCAGAATACATCTCGGCCTAAATTTATGAAGAACAATTATTTATTTGCAAACTTTTATAACAGAAAAAGAAAAACGTGTGTTTTTTTCAAAATATTTGGTATTTTTTTGTTAATTTAGCAAAAAATAAAAACCCCAGCGGTGATTAAATACCACCAAAAGAAAGCTCTAGTTGTGTGAAGAAAATGATAAAATTTTAGTTTGGGTGCAATGTTGTATGACCGGGCAATTGTCATTCAAAGTGTGAGAGAGTAAAATTGCCCGGTATTGAATTGGTTAAAGTGTTACTAAACCCACAACGGTAAAATCTGTCTGTATATCCAGTAAATCTAGCTTGCTATGCTCACTGTGGAACCTAAGGGGTTAATCCTCCACATTGTGTAAAAAGTATGTTTGATCCTGTCTTCTCTGATCTTCCCCTTCTTCCAGTGTCTCCCAAATATCTCCTGATAGAACAGAGGGTCAGGGGCAAGCTGCACATGCTCACTTTGATGTGTATTGCTAAAGAGTTTTTTTTTTTTTCTTGGGAGAGTGCATGTGATCAGAACAGGGCCAATCAGCACTCTCTAGACAGAGGTCAGGGGTCTTGCATCCACCTACAGGAAAATGAAAACTCCTCCTACAAGCTGTAACCAGGGCTCTGCTGGGCACTGATAGAAGTCACAAGACTGCTCTAACTGCTGATGAGAAAAGGTATTTAGCAGTTTAGATTTACTAAAATAATTGCATTTCCATGTTCTGTGTATTGTGGGAGACCAGATTTAGTGAACACAGGGTCATGCGTTTAGTAACACTTTAACCTTTGAATTAAACGGTTGCCAACAGGAGGATTGGACACTTTTAAACAAACAAAATAAAAAATGCAGGCCAGTCCAGGATAACCCTTCCCACTATCAGCATACCTAAGTTTTGTAGCAAAGCAGTACTGGGAGCATGATCATAATCACAGGGCGGTAGGTCTTAAGTCCCTCAATGAAATCTCAGAAAATGATTTTAACTTTACTACAAAATCCTATTTTCTTTCTCATCCATTGAGGGACAGAGTACGTCTCTAGCCTTAGGGATGTCCAAAAGCAGTGCAACACAGCAAACAAATGCTAGCAGGTCCACGAAAAACAGCAGAAAACTGGGGACTACTTGCAGTTTAATCAGCCGCGTACAGAACCTTATAACTTAAGCAGGTCTTAGGAGGTCGCAATATGCACTTGGTAGAACTCAAAGAATATGTGAGCAGAAGGTCAGGTGACAGTCTTCAAATCTGAAAAACAGTTGCCTAAATTGTTAAAAACCCAAGAAGCACTACTACAGATATAGTTGAGTACGCCTTGACAGGAAAGTGTGGAGCCAAAACTTTGATACCATAAACTTGGTTGACAGTCTGCTTGAGGCACCTAGAGATGGTGATATGAGAAACCACTGCACCCTCCAGGATGACAAAAAGACAGTCAGACTTCCAGAAAGAAACACTGTCTGAGAGACAGACACTCGCAGCCTGAACCATATACAATGAAGGACATTTTCTTTTAGTGAACTGGAGAAGAATAGAGGGACTGAAGAACAATGTCCTGGTTGGGGTGAACTGCACAAGCGATCTTAGGCAATAGGAAGTCCTGGGCCTCAACACCACACTGTAAAACCAGAAAGAGTTCCTTTCAGGATAAGGCTGCCAAATCAGACACTCAACTCACAGAGGTGATGGTGAGGTGAGGTGAGAAACCAAGGGGTGAAACCTGGTCCATGCTGGGAGCCAATGCTGATCCAGACCTAACTGCAGTAAGGAAAGGATTCACCCCAAGATTTACAGCAAGTGAAATAAGCTTTCCACAATACATGACAGACCTTGTGAAGCAGGATGGCAAATTGGTCCTGGGGAAGTTGATTTGAAATCTGGTATAGACTACAGAGCATCTGTCAGGTGTCTTTCCATGGTCGGTGTACTACATCTGCCTGAACCAATCTGGATCAATGAGTATTACTAGAATCACCCCCCCATAGTCATCTTGCAAAGCAGATTAGGAAGATGTTTCATGGGAGGATAGGTATAGCTCATAGCGTACTGATCCCACAGAGCATCTACTGCTTCTGCTACTGGATCCCTGTACCTGGAGACAAACCTGCCCAGTCTGATGTTGAATATGGAGGCCAGGAGGTCCACATACAGCAAGTTCTCACCTGCAAAACAGATCTTGAAACCTCCAGGTGTAGGGACCACTTACCCGGGTCCAGACACCGACAGCCATGGAGCTCTGTTTGCCAAATGTCTATATTTGCAACGTACATAGCTGACAAGGCTGTAAAATCTTCCCAGGACAGGATTCGATCTGGTGCTCGGTGACAAATTGGTCTGTCCAGAGACCAGATGGACATGTCCCATGATGGAAGAATGTTGCATTGTAGACATTTGGAGTTAAATTGTGCAATTGGGATTGCCTTGAAAGATGCAACCATCAGACCTGGCACTCTCATGCAAAAGCAGAGAGCTGCATGTAAACTAGACTGGAGAGTGTAATCTGAGAACAAAGCGGTCCTCTGGCCTGATCCGAGTCCAGGACTAGACTCAGTTACTCTAAACAATGAGCCTGTTCCAGCAGCAATTTCTAAACGATCAGTATACATCTGAATCACTAACGTCTGGACCAGGTTTTCTCAACCTTTTTACCTTGGAGGAACCCTTGGCAAAAGTTTGAGATATCAGGGAACACCTGAAATAATGTTCAGATCTACAGCTCATAGGGAATTAGTGTGATTAGTGAGCTGTTAATATAACAATTCATTATTTTTAGAAATAGCTTTAAATAATAGAATACTATTCAACTTACCTATTTTATGTGAAACTCATGCTGTTTTTATCTGAACAAATGCTCATTTCCAGGTTCAACTTAACAGCAGTGTATAGGAGGTCAGCAGGGCAAAGCACAGGGGTTTAGCAGGGCAGAGCACAGGGGTTTAGCAGGGCAGAGCACAGGGGGTCAAGCAGGGCATATTACATGGGGGGTGAAGCAGGGCACAACAGGGCACATTACATTAGTTCCTCTCACATACAGCGACACATGGAGGTTGCTGGGAGTCTCTTCTGTTGTGCAGTTCCCTGACAGCCCTCCTTTCTTGTCCACCCTGTGACATCACCCATGTGACATCACATACAAGCACTTGGGACACATTACAGGGGGCACAACAGAGCACATTATATTAGTGATGTGGTTTCCTTCTCATGAAGAGCGTAACAGGGAAGCTGCTATGAGTCCTTTTCTGGCACACTGTTCCCCACCGGCCCTCCTCTCTTGTATATCCCATGTGATGTCATATACAAGCACCCAGGATGGATAGGGTAGGAGGAGGGACTGGTGGGGAATAGTTGTTGCTTCCCTGCGCCGCTGTATCAACTGAGTGGGAATGCAATCTACCCATCAGCTGCCTACGATTAACAGGTAGATCTCATGGAACCCAGTTGAGAAACCCTGGTCTGGACATGCTGGCTGTTCCATCAACAGGATATTGTCTAAATATCCTACAGTTGGGATGCCCCAAGAGCACAGCAGGGGTAGTACTGGGGCCTGCACCTTGGTGAATACCTGAGATGCAGGTGAGAGGCAATGGGCAGGGCCACAAAATAGTAGGGTGTAGGGGCTCCACAGCGAAGTGTAGGAATCGCTGATGTGCTGGAAAGAGAAGGACATTTAGGTAAGTGTTCACATAAGCCAGGAAATCTCCCTTGTGAAGGAATTCCACAGCAGATTTAGTAGATTTTATGTGCAACTTTTGTATTTAAATTAAGACATTTAAAGTTTAGAGACCCAGAATGAGAAAAATGCATTCCTTGGGAATGGGAAAGGTGAACAGATTAGAGTAAAACCCCTTAAACCGTTCTACCACAAGAACTGGGGCTTGGACACCTTGATCCAGAAGAACTGAGAGGGCTTGGTGAAGAACTGCTAATCTATGTGGTGACAGAGGAATGTTGGAGGTGAAAGACCAAGGGGAGGGCAGGGAGCAAAACTCGTTTGTAACCCTTAGATCCTGCACACCAACTCCTGAGATAAAAGCTGTTCAAGAGTATACAAAGGTTAACAAACAACCCCCTACTCAGAAGTGGAGGCACAAGTTCATGCAAAAGAAGGCTTCTCTGAATATTTGGCAAACTTTCAGTGCCAGGACTTGCAGGTGGATGGGGATCCAAGTTTGAGGTGGGGGATCCAATATGGAGGTTAAGGAATTGGAGAAATGGAATGGGAGAAAACTATGCAGTCTGTTCCTTAGCTTTCTTCAACTGAGGAAGGTGGGTAATCATGCCACCAAGAGCATCCTTGATGATGTTGTCAAGAGCTGTCAATTTAAGGCAATGCACATCAAACATTTTTTAACAAGGGTTCTGCAGTGCAGCACTTAAGCCAAAGTTCCCTATGCATATGCATTGACATTAAACAAGCGGCTTCTAGCAAACAAGCACAGCACTATAGACACCTGCTGCATGTGTTCTTTAAAGAAGAGATGAAACGGTTAGAACTTTAAGTTGTTTTGACTAGCCAGACATTGTTTTGTAAAGTAAGGTCACAGCTAGGACCGGATCAAGGTTAAGACCCACCAGTGAGAACAGGGCCATAGAAAGGATTTCTAACCACTTATCAGTCGGGACCTTAAAGACAGGCATATCTTCTATTAGAATAAAAGTATGACACTGCCGGATCCACAGTGGGAATAAACCAAAATCCTCACCAAACAGATAAGAATAATAAGGGTTTAGGAAGAGCAACAGCTTATCTGGATGCTTCCAGTCTCAAGTAGAGAAATTGTTAAAAAAAAAAAAAAAAAAAAAAAACAGCTGCAAAAGGGAAATCTTTGTGGCATTAAAATTTTCAAATTACCCAAGACTGGAAACAGCCCTGGCAGAAGCAATAGGCCAACAAGATTTCAGAGTGGTGCACACTGCATCATTAAGAGCAGGTATTTATATAGCGCCGTCAATTTACGCAGCGCATTCATACAAACAAGTACTATGGCCAATTTAGACAGGAACCAATTAATCTACCAGCATGTCTTTGGAATGTGGGAGGAAACCGGAGTACCCAGAGGAAACCCACGCAGGCACAGGGAGAACATGCAAATTCCAGGCAGGTAGTGCCGTGGTTGGAATTTGAACTCATGGTTTCCCAAGCAGGTTGCTTTCTTTCCATCCTGCATCCTGGTGCCATCTCTTCCCCAGGTAAGCAACGCACAAGCACCAACCATAGACATAATATTTGAAAAAAACAAAACAAAAAAAAACCTCTACTTTGGCTGTGGATACGAGTCAGCATGGGCACCCTGACCTGTCTGTGGCTATTGAGCCCCATATACCACAAACTGCAATGCCCATTTTTTCTGCTTTCAATACACCTACTTCAGGGACAACATGTTCACTTACTGCTTAGTATATCCGACCCACTTTCAGATGCCATTGGAATGAGATAATCAGGGTTATTCACTTTGTGGTCTTAATGTTATGGCTGATGTGTGTGTGTACATATATAACACTTTTTAATCAGAGTATAGCATCAAGTCAATTAAACTCCTGGGATATTGATCTGGTCAGTTAAGCAGCAGAGGAGGTTGTTAATCAGTTAATGAAATTAACAACAGGTGCACTAGATGGGCAACAATGAGACAACTCCCAAAACAGGAATGGTTTTACAGGTGGAGGCCACTGCCATTTTTTTCCATACTCATCTTTTCTGGCTGTTTTCACTAGTTTTCCATTTGGCTAGGGTCAGTGTCACTACTGGTAGCATGAGGCGATGCCTGGACCCTACAGAGGTTGCACAGGCAGTCCAACTCCTACAGGATGGCACATCAATATGTGCCATTGCCAGAAGGTTTGGGGTCTCTCCCAGCACAGTCTCAAGAGCATGGAGGAGATTCCAGCAGACAGGCAGTTACTCTAGGAGAGCTGGACAGGGCCATAGAAGGTCCTTAACCTATCAGCACAAGCGGTATCTGCTCCTTTGTGCAAGGAGGAACACAATGAGCACTGCCAGAGCCCTACAAAATGACCTCCAGCAGGCCACTGGTGTGAATGTCTCTGACCAAACAATCAGAAACTTCATGAGGGCGGCCTGAGGGCCCGACATCCTCTAGTGGGCCCTGTGCTCACTGCCTGGCATTTTCCACTGAACACCAGAATTGGCAGGTCCGCCACTGGTGCCCTGTGCTTTTCAGATGAGAGCAGGTTCACCCTGAGCACATGTGACAGACGTGAAAGGGTCTGGAGAAGCCGTGGAGAACATTATGCTGCCTGTAACATCGTTCAGCACAAACATTTTGGTGGAGAGTCAGTGATGGTCTGGGGAGGCATATCCATGGAGGGACGCACAGATCTTTACAGCTAGACAATAGCACCATTAGGTATCAGGATGAAATCCATGGACCCATTGTCAGACCCAACTCTGGTGCAGTGGGTCCTGGGTTCTTCCTGGTACATGACAATGCCTGGCCTCATGGTGAGAGTATGCAGGCAGTTCCTGGAGGATGAAGAAATTGATACCACTGAATGCCCCCCCATGTCACCTGACCTAAATCCAATAGAACACATCTGGGATATCATGTTTTGGTCCATCCGACACCGCCTGGTTGCACCTCAGACTGTCCAGGAGCTCAGTGATGCCCTGGTCCAGATCTGGGAGGAAATACCCCAGGACACAATCCAACGTCTCATTAGGAGCATGCCGTGACATTGCCAGGCATGCATACAAGCACGTGGGGGCCATACAAACTACTGAGTACCATTTTGAGTTGCTGCAATGAAATTTCAGCAAAATAGACGAGCCGTATATTGGAGGTGATTGCGAGTGCAGGAGAACGTAAAAGCAGCTAGCATAAAAAGGTAAAACTTCAACCTCAAAACTACAATAAAAAATAATAATAATAAATATGCAGCGCTAGATAATAACACATGATGAACAATAATAAAAAATATGGTATTAAAATTGTATAAATATAAGGTGAGCGCTATTTGAGGCGCAAAATTGGTAAAGTGATGGTCACGTCTTATATTGACGTATCTATATGACACAAGTTAGATAGTTGACAATTGTGAATAGTCCAATCAACAAATATAGCAGTCCATAAATAGGTGATCCATGCTCCGTGCTGGTGTTTTACAGGTGCCGAGAGCCAGTACAACTATGCACTTACCAGAAGCGCATATATAATGCGCAATAAATATATATCCTGCAATAAGGTCATCTAGGTCTGTGGTCTGGGGCTGCGGGGTCATCAAGCTCAAATGCGGACACTTAGGATGATGCTGCTCACACACAAGGGTCACATTCCGCTCACATACCCATCAGAAAACAGCTCCAAGATATGGCTCCAGATCCAAAGATGGCTCCACCTTATTGGGCTCGTAATGATCAAGCCAGAGAACAAATAGGTGCCAATAGTGTAGTATGTTTTATTATGAAGTAGGCAAAAATCCAGATAAAATGATAAAACTCACATGTGGTAATATAAACTTGAATAAAGATGGCCACCGGCCTTCCTCGTGGCCGTGTGCATCGTGACGTTACTCCAGTGGGCTCCCCTGACACGTTTCGTGCACCAGCACGTTGTCAAAGGGATGAATATTGCTCTAAGAGAGATATATATATATATATATATCTCTTAGAGCAATATTTATAAATACAGTGTGTATATATACTGTGTGTGTATATATATATATATATATATATATATATATATATATATATATATATATATATACACACACACATACATACATACATACATGCATACATACATATACACACACACATACATTATATCTATGTTTTTATATATATATATATATATATATATACATATACATATACATACATACATACATACACACACACACACACACACACACTGTATATTTACAAATATTGCGCAGCATTACAGTATTTCTAAATGTAAATTGAACATTTTTATGAGAAAATTATCTCGTCATGAAATAATGAACACTTAACATGATCTCTGCAGGTTGGTGTATTGACCCCATGATGCCCAGTATTGTAGGGCTCCAAGAGACATGTATTTTGTTTTCCATGAAGGGGGTTCTACTGCACAAGTATTGATGGACACAGCAAGAATCCAATCAGAACCTCTTCTTGTGGTGGCTGAAAACAATTACTTTCGCTTGGTTATTTACATTGAGATTTCACAATATTGATTTATACATTAAGATTTTTAGGAGAACTGCAGTATAATCAAAATCAGAGCTGACAACACATATTGACAAGTGTGTAGAAATTTCCTAATGGGAAAAATTAGGGAGCAGATGAGTTAGAAGGGGTTTATCAGCTTACACGGTCTCAACGTGATTTGGGTTTCTATGCCTTGTGGAAAAGTAAAAGAATGATGGCAGATGTCTACTGATCGTTTTTTTTTTAACAGCTGACATTCAGGTTCATTCTAACCAAGCAAATTCCAAAAATGTGCTTCAGCCAATAAAAGAAAACTCCATCCAAACATTTTTTCATATAAAAGTGTTAAAGTAATTAACTATAAGTACTATGTACTAAGTATATACAGTATGTCCATTCCTGCTGTGTCCATTTTAAAAAATCTCACTTCCAGACCGCTCTGTATATGCAGTGTGTTCCAGAATATGCATCTATTCAAGTCAGTGGGGACATGTGGACACTCTCAAAACAATATAGCATAACAGGAACAGAATTAATATTTTCTGATAATGCTAAACTCCAGGCAGCTATAAAAGACACAGATGAACTCTTTCACTGCCAGGCCCTGCTCTCCATTTTTCAACTCAGGTGGCCAGACCATTTTTGCAATTTTTCCATAGCTTTTTTATTTTTCCCTTACAGCTCTCAGAGTTTGTATAAGACCCCCCAAATCATATAACACATGACCAGTAGAATAAAAAGAAGGTGCTACCGATTTTCAAGGCCCCTATGATATTTGCGCAATTGTTTATCAAAACAATATTTTCATGAATGACATACTAAAAACATTATTAGCAGATAAAAACACAGCAAATTTTACTAAATTCCTGATAAATGCCAACTAAATATAAAAGTTTATCCTGTATTGAGTTAATAAATGACAAATGTTTGTAAATTTTAAATTGCGTCTTTTTGTCAAATGGTGAAAATCGAACATATGCAAAAGGTTTTCATTTACAGCTTTCATAGTTTGTAAATGACCCCCCCCCGAAACAATATATTTTCTGAAAGCACATGTCCAGTAGAATAAAAAGAAGGAGCTACTGATTTTTAAGGCCCTGCAATATTTGTGCAATTATTTATCAAAACAATACACTACAATTATTATTAGCCAATACAAACAGCACATTTTATAAAATTCTCACTAAATTCCTACTAAGTATTAAAGCTCAACCTATATTGAGTTAATAAATAACAAATATTTGCACATTTTAAATTGCACCTTTTTGCAAAATGGTGAAAACGAAAATTCACAAAACTCTTAATAATCAAATTTCTCTAAAAATCTGGAGGTTATTTTTCACTTTTGTAAAAGACACCCCAAACCATATATTTTCGGAAATCACATGGCAAGTAGAATAAAAAGAAGGAGCTACTGATTTTTAAGGCCCCATGATATTTGCGCAAATTTTTTTATCAAATCGATATTTTCACTAAAAAATACTAAAATCATTAGTTGCACACAAACACAACAGAACTCACAAAATTCCTGCTAAATTCCTACTGAGGCCTCGTTCACATGGGGTGCAGTAAAGTGTATGCCCATAGAGAGCCGTGTTTACCTGCACAGGGATGCACAGGTGTTTTGTGCATGCATTCCTATTCATGTCTATAGGGACACAGTGGCTACAAGGACAGGACCCAAATGTAGACAGTGTGGGGGGACAGTGCTGGCATTTTATGAAGTGCAGGAGGGGAGGGAGCAGTGGGTGAGAGGTAGAGAGGAAGCGGCGGTATTGGCGGGGAGAGGGGTTATTTTAGGTGGATTGTTGTCCACTGATCAGAGATACTGTTTTGTTCAGCCGTCTCTGCTAAACATTTCTGCTAGAAGTTCATTGTGTACAATTGTGTTGCTAGACGTGATTGGTCACATGGTACAGACAAGGCAAATTACAGCACATCTGTACCATGTGATTAGCTGTGGCCAATCACAGGTAATCATAATACATACTGAATTAATTGAATGAGATTTACTGCTATAAGCAATCATAATGTGTAAAAATAAGGTGATTTTTTTTTTTTAACTTATTCATTTTCCAAAAAGGTATTAAAAAAAATGGCAACATCAAAAAACTTGCCATGCCTCTTACCAAATACCTTGGACTGTCTACTTTCCAAAAAGGGTCATTTGGAGATATTTGTACTGTCGTGACATTTTAGGGCCTCAAGAAATGAGATCGTACATCAGGACTGACCAATTTTCAGATATACACCATAGTTTGTGGACTCTATAACTTGCCTACAGATTAACCAATATACACTGATTTGGTTACTGTCACCAAAGAAATGTGGCAGAATACATTTTGGCCTATATTTATGAAAAACATTGATTTATTTGCAAACATTTTGGGCAGCACAGTGGCTAAATGGTTAGCACTTCCACCTGGCAGTACTAGGGTCGTTGGTTCAAATCCCAGCCACGTCACCTCCTGCCTGGAGTTTGCATGTTCTCCTTGTGCCTGCGTGGGTTTCCTCCGGGAACTCCAGTTTCCTCTCACACTCCAAAGACATGCTGGTAGGTTAATTTGATCCTGTATAAATTGGCCCTTGTATATGAATGTGAGTTAGGGACCTTAGATTGTATGCCCCTTGAGGGTTAGGGATTGATGTGAATGTACAATGTATATGTAAAGCACTGCGTAAATTGACAGCGCTATATAAGTACCTGAAATAAATAAACAGACATGGAGAATTTTTTTTCTAAATTGTTGGGCCTTTTTCATTTACTTAGCAAAAGATTAAAAAACCAGTAGTGAATAAACACCACCAAAAGAAAGCTCTATTTGTGTGAAAAATAGATAAAAATTTCATTTCGAAACAATGTTGCATGACAGCGCAACTGTCATTCAAAGTGCGACAGCGCTGAAAGCTGAAAATTGGCATAGGAAGGAAGGGGGTGAAAGTGCCCAGTATTTAAGTGGTTAAACGTTTACTTTTAAAATTCAGAATCCTGTTTTCATGTACTTATACTAATTTGATGATGAAATATGCATAAAACAGATATCTTCGAATTTAGTTGTTCTAGCCAGCCAAGAAAGAGCTTTTATGTGTCCTTTCACACGTCAGAGCTCCGCTCAGTTTTGTGATATTCGTGCCCATTCAGTTTTTTTTTTTATTTGCATTTCCATTATTTCTATGGTTGGTTTATATGAAATATTGCATAGTACAACCCCAATTCCAAAAAAGTTGGAACACTGTAAAATCTACATTAAAAAACTGAATGCAATGATTTGCAAATCTCGTAAACCCATATTGTATTCAAATTTGCAGCCAGCTGGCATGCTCTAAGAAGAACAGTAGCTTTATATGGGCTGAAAAGCAGCTAGTGTCATGGAACAGATCTGAAAAGCAGGCGTGATCAGATTACACAGGCTGCAAAATAACTCAAAAGAAGGCAGAGTCCCTCCTTCCCTCCTACCAGAAACATGACTGTGTAGCTTAACACATTTTGGACATGCTTTCAGGCAGGGCCCAGGACCCTTCAGGGTTTTTCCAATCTGTGTAAAGCAATTAATCAAATATGGGGTGCAGCAAAGCTTTATTTACAGCTGTAGAAGATGTAAAAGCCCCAAGACCTGGAACAACAAGCTGATCCTCCAGATACAGGGTCAAATTTTGAAGGTCTGAAGCAACTCCCTCTAAATTAATGAAAATGGCAGGAGACTGCAGTGCCTCAAAAATTGCTTCTTCAGAGACAGACTGTTGGGACTCTGAATGAGATGATGACAGGGTCCATAGACTCAGCAGGGCCAAAAACCATTTCTGCAAGAGACAATGCCATGGTGCGCTTAAGAGTCTCTGCAGGGAGTGCCCCAGCAGCTCAACACAAACAGCTAAAAGTCCTACGTGGACATGAAGGTCCCTGTGGACATAGGAAAAAGCAATATGGGCTGAGGTAACCTGTGGCAGCAGGACTGCCCTCTCTGTGTCTTAGCAAAGTTCTGTTGCTTCCAGCAGCAGTGACACATCTAGGCCCAAAGTGATGCAAAGCATCAGTTACTCACAAACCCAGGCATTTGGTGCTGATGAAGATTTTAGCTGGCTGCAGGTGACCCAGTCTCTGTAGATGGGCAGCAGAACAGACTGGAGATCAGAGCAGCAGGGGCATGACAATCTAGTGGATAACAGAACTTGGTCCCTCGGTCTTAAACTTCACTGTCATAAAAAATCTCAGTGCTTCAGCCTAAACAGCCTTACTCACAAAGCAATATCAGAGACAGGGTCACACCAAAGCCTGTGCCACTTTTCAGGACCTGGAAAAGGTTCCTCCGCTAACTCAGTGCACTCCATTCTGGAAAGCACTGCAATGCAAAGCCCTATGGTCACATTCTAGACTAGCCCGACATGTCCATTCCATCATGGTTTGGGTACGACCTCCACATTTAGGCTAAAGAAGTGCTGATCGGAATAGCTGTTTAAACAGCAGTGTTAGCAAAGAATCTCAACTGACGTCAGCAAAGAAAAAAAATCCATGAAGTAAGGAAGCCCAGAAATACTTTTCTTCAACAGAGCTGAAAAGAAGGCATCTAACCTCCTGAGACACTAGCAAAAAACTGACGCTACATAGAGGAGGGGTTATACAGGGGCTGGCTTATAGATCCTCTGTTTGCCAGTGTCCTAACCTCCTGTAACTGACAGTATATTCCATCTGTTTCTGAAATTGTATATATCAATACACAAGAAAGAAATGGGGCAGGTTAATAAAATCTCTGACTACACATTAATGTGACATTAATTGGGTTTTAAGTTAAAACTAACAAAAAAGCATTTTATTTGCCTTTAAAGTGGCAAATAAAAGGCTGGATATGTCTTGCCTTATTGCATCCCCTGTATTAAGGTAATAAATGTCCCTGTTTTTGTATTCCCCCCCAGCTCCAATGTATACTTACCTGAGCCCGATCTCGATCCAGCGTTATGCCCGCCAGCAGCGGCTCTCTCCTCTCTCTGCTTATGGAGGCTCCCGCAGCTGTCAGTCAAATCGTGAGCAAAGAGCGGGGCAACACCATTGCACAATGCAGGTAAATATAGCATGTTTATTATTTTAATTAAAAAAAAAAAGTTTTACAATCACTTTAAGGTACAGCTGTACCTACTGCATGCACAGGTAGTCAGAAAATAGTACATCCAGAATCTTACAGTGAGAAAGAGTTAAAGTAAACTTATGATTACTGCCAGCCACATTACAGACACTATAAAATTACATGTGCCACTGACAGCCCCTGGGGTAGAACCAGATTTCAGTACACTTTTGTTCTTTTACGATCTGGGCTCTAAGTGCTCTGAAAGTAGAGTGCCTTGGAAAATTGCAGGTTTCTATACTCTTCATAAAAATAGTAAGACTTCAGAAAAGACTTTAAGGTGTAATCGATTAGGTAAATATTAAGCATTTAAAGATGATGGTTGAAGAAAATTATTCTTTTTGTTCTGCATGGTAATTATTATTATAATAGCGTTCTTGCGCAGTACACCCTGCTATTTGCTGCACAGTGCACAACCTAAATACACTATATTGGTTTTAGGGGGATTTTGGCATACACAAGTCCAAATGAAGGTACACTGAGGGGGAAGATATGGAATGATGAATCCCATTAGATCATTAGGTTGATAAAACATCTGGCGAAGGATTAAAACTCATGAATGTAAAAACAATCTAAAGGGACTACCTTGCAAATGTAAACTTTACAATTTTTCAATTAAAAAAGAAAAAAAATAATTGCCAGATCTCAATCCAAATTGAGTATATTTGGGACGTGCTGGAAAAACAAATCCCATCCATGGAGACCCCACCTCGCAACTACTGCTACTGACAGCTTGGTGCCAAATACCACAGCATACCTTCAGGGGTCTAGTGGCGTCCATGCCTGTTTTGGTTGCAAAAGAGGGTCCCACTTAGTATTAGGTGGGTAGTCATAAAGTTACGGCTGATTGGTATGTGTAAATATATATATATATTTATATACACACACATAGATATGCATATATTTGCTTGCTTCTAAATCCAATGCCTATGCACATGAATGAAATGGAATGTTTCCAAAAGTAGAATATTTATAGGGTTGTTACTTACTTTATTATGGGGACAACAGGACAAAATGGCAAATTCCACTAACCCTTCAAGCCTTCCATTCAACAAATAGGTCCATTTTTGATACTATTATTTCAACTTTAAAACTAAAGGGTATAGACTTGGAAAAACTTACAGATTTATCAAAATCAGTTCTTGATGGAAATTCTGTTTCTAGCACGTCTTTCAGGTTTTGCAGCAATCCAACTTCTGGATCCCTAGAACCAAAATAAACAGGTCCACTTTGTAAAAGTAAAAATTGATAGAATACAAAAAGCAGCATATAGCTGTGTTTGAGGTTACAAGAATACATTCTGACAAATATTAGGACTGCTATATGAGGAATTTCTCTGCACACAGTGCCAAAAGAATTAGGAAAGGGCGGTTAGTGCTGGTTCACATTTATGCAGACTGGATGTGGTCCAATCCGCATGACATGTAAAATAACATTGCTTCCTATGGTGCCTGTTCACATATGTCCGGTGCGGATCCAGTGCAGACTGATAAAGAGACATGTCCGATTTCTGACCAGCGTTATCCAATTCAAGTGTGGATTACAGGTTATTGACTTCTATGGGAACCGTTTCTAACCGCACGTCATCAGTTGTAAACAGGATAAAATCCTGACCTGAACCTGATCTAAACCCAACCTGAACCGCTGAACAACTACTGTACCAATTAGCTGTGAAACTGGAACTTCAATCTGCAAATGTGTGAATCAGCACTTCGTATTCTCTGCATACTACGCTTGTGAGTTCTTTTTATTAAAATATAACACACTTCTTAAAATCCACTGTGTGGGCAGGATTCCTGATTTACACATGTAATTCACTTTACTAAGTTTGGATCCATAATTCCTTATAAAATAGAGTAAATACTGCATCTAAATGAGATTAAATTTCCCTACTTTAACCCTAGAGTGTTTTTTTTTTTTTTTTAACTAAAGTTGTATTCTGGCAATAGATGGCTGATGTTCTAACGAAGCAGAGAAATTTTTATATTTGGATAAAAAACATACAGCATGGGGCCCACCCACATTTACCCCTGGGGTGCTTGGGTGGTATCTTCAGGGAAGCAGGAGATGCTTCATTTTTTTGTTAAAAGAAAAAGAAAATACAAACCAAAATGTTATGCTTACCATAAATGTATGTTGCTGTTGAGTTTTTCTTTTAAAGGTTGTACCACTGAAAATAATGTCATAAATACTGTTATGATGACAAAACACATCTCAATTACTTGTAGAACTAGACATACTAATTGTTTATCAACTCTTTAAGAGATTTTTTAATTTGGTTAAAGTATAGAAGGCTTGGATTTCCGATCAGGTTTTTCTTGCTGTATGTGACCCCACTGCGAAGAATCACTTTTTCTGCTTATTCTTGTGACTGTTGCCACCAGGACAAAGGGGCTGAAGATCCAAAATGTTTTGGTCATCACCAAAACAGAGGTACCTGTTTTGATTATACTAACTATCTATCTAAGAGGAGTTTCTTCAGCTTCTGTTGTGCCTCCGGGCCTTACCTTACTCTATCCAAAAGTGAAAAAGTTTTGGCTTTACATACACTTTGTGATTGATTTATTAAAACTGGAGAGTGCAAAATTTGGTACATCTGTACATGGTAGCCAATCATCTTCTAACTTGTTTGTTCACTTAAGCTTTGTCAAAAAACCTGGAAGCTGATTGGTTTCTATGCAGAGCTGCATCAGATTTTGCACTCTTCAGTTTTAGTAAATCAACACCTTTGAGTGTTGAGTGAGTGAGTCTAATATGTAAAAAAGCTCAAATGTCTTCAAATTACATTAGTACACATGCAATATTAGAAGAGATGTTTTAAATATTATCACACCATGGTCAGCTCCAAGGAAGTAGCATTCAGGAAGCATTGTGGGGTGCCTTGGATCCACGTCAATGGTAATGGACACATTGTTACCTGTAAATACAAAAATTAGTACAGTTAGAGAGATTCCTGCTTATGCTGTGTTTCAGTTCCTAACAAAAGCTACACAACTATGGCTTTGTAATCAATATGGGAATCTGTCAGGATAAAATATAAGAGCTGCCATTGTCAAATTGTTTTTTTTTTTTTAAAGTGTAGGCTAAAGGGCTCTAATTTTTCTTATTCCTTACCTAGTTAATAAACGCCTGACCATAAACAAGCATTTAGAATGGATGTAGGATTCTCACGTTTTACAGCTGCATTCTTGTGTCAACAGGCATTTGCTCATGTCAAATGGGTTTTTCATGCTCATACAAGTCTACAAGAATGCAAAACCCGTTTAAAGCAGTAGTAAACCGCATTAAAAAAACCCCCCCAAAAAACACAACAAAAAACAAAACAAAAAACATTCCCATAATGTTTTTAGTACATGTGATACATACTAGTACATTAAGGCATAATGTACTAGTATGTATCACATTCTAGCACATTATGTAAAATTTACCTTAAAACTAAGCCGTTGCTTCATCGCGCTGTCACCACTGTAAAGGCTTCCATTTTCACCTAGTCTTCCTTCCGGGTTCACAAGCTCTGACTGGCTGAGCCATGATAACGTCACTCCCGCGCATGCGCATGGGAGTCACGGGCCACGGCACAGTACTCTGAAAGAACGGCACGGGTGTGTCGTTCCTGCAGAGCGCATGCTCCAGCTAAAATCCAAAAACGAATATCTCCTAAATAGTGCACATTTAGGAGATATTCATTTTACCTACAGGTAAGCTTTATTATGAACTTACCTTCAGGTAAAAATGAACAAAATGGGTTTACTACCACTTTAAAAGCCATTGTACACTTTCAAATATTTTTGTTGTTTTATTTTGCATTTTATTCCCTGCGTGTTTTTTGCCTTACCTTGTAATGATTGTGATTGTAATTACATGTTTTGACTGTAGTTTGTAGTGTCATGGGCTTCTCCTGTCATGTATTCATGCACCTGACTTCATCTTATTCCTTAAAAGGGACAGGCAACTTCTGCCGAGTCACACAGCGTTCAGTCTATGCATTGTCATTTCCTCTGTGTTGCATCACAAATGTGGGAGTGCTAATATGATGAATAAAATGCTTACAGTATGGTTATCTCTCTGTTAATTGATTTTCTTATTTGTGTCCGTATCTTATCAAATTACTATTTAGCTCCCACCTGTACCAATGCTAGATTGAGAACAGGGATTGCAAGATATGTAGTTTCTTCACAGGAAGTGTCAGTTTTTTAGACTACAGACAAAGGGCAAGCATTAACCCATGCAGTGTCATGCTGCATGCCTCAGATTTTAACAAAGAGAAACTACTGACACAGGATTGTCAAGATTTACTGTACTATAGGTTGTGCGTGCATGTCAAGAAATGATACCATGAAACTACGTGGTTAATGCATATCTTACGTAGGTGAAAAACACAAGGTACAGATAGGAAGGTTTTTAATGCCTTTAACTGCTTCCCGTCCGCCCTATAGCAGAAGTACTGTTACAGGGCAGCACAGGTGCGCAAAATCACGTATATATACACATGAATTTGCAGTTCCGGGTAGGTGGTGCACGCGCCCTACTTGCGCCGCCATTTGCAGCCTCGGGTTTCATTGCTGAGCATCTCCACGGGGGGAGAACTGTTTGTAAGCAATAAAGTTCTCTCTCCTGTCAGCGTCTGCACACTGCTTTACATGGCTGTGCATAGCACAGCCATGTAAAACAGTGTGCTTACAGTAAAGCACAGACACAGGACACAATGTAAAACAGCACACAGTTAACCCTTTGATCACCCCACATGTTAAAGGTCAATTGTGCTGTCCACTGTGTTTTATACTTACCTTCTGCCCCGATTCAGTAATCTTCACTGCATGGTCCCACTGAGAACCATACAGCCTTTGCTCTGTAAATGGCTGCTTCATACTTCACATGTGTGCTACAACTCCACTTATTCCTATAGGAAAGCCATATTCCAAGCAATTACTTTTCTATAGGAATGAATGGGGTCGTGATGCACATGTGCAGCACAAAGTGGCCAATTTCACATAACAAGCAAATTTAAAAAAAAAAAAAAAAAAGCACTACATGGAGCGGGATGTGTAGGCCAAAGGAATAATTATTTACAGTAAATGTGATGGGATACGGTGCTGGTAAGCAGCATACACATTTAGTATACAAGATAACAGCCCCTCACCTATGGCTATCCTTCTCACAGTGGCACTTCTTGAGGGTTTTTCTGGTTCCAGCACCCAGGTTTTCTTGTCAATTTCATCCAAAGCGTCCCAAAAAACTTTTAATGATTCCAATGCTGACAAAGCTTGGTTGTAAATATCTTGCAAATTACTCTAATAAACCATAAGAAAACATACATTTACAGTATATGAACAGTGAAGTGCACTTCTATTCAACAGGAGAAAAAAACATTGTAGTAAAAAGGCTGGATTAGGAATAGTCATGAAGCAGCCCTAGATATTTTATACAAGGTATTTTATCTTAACCTCCCTAGCGGTCTGATTATGTCCAAATTTCTGTGCTGAAAGCGGTACATTTTTTTGCATGGAAATATGTAGATTTTTTTATTGTTGGCCTGTAATTTTTACGAATAACTCACTGAAATCTGTCCGAACAAGAGTCTAGTAAACATCCCAGGTAGGATAAAATTTGAAACATGAAATCATAAATTATAATATAATAATCATAACAAATAATAATATAATAATAAATTTAATTCAATAACGTAATCAAACCAAAAACACTGAAAATTTGAAATATAGCGCCAAGTTTGCACTCTCACTGAGCAAAGTCGCAAAATCGTTTTCAGTGTCTGATAACGAATTTCCCCACAAATCATTATCACTCAATTCTGCAAGTGGTTCTAATTTACTATCACTGTTCTCTAGCTGGTCTAAAACCGCTTTTGGCCTAAAGGGACGCTTTTTGGACGCCATGGACGTTTCTCAGTTTCCAGGCAGAAAGGACAATAAATATGCAGGCAGGGCACAGGACAAAGCACTCGGGACAAAATTTATGTGAAATGGTTTGAAACAGTAATGTTTTACTATGTGATTTTAGTGTATTTAGTGAATGTCACTTTTTAAAAAATTTTCATTTCCCACCGGTTCCGGCTCCCGTACATCCCGATGCTCGCAGGGACCGGAAGACAGATGCCAGCATCGGCCGGAGGAGATGGCCGGGGACGCTGCAGGGGACACATCGCGGGAGCGCAGGACAAGGTAAGTGATCGAGGGAATCCCAGAGCAACACTGCAGGGTAATCCCGAGTGTAGCTTGGGCTTACCGCTTTTGGCACTGATAATTAACCCCGAGCTACACTCGGGAATACCGCCAGGGAGGTTAATGCACTCTATGCATTAATGTAAAAAAGACTTTACAGTTGCTGTTCCTCCCTCCCTAAATACTTTCCTGAGCCCTGTATTGATCCAGCGCTGTGCCCGGCTTCAGGTCTTCTCTCCTCTCTCTCCGTTGTCACAAGCTTGGATGAGATCAGCCGGAGCCATTGCTTTTGTCATTCAAATCCTGTGAGGAGGGAGTGGGGTCGAGCCACGTTGTGTGTATCTATGGATGCACACACCCCAGCTTGGGAGTGAGTCTGCACATCCGCCACCATAGGAGGGGCTACAGTGAAGAGGAGGAGCTGAGCGCGCCAGTGGAGGACCCCAGAGGAAGAGGTTTGGGACTTCTCTGTGCAATACTTTTACACAGAGCATGCAAGTATAACATGTTTATTATTTTAGTTTAAAAAAAAAAAAAAACTTTACAACTGCTTTAAAGGGAAATTAACCACTTGCCCTCCAGAGGATTTACCCCCCTTCCTGACCAGGCAATTTTTTGCGGTACAGCACTGCACTACTTTAACTGACAATTGCATGATCATGCAACACTGTACATTCATGAAATTTATGTCATTTCCCCTCACAAATAGAGCTTTCTTTTGGTGGTATTTGATCACCTCTGCGTTTTTTATTTTTTATTTTTTGCACTATAAACAAAAAAATACCGACAATTTTGAAAAAAAAAAAAACAATTTTTTTTACTTTTTGCTGTAAAACATATCCAATAAAAAAAATAAAAATGTCTTCATACATTTAGGCCAAAATGTATTCTGCTACATGTCTTTGCTAAAAAAATCCTAATAAGTGTATGTTAATTGGTGTATGTGAAAGTTATATCGTCTACAAATGCAGGTATATATACCAGAATTTTTTTTTTTTATACTAGTAATGGCAGCGATCAACTACTTATAGCAGGACTGCAGCGGGCATTCTGACACTGGGTGGGAAATAACAGCCACTGACATCCCCACTGACACTAATACAGTGATCAGTGCTAATAAAAAGCACTCACACTGTAATAATGACACTGGGCAGGAAGGGGTAACCATTTGGGGCGATCAAAGGGTTAACAGTGCGCTGTGTGCTGTTTTACTTGGGAGACATGCTGCTTTGCACCTCTCTGCTGTGCAGAGAGATACTAAGCTGCATGTCCATGCTGACAGAAGAGAGATCTGCGTTGTTTGCACAAAGATCTCTCACCTCTCAGCCCTGCCGCCGACTATCACTGAGTCCCAGCCAGGAATTTCCAGCTGGGACCCGGTGATTGACATCCTCAACAACCAGTAGCAGCGCGAGTAGGGCATGCGTGTGTCCCCTACCCGGAAATGCAAATCACGTATATATACAAACGTGATTTTGGGCAGCCGTGCCTCCCTGTACCAGTACTTCTGCTTTAGGGCGAAGGGCAAGTAGTTAAGCTGGCCAAAAGCGCATAGATTTCTGTCACTCAGCCTGCAGGCCAACGGAAATCTAACAGATTCTTCCACCCATGCCAAACAAAACGTATGGAAAAATCTCCTCAGCAGGTTATTTTATTCTGACAGCTGGCACCTATGGCTGTGAGAATACCCAAACAATGCCTGCATCTGATAGCATGCAGGTGCTTTTCTGTCAACAATTTTCCACCAGACTCCTTCGAAAAATGTTGATTGAACAATGGCAGCCAAAGTTTACTTTTCCAAAGTACAATCCCAGGTAAAACTTTTTTTTTCAGTTTAAGATAGAGAAGGGAAGGATTAGAAACTTTGCCCAATTGTTTACTGCTTCCTGGGTTCCTAATCAAGAGGATTTAACCTTCACATGACATAACATTCAGGTATGGGAGAACCATGCATGTTTTCAAATGACAGGAACCTTCTACAATGCCTTCCTACTGTCGATAATTTTTTGTAGCAGGACTAAATGTTTTGTTCAGCTTTAAGATTAATGGGGATATTAATGAATATATTTACAATGTGATAACATATTTATTAATTATTGTCTAATTTAACTGAGCAGCTGTAGGCAGGGCCATTGATAAGGGGGTATCACTGGTCCTCATGTATGGGGCCCAGGCCAGCAGGGGGGCCCAGGCAGCTGGGTAAATCAGATGTAAGCAGGGAGGGTGATCAACACGGTTGCCCTGTATGGCTCTTTGCTTCAGCAGCTGGTTTCTTCTCCTCTCCCTCTTGCCAGATTCTAGCTGTTGCAGAAAGAGCCAGACAAGGGATCGGTTCCAGTAAATGCCCCCACCGCACTGATCAGGCCCCACTGTGTACCGCCCTACCTCTGCAGTGATGCTGGTTTCCCCCCTCTCCTTCCCACCAGCAGCTGCAAGCATACAATAGGATCCTTCAGGATGGAGGGTGGGGGAAGTGTTAGGTAAATATGTCACATTTACTTGCCCGTTCCTTTCCTGAACAAACACGAGTGATCAGTTTCCTTACTCAACATATTTTATTTACAGACTTTATTTAATAGCTCCATAATTGGCAGCAGTATGCAGAACATATAGTCATTCACTTTACTTCTACCTCTAATGCAGACATTTTCAACCTGGGTTCTGTGGAACTCTGGGGTTCCTCCAGAGGTTGCTAGGGGTACCTTGAGCTGTGGCCGATTGACTTCCCACCTGACGGTGCCTGCAAAGTTCGGTGGTCAACGCCACTTGGCAAAGCCAACTGCATGAAGTCAAAGATCTTTTTAGCGGTCTGTAGAGGCTGCACTCTGACTACCACTATAAGGAGGGCATTCTTCCTACTAACCACCAATATAAGGGACATTTTACTCACTGACCAACAATGAATTGGTTTAAACAGGTTACCTAAGACCTAAAAAGTGTTCATCTGGGGTCAACAGGCTCAGAAGGGCTGTCCTACGGAGTTTACAGTGTTCTGTACTTCTTTTATAAAAGCACACATGCTTTAAGGCTAATGTTATGTGAAGTCATTTAACCTCCTAGTATATTGTTGATTCTTTAATGCTACTTTTCAGTAAGTCCAACAAGAATTATTTTTATATACTAGATAAAAACCAGAAAACAATTGAGCATCATCTGTGTAGCAGTAGTAACTTGGATTGGTGGTTTGCCTGGTGATAGCATGTGTACTGCAAATAACATTACAGAAGAGATTTATATAGTACTCAATGTAGCAAGGAGAAGAAAGACAGAAGATGACAGTCCAACTGGCACAAAAAGATTGGTTCACCACTGAGCCTATCATTACATGATTATGAAGCACCATTAGAATTTAAGGTAACAAAACACTGGTATAACTGAAGCCGGCTTGCAACACATCTGTTTAGGTGCAGGAAGACCTTTGCGGAACTGATATACACCCCATGCAATGGCATTCAGGGAAAGCCTGCTGGCTTCTAACTTTCCAATAAAATGTTCACTATGGTGAAGGAATTACTAAAAGTACAGATTCAGTTTTTTACTGATTATAAAGCACTTGCTGCTCTATCTCTCAATCCCTCTGCAGTCCGCAGGATAATTGAAACCACCACGCTATCAGGAAATAGCAGAAGAGAGCTAAGAAGAAAGACCAGCATTTGCTTTACTGCAACATGAATATCCAGGCGATTGTTCGGCAAGGTGTGGGAAAGAGAATGTTATTTTGTGAAAAAAAATTGAAGATACAGATAGTCAGAAATCAACTAATATTTTTTTTGTAACTACCTTAGAGGGGAATGCCACCATACAGCACGGTGTTCTCAAATAAAACAGACATGAAGATCTTCTATCTCCATGTCCTATTACCTGCTAGTAAAACTTTGACCATCTCGCATTCTGTATCTCCACACTTGTCTTTTCTATACAATGTCAGGATGTATTTTATTTAGAACTCTTTAGCAAATAGTATGTAATATGACTTAACTACATATATGTTCACTGTTTTACCATTCAACCAATTCTCTACAGCTAATCTTTTGATTTACACACAGAAAGGAGACACGGTATTCCTGGTTAAGTACTTCATCTTACCCATCTAACCCTAGCCCTTAACCCTAACCCTTACATGCGATTTTGGACACAAAGGTTCCTGCACTACTTGGATGCAACTTTGATGCTACTTGAGTGCCAGAGTGTAAAGTTACATCAAAGTTGCGCTACATGAACAGAACTGTCATATCTTTCTATTAGCCCCCAAAAAAACGCTTCAAAAGTACATAAAAAAACGCATCAACCTGCATAGATGTTAACCTAGCTGCAGTGATAATATACACTCTGTTTTAGCTGCATAGGGATTTGAGGGTGGAGCAGCACACTGGAAGGGGGGGGGGGAGGGTTGGGGTCAGGACAAGTCTGACCATGGGAGAAGATTGGAGAAGAGTTCACACAGCCAGCAAACTGACCACACTGTGCTCTCATGCCTAGTGTGGTCAGTTTTTTTTTTTTTTTTTTTTTTTTTTTTTTCTTAACTAGCAGAACACCAGGAATTTCAAACAAAAGAAGCAATTCAAAGACAACAGGATACTTTTTCATACAGTAGGCACATATATCAGGAAAATTAAATGTTGGGTTTACATATTCTTTAAGCATAACCTATGCTTGTGTGTAGTCTGTTTCCTGCATACCCAGAGAATCCTGAGTAATCTGCATATCTTTTGCAGACATAAAAACCAGTGTTTGACCTCGGGTCCACTATAAGGTGTTTCTGCAACTATACTCTTAGAAGTGCGGCTTCAGTTGCCCACCAACACACAAACACTGTGAAATAGGCTTAGTTACAGTGATTGCTAGCATTGAAACCTGAATAAGACTCATTATTTTGTAATCAAGGGATTAAAAGGCACTCAAATAAAGAAGGTAATTAAAAAGTTCCTGTAAAGTTAGAAACATGTGAGCTGTCATTCTGAGCTGCAAACTCCAGTGCCGTCATTCACATTCTTTTTTCATTGGCTAGAGCTACTTCTAAACCTCTTAATCTAGCCTCCTCTTTTGGCCTGAAGCAATGGATATAGGCTTCTACTCACTCCAATGGCAACAATAGTATTCTCCTATCTATGCACTCTGTGAAATCTCTGCAACAATTCTCTCCTGCTCGCTGATCACCACCTTATTAGCTTCACTCTCTCCCTGTCTCCCATCTTCCCTCTCTCTAACGACCTAACAGTTACCGATAGAAACCTTTGCCACGTCAACCCTTCTCTTCTCTGCTACTGACCACCTATATGACTAAACGTCATCCCTGTCCTACCCAGATCTAGCCACTTCTGTCTACAACAGTTCACTGTCATCCTCCCTAGACAAGCTCGCCTCCATCACTACATACACAGTAAGGCCCGACCCCTACAACTTTGGCAAACAGATTGCACCAGAGGTCTCAAGAAAACATAGCCTCGCTCTTGAGTGTCTGTGGTGTAAGACTAAGTCTCAGAAAGACTTCAACCAATATAAATCTGCCCTCCAGAAATACTATTCCTGCCTCCACACTGCCAAGCAGGTCTATTTCATTACTCCCATTAACACTTTCTCATCCAATCCCCATCAACTCTTCTCTACCTTCAACTCTCTTCTTCGTCCTCCACCCACTAACTCACTCACTGCCCAGGGGATCGCCAATCATTTCAAAAAGAAAATCAATACAATTTGTGAGATCTCCGACGGGCAGATACCTCCCCTACTTAACACTCCACATGCACAGGGACAATCACTGCTTTATGCATTCAACCCCACTGCTATAGACTAGGTTGCTAAACTTTTCTCTAACACCCACCTAACCACATGGACCCTGTCTTGTAGCAAATGCTAAGGTCACCCTCTGGTTCTATCCTACATTCTCTAACTCACATCTTCAATCTCTCCCTCTCTTCCGGCATCTTCCCCAATTCTCTAAAACATGCACTAGTCACCCCCATACTTAAAAAGCCTTTACTAGACCCCACCAATCTTAACCTATGACCCATCTCCTTACTCCCCTTTTCCTCCAAACTCCTTGAACACCTGGTCTACAACTAGCTGAGGAACCACTTCACTGAGAATAACCTTCTTGATCCCCATTCAGTCTGGATTTCACTCTCAGCATGCCACGGAAACTGCTCTCATCAAACGATCTACTAACAGCTAAAACCAATGGGCATTATTCTGTACTCCTACTGCTGGACCTCTCTCCTGCCTTTGACACAGTGGACCACTCCCTCCTCAAAAAAAACTATACTCCTTTTGTCTCCGTGACTGTGCTCTTCATTGGTTCTCATCCTACCTTTCCCTCCACACCTTCAGTGTCACTTACAATTCTACTTCCTCTGCCTTCCTCTGTTGGGGTTCCCCAAACTTCTTTTTTGGGACCGCTCCTATTCTCAATCTACACCTCCACTCTGGGTCAGTTGATTGCCTCCCATGGTTTTCAATACCATGCTATGCTGATGACACCCAAATCTATCTCTCCACCATCTCACCACTTCCTGAAAATTATTCTAACCAAAATTGAGCTCATAATATTTCCTCCCCTACGTGCCCACTGACTAATCAAAATCAAAGGCTCAACCATCAACCCATCCCCACATGCCAGGGAGCTAGATGTATTCCTGAACTCTGAACTATCCTTTCGGCCCCACATCCAATCGCTGTCCAAAGCTTGCAGCCTCAACCTCTGCAACATCTCCAAGAAAGGCCCCTTCCTAATCAATGACACCACAAAGCTTCTAACTCACTCCCTGGTCACCTCCCACCTTGACTACTGCAACTCCCTCCTCACTGGCTTACCTTTTCATAGGCTATCCCCCCTCCAGTCAATCATGAGCGATGCTGCCAGACTTATCTACCCCATTTTGCCAGTCCCTCCATTGGCTCCCACTCACCAATGAATACAGTTCAAGATACTTACAACAACTTATAAAGCCATCCACAACTCAGCCCCTAGTTACATCCATAACCTGGTCACAAATACCAACCAAATAGTTCTCTTCATTCCTCCCAAGACCTCCTGCTCCCTAGCTCCCTTGTCACCTCCTCCTATGTTCGCCTCCAGATTTTCTCCAGAGCCGCTCCCATCCTCTGGAACGCCCTTCTCCAATGTGTCCTACTATCTCCATCTCTGGCCACTTTTAGACGATCCCTGAAAAATCATCTCTTTAGAGGGGCCCATCTTGCCCCACCTAACAACTGTGCATGTGATAAAAGGGTAAAAATATGAGCGCTAGGTAATAAGCCGCTTGCATGAAGGTGAAACCTCTAACCCTTTAAATAAATCTATAAAGCAGAAATGCAGCGCTAAGAAAAATATTAAAGTGAGATAATATGGGTGCAGGCGCTGAAAAGCGCTGAGGGATAAATTATTGTGGTATCGTCTAATTATGACGTATTAGTATGGTGAACATAAAACAAATAAAGTGACTTTCAGTGATCTATATATGACACAATAAAGTCCAAATACAAGAAATATTGGTGAAATCCGTGACTCAGTGGCTGGAAGCTTTTGTACAATATTGCACTAACCAGAAGCGCAATATACAAGCGCATTTGTGAATATAAATCCCGTCATGGTCATCTGGATGTGGATGGGGATGTTATGAATCATCTGGGTCATGTCAGCATGGCAGGTGATCAGCAGATGTCACTCACAGGATCCAGGGGCATCACGTCTGAAGTAAAAGACCAATGCTGGGCATATAGTGGGTGTGCTGCGGGGCTCCATCTTAGGGGCTCATTAAATGACGAGCCAGAGAGAGAAACTATGATAGTGCAGTCATTTTTATTCAAAGGAATGTAAAGAAGGTATACAATGCACTCACATCTGGCTAAGGAAACAGTAAAGATGGCCGCCGGCCTTCCTCGAGGCCTGTGTGGCGTGACATCAGCAGCTGGGCTCCTCTCTAACGCGTTTCATGCTCGTGCACGTTTTCAAAGGGAGCGTGCCAGCTGTGAACGTATTCCTTATAAAGGGCTTGAGCAAACATGCGCCATCTGGCCCAAGTCGCGCATGCACGGACCTGAGATAAACCGGACTTATTAAATGGAAAGGACACAACAACATTGGGGGGGGGGGGGGGGGGGGAGGAAAAAACAAATAATGCCCAAAGATTATAGGGAACAAAAAGGCATAATGATCTTAATTACGATCGTGGTTTTGGTTTTTTGTGTAAAAGAGTATATATGGTATAATTCTACTCTAAACAGTGGGACCGGTAGTGATAGAATCACCATTTTCCAGTAGCCCACTATATTACGTCATGAAAAATAAACAACTGTTCATGTATTTTGGCCAGCAGCCATACCCCCCAGTTATTACCTTTTGTATCTCTCGACCCTCCCTTTTAGATTGTAAGCTCTAATGAGCAGGGCATTCTGAATCCTCCTGTATTAATTTGTATTGTAATTGTACTGTCTGCCCTTATGTTGTAAAGCGCTGCGTAAACTATTGGCGTTATATAAATCCTGTATAATAATAATATCTTAATAATGTGTCACTAAGCTGGAACAATGGGTATATCAGATGTTAGCACAGCCTATATGCTTGTACATTATCAATAATACACATATGCTGGTCATACACATTGAATTTCAGGCGATTCCTACTGAATGGTTTGAAATTACTTTTGTGGGTGGTCATGTCAGCAACACCCAGATCAGCAAGTTAAATTTCCCAGTTGACTTTTGTTGGAAGAGAAAGGCAGAAGATTCCTGATGGAACAGTACTCTGCCGTCATGTTTTGCCATCTCACTGGTTTTATATGCATCTCATGTTTTTCATTTTTAATTTTCTAATAAACCTTAGATAATGCACTTGGTGTTTACGCTCCCTGTGTCCTTCTTTTTCCAGTGTCTGCATTAATCAAATAAAGTTGCTGTCTGGATATTTCGACAGCTGGCAGCACTGTGTCAGAATACAATAGCCCACAGCGGAAGATTCAATTGGAAAGAGTCAAATGTAGAGCTTTAGAATGGATGGGGGAATCTGTTAGACTTTTTTTTGTTTAGCCAAGATGCTGAATGAAAGAAATCTATGTGTATGGCCAGCTTAAGTGGCAAAGAAAGGACAAGCACCTGCAAAAACAAAGCAAAGGCTTCCTATATTAAAAAAATTCTCTGTAAGAGCTGTTACGTGGTAGGTATGCATCACTGATGTGATTTTTGAGATGTCTTAAATTTTCAATCAAACGAGCAATTTCAAGAAATTTCAGGCAATACTATATTACTCAGGTAGTACCATGTCTATATTGTGTTAGATTACTCATAAACCTGTCCTTACTCTCAGCATGCCCTTACTAGATAGGTCTCATTATTGCAGCCACTTCATGTCAAACTGCACAGTGGATGTTCTACGTAGAATTATTATTGCAACTGGAATTAATTACATACAGTACATATCCAGGGTAGGAATACTTATGATCATTTCTTTAGGTTGTAAACAAGAAATTATCTTTAAGGCAATCATAGATGGACACTTCTAGTGCTGTGTCAAAACGATTGCTGACTGCCATGTCATAACATAAGAGATCCATTAGCAAAGACCAACAAGTTAGAAGATCATTCTTTTCTGACTTGTAAGCAGTATCTTAGGATTGCATGTATCATATCAGTGAAATTACTGTGTGATGCACTCCCCTGTCACATATTGCATTTACAATACTCCAAAAGATGTCACAGAGATAGGGAACCATTTGTTGAAAGTACAGGTTACAGGATTTTTTTTTTAAACAGGGTTTAAAAGCCAATGACCTCACCCTTGGAGATCACCTAATGGGTTGCAGAAAAGTGAACACTGACAGACTAAGCAGAATATCTAGTCACAGCAGCAAGCTGTCCAAATATAATATATGAGTAAATATGTAGGAAGAACAAGCATTTGTATAAGTATACATCTAGGCATTATCTAAATTTACCCACCACATCTATCTCTCTCTCTCTTTTGAGCATGTCCAAACATTACTTTAGTAACAAACAGCATTTGTTGCTCTCTGTGTCATCATCGCCAAACCTATAAACTTTTGCAACTGCTGGAAGGTCAGTTCCTATACTGTAAATGCTGCCAAGCCCCCAGAACTATGTCTCCCAAAAGACCTTTCTCCACACACCGTGGGTGGGCAGGCTCTTGGAAGTCAATGCAGCAGCATTGTTTTGCTTGGAAAGAAATCAATGACTACAGATGGAGAGGGAGAAGAAGGGATAAGGGAAAATCAATGTAGGAAGGGCTGACGTTTGTTAGGATTTTAGTGCAGCAAAGGCACGTGTGGCCAGCCCTAACTGAAAGTTAGGAGCACACTGGATTTCTGGAAGTACATGTTTTTTCCCATATACTCTGTATTTAAAAGGGGTAAAATTGTGCATGTATTAGAGAAATGTACAAAAAAAATTTTTTTTTCATCCACTAAAATTTGCGTCCCCATGAAGCCTCTACTGGGCTGTATGATCATTGTATTGTCTGCATTAAGCCAATACAGTTAAGTATCAGACATGGTCAGTTTTTGCCACGTATTGGCGCTGCAGTGTTCATTTTTACATAGCCATTCTTTCTTTCTCTTCTTAGGCCATCACTTAACCCTTGCCTTTCCTTAACTGTGGAACCTGTATCCCTGGTAGTTCTTCCCTTTAAGCTGGCCATACATTATACATTTTCTTGTTCAATTTCCTTAAGGTTTACCTTCAGCTATATAGTGCAAGGGCTTTCCTGATTGCATACACACTGAAAGTGTTTAAGTTTGACCTGATATATGGTTTTGGTAAATCTAAAGGAAAAATGTACAAGAAAATCATATAATGTATGGCTAACCTTACTGTAGGTGGGACACTGTTGCACTTTGCCTTGTGGGACAATATATATTTTATAGCTGAAGATAACAAATAGAGAGCAGTAAAGCCTTCCAAGTGTTCCACTGGACATTATGGACAAGGTAGTATTGTGAGAGTGGAGATAGGCGTGATATGGGATAATTATCAATACTAGAGGAAGATACTTTAAAGCAGTAGTAAACATTGAAAAAAATAAACAACTCTCCAAGCAAGGTAAAGGCATAATGTACTAGTATGCATTGCATACTAGCCCATTGTGAAAGACTTGCCTTGAAATAAAGCCCTCCAGCAGCATGCTGTCACAGTTGCAGGGCCTTCCATCTTCATCCAGTCTTACTTCTGAGTTCGCAGGCCGTTTGATTGGCCGATCCGGGATGACGTCACTCCTGCGCATGCGCGAGTCATGGCTACAGCATAGAGCTACAGCATACCCATGCCATTCCTTCAGAGCACATACGCCGGTGATGTCACCAGCTGCTGCTCACTAGAATATCTCCTTAACCACTTGAGCTCCTGAGAATTTACCCCCCTTAATGACCAGGCCTCTTTTTGCTAATCGGCGCTGCACTAATTCAACTGATAATTGTGCGGTCATGCAATGCTGCACCTAAACAAAATTTACGTCCTTTTTTTCACACAAATAGAGCTTTCTTTCGGTGGTATTTGACCACCTGTGCGCTTTTTATTTTTCACACTATAAACAAAAAAAGACCAAATATTTTGAAGAAAAACAATATTTTTTACTTTCAGCTATAAAAAATATATAGTAAACTCAAAGTTAGTTATAAAATGTATTCTGCTACATGTTTTTGGTAAAAAAAATCCCAATAAGTGTATATTGATTGCTTTGTGTGAAAGTTATAGCGTCTACAAACTATGGTATAGATACTGCAATTTACGACATTTTTTTGCTATACAGCGCTGCGCTAGTTTAACGGACAATTGCAGGGTCATGCAATACGGTACATAAATTAAATTTATGTCCTTTTTTTAACACAAATAGAGCATTATTTTGGTGGTATTTGATCACCTGTGCACTTTTTATTTTTGGCGCTATATAACCAGAAAAAGTTTTGAAGAAACAAAATTTTTTTTTTTTTTTTAAAAAAAACAATATTTTCTCATTTTGGTCATAAAAAATATCTAAAAAAAACAAAAAAATTTTGTCATAAATTTAGGCCAAAATGTATTCTGTTACATGTTTTTGGTTAAAAAAATCCCAGTGCTTTTTGTGAAAGTTATAGCGTCTACAAACTATGGTATAGATAATGGAATTTACATAGCTTTTACTTTCTGACTGCCCATCACATTTCTTGAGGTGCTAAAATACCAAAATAGTACAAACACCCTCAAATGACCCCTTTTTGGAAATTAGACACCCTAAGCTATCTGCTGAGAGGCATATTGAGTCCATGGAAGATTTCATTTTTTCCACAAGTTTCTGGAAAATGACAAAAACTTTTTTCTTTTTTTTTTTTTACACGAAGTTGTCATTTAAATGATTTATTTCTCGCACAAGCCATGGGTATATGTGGAATTACACCCCAAAATACATTCTGCTACTGAGTATGGGGATACCACATGTGTGAGACTTTTTGGAAGCCTAGCCACATACAGGAGCCTGAAATCCAATGACCACTTTGAAAGCCTGAAGGTGCGTAACTTCTTCATTTCACTTCCTCACTACCTATCACAGTTTCGAAGGCCCTGACAAGCCAGGATAGCCCCAAACCCCCCCAAATGACCCCTTTCTGAAAAGTAGACACCCCAAGGAATTTAAAAAGAGGCATGGTGAGTATTTTGCAGATCTCATTTTTTCTCACAAGGTTTTGAAATATAAAAAAAATAGAAAAAATATGTTTTTGTTTTTTTTCTTCATTTTCCAAAAACTTGTGGCAACAAATGAGATCTGCAAAATACTTACCGTGCTTTTTATCAAATTCCTTGGGGCGTCTACTTTCCAAAAAGGAGTAATTTGGGGGGGTTAGGTGCTATCCTGGCATTTCAGGGCCTCCGAAACTGTGATAGGTAGTCTGGAAGTGTAATGAGGAAATAAAGCCCTTTAAAAGTCTGAAGGTGCTTATTGGATTTTGGGGTCCTGTACTTGGCCAGACTGCCAAAAACTCTCGTATGTGGTACCCCCATACTCAGAAGTAGCAAAATGTATTTTGGGGAGTAATTTCACATATAACCATGGCATGTGTGAGCAGTAAATCATTCAAGTGACAATTTTATGTAAAAAAAAAAAAATATATATATATATTTATTTTTGACATTTTCCAAAAACTTGTGGTAAAAAAATAAATTCTTCTATTGTTTCAACATTCCTCTCAGCAAATAGTTTGGGGTGACTACTTTCCAAAAAGGGTCATTTTGGGGGGTGGGGGCGTTTTATGCCCAGCATTAGAAGTTTATGCCACACATCATTCACTCTTCTAACCACCTGAAGACCAAGCCTTTTTGTTCACATGCAAAAAATCAGTATTTTTTGCTAGGAAATTAATTTAAACCCCCACACATTATATCTTTTTTTAAAGCAGACACCCTAGTGAATAAAATGGTGGGTACTACAATTTTTTATGGCACAAAGTACTCGCGCAGCGATTTTTCAAAAGCAATTTTTTAAAAAAAAATACACTTTTTTTACTTTTAATGCACAAAAACACAATATATTGGCCAATTGTTTGGTAAAATATAAAAGATAATGGTATGCCGAGTAAATAGATAATAAACATGACATGCTTTAAAACTGCGCATAACCCGTTCAATGGCGACAAACTGCAAACATTTTTAATATCCATAGGCAGCGCTTTAAAAGCCACCATTTTAGATTTACAGAAGAGGTTTAGTGTTAGAATTACTGCCCTTGATCTGACGTTCACGGCAATACCTCACATGCATGGTGCAACCGCTGTTTACATAACGGCACAGGGTCAAGGCTTGTGCACACAGGTGTGCGCGCATGGGAGGGGCAATTTTTTTTTTTTTTTTTAGTTAGTTATTTTTATTTTTTTATTATTTTTACATTGTACCTTTCATTTTTTTTTTATCACTTTTAATGCTATAACAGGGAATGCAAATAACCCCTATAACTTCAATGGGCATTGTCACATTCTTTTTTGAGAAATCTGGGGTCTATCAAACTCTAGATATCTCCTCTGCCCTTACATTATCTAATCAAACCAAAATCAGTGTGATCAGATGCTTTCCCAATTTACAAATGGCGCTGTTTATATCCTGCGAAACTGAAGTGATGAAATGCTTGTAGCTTCCGAATTCTTAGACTAGAGATGATTGCCACCATTCTGGTCTCCAATCAGCTCTATGGTCAGCTGGCAGAAACACCGGCTGCATTCTCAGGTTCCCCTGATGGCACGGGACTGCCCGAGAAGGCCGTGGAAGGCAGCGGGGGAGGGGGGACATCATCTCCCACTGCTTGTAAAAGCAATCTTGCAGCTAATTAGCCGTTAGGATTGCTTTTACATGAAAGCCGATCACCGGCTGAAAAAAACGATACCAGGATGATGCCTGCAGCTGTAGGCATCATCCTGGTATAACCATTCAAATCCAGTGATGTACCAGTACATCGCTGGTCCTTGTTGGGTGTATATGCTATGTTCTTCTTTTTTTGTATGCAGCCAGTGGACTGAATGAAAAAATGAGAAGAAATCTCTGCCAGAAAAAGTGTGTGGTATGCCCACCATTACAATATACCACCCTGCATCCACCCACTTCTAATGGTGGGCACACATTAGGTTATACTTTGCCACAAGTGCCAGTTCCAAGATTGAATAAATGTCTAAATAGTGGCACGCTTGAATAAAAATTGTCCACGTATAAGTGGTACCCCATATGGAAAAAGGATGACACCAAGTCCCAAACTATCTTGCCACTGCTCCCCATGTAGTCTGGTCACCCGGGGGGCTCCACGTGACTATCTTTTCCCTCATAAATCCGAAAATTATAAGTATAGCCTGTTGTCCTCTCACAGGTCTTCTACATCTTGACCCCATATCTGGCACGCTTGCAGGTGAGAAACTGTTTGAATGCAAGGCGGCCAGAAAAATTAATAAGGGACTCCTCAATGCAGATGTTTTGTTGGGGAGTATAGACATCTGCAAATTTTAGGTTAAGGTGATTTGCGAGGGGCTGAATTTTGTGGAGCCGGTCAAATTCAGGGTTACCCCAAGGATGACAGAGTGTATTGTTGCTGAAATGCATAAAACACATTATACTCTCATATCTATGCTTGGCCATGGCAGCAGAGAACACGACATATGATGAATCGGGTCTGCGGACCAATACAACCGCAATTCATTTCTTTTAGTAATGCCCATGTTGAGGATGGGCCCCAAAAAAATGTAAATTAGAAAACCGTAATGAGTTTCAATGCGAATGGTCTGGCAAGGTTTGAATCTGGGTTGGCGGCGATAAATTGTTGTGCATATAAACTGCTTTGATCCACAATCAACGCATACAGATATTCCGTGAAAAACAGCTCCAAAAATCAAGGAGGTATGTGAAAGACCAGGATGTACTAGACCGCTGGTACTTGCCAGTTCACCAAAAGGTAGAGCGGCACTAGTACTGGCACTCTGCTGCATATGAGAGTCATCAAAATTTAACGGCAAGTGCTAACAGAGATCAGGCCTGATTCTGCGAACACTGCGGTTTTGTGTGCAATGTATCAAGTGACAGTGACCTACTGACACTGCACTTTCTGGGGGAGAAGGGGGGGTAAGCGTGGGGCTAAACGCAGGTGTTGGCAGGTGCCGGGGCTGATCCCGCTAACGCTGCGTTTTTTGGGATGCTATACTAATGTGAACGCTGGTATAGTGCTGACCTGATCAAAGATATTGACCCGTTCAGACACTATACTAGCAATGGAGGTTTATTGTACATGAGCGTGCTCCTGGCAATCAAGGGGTTAAATGTGATGACTGGTGTACTGACAGGCAATCTGACGCTATCTGGGAAGGGTGTGAAACCCACAGGAGCGCGAATCACGTATATATATATATATGTGATTTTGCGTACCCATGCCGCCCTGTAGCAGTATTTCTGCTGTAGGGTGGTCAGGAAGCGGTTACAGAAGAGGTTTGTGTTACGGCGCTGCGTTACTTTAACTGACAATTGCGTGGTCATGCAACACTGCACCCAAATTAAATTTACATCCTTTTTTTCCCACAAATTGAGCTTTCGGTGGTATTTGATCGCCTGTGCGTTTTTAATTTTTTTGCGCTAAAAAAAAAGGCTGACAATTTTGAGAAAAAAAAAACAATATTTTGGACTTTTTGCTATAAAACATGTCCAGTAAAAAAAATTAAAAAATCAAATTTTGTCACAAATTTCATCCAAAATGTATTCTGCGACATGTCTCTGCTAAAAAAAATCCCAATACGTGTAAATTAATTGGTTTACATGAAAGTTATAGTGTTTACAAATGGCGGGAAAGATACTGGGATTTTTAATTTTTTTTATACTAATAATGGCAGCGATCAGCGACTTATGGCGGCGATCAGCAACTTATGGCAGGACTGCGGCGGACATTTTGACACTGGGGGGGGAACTGACATCCCCAGTGACACCAATACAGTGATCAGTGAAAAAAAACCCACTGACACTGTACTAATGGCACTGGGGAGGAAGGGGTTAACATTTTTAAGGTTTACTGTGTGAGGGGAGTGTTTTACTAGGGGGCGGGGGTGTGTGCTGGACGGGGACAGGCTGATCGAGAGAGAGAAACTCTTCTTTCCCTCTTCAGCTTGTCACGAGCTGACAGGCAACTGACAGCAGGGCTGTGTATAAACAATGCAGCCCTGCTCTCTGTCAGCGATCACCGCGAATCGCGGGGAAACGGCCGGTAATGACTGGCCGTGACCCGGTGGCGGAGACCCGCTGCTGACACCCGCGGGAGAGGTAGGGCGCGCGCGCGCGCACGACCCGTTTTGCAAAGCCACGTTTGAAAACGTGGTTTTGCGCAGCCGTGCCGCCCTGCAAACGTACAAATGCAGTGGCTGGGGCTGAAGAAGTTAACGGTGCATGTTTAGGAGATATCCATTTAATCTACAAAAGCTTACCTATAGATCAAAATAGAGAGAGTTTACTACCACTTTAAAGCTTATGATGGTGATACACAACTAAGCAAACTTTGAGAAACATTGCTCAACCTAGTCTCTTAGCCCTGCAATTGTTATATACAGGTTGGGAGAGCCTGCTTTCCACTTTAAAATACACTGAAATTGTAAAATAAATTGGGGGAGATTTACTAAAACTGGAGCATGGAAAATCTGGTGCAGCTCTAAACCAGCCTCACTCAATGAGGGTGCCCAGGCACCCTGGGGTACCCTGAGGTTTATTCAGGGGTGCCTTGGAAAAATGTCCAAAAATAGCCCAAAACTTGTATACAAGCCAGCAGGTGGAACAAGCCTGCCTTTTAGGAACACAAAGCCATAGGTTTTCATTGTGCACCATTACGACCTTCTAGCCGCCGGCGTCCTGACAACCAATGGCATCATCAGTTGATAAGGAGGATGTCAGCTGTCTGCACAGCATCCTGGTTTGACCCTCCCCTGCCCCTCTCCATCAGTGCTGGGGTCACATTAGCTCAGTGATGGATAAAAACTGAGGGAGAAGAGAAACATTGGGATACTAGTCAGTACCAGTGTGCAAAAGTGTATTTGCTTTGTTAGAATAAATCACCTCTAATGTTGAGTGTCCTACATGTGTGGGTGTTGCTGCATTATATTTAGAACTATTAGAATAGTTTTTCACATTTTAGAATGGGGTGCTTCAAGACTGTCCATAATTTTAAAGGGTGCCTTGACTGAAGAAAGGTTAACCATTTCAATACCGGGCACTTTTATCCCCTTCCTGCGTAGGCCACTTTTCAGGTTTCAGCGCTCTCACACTTTGAATGAAATTGCGCGGTCATACAACATTGTACCCAAACTAAAATTTTATCATTTTCTTCACACAACTAGAGCTTTCTTTTGGTGGTATTTAATCACCGCTGGGGTTTTTATTTTTTGCTAAATTAACAAAAAAAGACCAAAAATTTAGAGAAAAAACACACGTTTTTCTTTGTTTCTGTTATAAAAGTTTGCATATAAATAATTGTTCTTCATAAATTTAGGCCAAGATGTATTCTGCTACATGTCTTTGGTGAAAATAACCCAAATTAGGATGTTTTTTTTAGTTTGTAGGAAAGTTATAGAGTTCACAAAACTATGGTATAGATCTGAATATTGATCAATCCTGAAGTACTGACGGCCAATCTAATTTCTTGAAGTCCAAGAATGTCAGAACAGTACAGATATCCCCCAAATGACCCCTTTTTGCAAAATACAGTCCGACGGACTTCATAAGAGGCATGGCGAGTTTTTTGAAGTTGTATTTTTTTTTGTCATAATTTTTCGGAAAATGAAAAAATGAAAAAATTATTTTCACTATTTTTTTTTTACATACTGTCACCAGTGCAGTACAGCGTCATCATATAACTGGCATGGCGGTGATCAGGGACACTGACTGGTGACAGTATAAAAAAAATATATATTTTTTTTACTTTTTTTATTATTTTTAATTTTTTATTACATTTTTCTTTTTTTTTTCATATTTCACTATGACCAAAGTAGTACAATGTTACCATAGTAACATTGTACTACTTTGGGGAAGTGATCAGTATTTTTTTTTTTTTGCACAATTTACTTATAGCAAAGAATTACTTTGCTATAAGCAAGCATTTACCTAAATGACATCGATTCATTCAGGGCTTTTTTTTTTTTGTGCTTAGCTGTGATTTGGCCACAGCTAATCACATGACATGTGCATGACATGTGACCATTCACAGCTAGACACTAGTATACAATGGATGGCATGAATGAAGCCATCCATTGTATACAACTGTCATGTGACCTGTGATTGGTCACAGCAGGTCACATGGTACCGGCAACGGGGGCCGGTACTCAGATCTGTCATCAGCCGTGTCCGAGGTACACGGCCGGTGACAGATCGCACCGCTGCACAGCTCTGCAAGCGTGCAAACTGCGCAATGCCCGGGAGTACGCCATATGGCATCCACCCGGAAATCTAAAGCATTTTTCCGGCCGCCAAACGGCTATTGGCTGGGCGGCTAATGGTTAAGAAACACTGCTCTAAACCAATCAGCTTCCTGGTTTTGTCAAAGCTCAACTGAACAAGCTGAAGTTAGAAGCAGATTGGTTACCATGCACAACTGCATTTGATTCGGAGTGCTCCACTTTTAGTAAATGTCCCCCATTGTGTCTATCAATGCAGTCATATTCCTTTCAACATTACACTTACTACAAAAGTGATCGTTTCTGAGTGTGTTCTTCATGGATAGTCAGATTTGCCTAATTCATGTCATCTTACAGTCTGGGCTATCTATGCAATCTTGCTGAATAAATACAGTAAAATAAATGTACAAGGACATATTAGATTTTTTTTTAGTGCATCAGACCTGCATTTATAGCAGAAGCACTTGAGAGAAAATATGAGCCAATGCCTATGTAAAACATGCAACAGTTATTACTTTGAAGTAGGCTGCTGCTTTTTTCTTAAAACGTAATACCTGAAAGGATATGATAATGTTAGTCACTTAACCATCATAAAAGCCCTCATCCTAAGTACCAGTATTTCCATTTTTTTAATAATTTTCACACATTCCTAGAATGTGATCGCGTGTGCTTGAGGACACTTAAAATTAATAGTGTAATTTTCATATGTCTGCAAAGTTGCTTTTCTTTCTTTACCTTTTCTTTATCACTGGCATAAATTTGCTTATAATCACTTTTATTCTGTTCATTTGAATACATTACAGGTACATAGAGAGAATCTATTTGCAACCGGCTCAGAAAATACAGCATAAAAGGGAATACTCCAGTTTAAGTGGTCTGCACATAAAGTTGCAAGAAAAATTCCATGAATTCTTTTGAAATCACCTGGATTTCAGTACAAATGGCTCCTAAAATATGATCTGATGGTCTGATCTTGATTCAAGTCACAATATAGATGGACTTGTTTAATACGTTTCCACCATCCATTGGTAGAAAAGACACACAGAGTTTTGTGTTCATTAATCATATTTTTTCAGCCTCTTGCATTCCCTGAACAACAGAACTCAGACTAGGAAAGGGAGAAGAACAAGGATCAAATCAGTAGTGTTGTAGTGCTTGTGTGCTAACTGGGAATATGTTGCTAGAAGAAGAGAGGAGAGTGACAGATAGGGGAGATAAAGGAGTATGTTGCTTCTCTTCTCACTGTCCAGTTACAGGCTGGGGAAACCTGTAAGTGTTATTAACTGTAATGGAGAAAACTCAGGTCTCCTGCCTTGCTAGACCAGGCTGTGCTGTGTGGAACGTGTACATCTAATGAAGGGGTGGACATAAATGAAAATACTCTTGCAAGTAAAATGGCTTTTTTTTTCTGTGCATTTCATCTCTGTTTTAGGTTGTTTACCTGAGTTTAGCTTTAAACCAACAAGGTCATTGATGAAAAAAGTGAAGAGACCTCTAAGAAAACAAGATCTTCAAAAGATAGAATAAAAGGATGCTCAAGCAAATGAGAGGAGACTGAAGACATGGTTCGATGGCGCACTACCTATTATGGTATTTACAGTTTCATTACGAATAGATCCTGCTATTTTCAAGAAAGGTCAGTTCGTGTGAGCCAAGCTTCAAAAATAAGTAACCACAGGGGACCTTGGGAGAGGATTTACAAAGATGCAGTATTTTTGAAAAAGCAAAAACATTTTTTAAGGACCCGGGTCATCTTTCTGAAAGAGCAAGTGGGTCTTATGGGTCAATGGTTCACACCTGAGCAGCTGTTCTCGAACTCACAACCACCCACAGTCAAATCACGCTGCTCTGTAGAGACGCATGGGGCTGCATATCATTCTTAATGGCACCCCCATGCATCTCAACCCACAGCGCGTTTGGAGATGTAGGAATCGCAGGGAAATTGCATGGTGGAAAAGCACCATGCAATTTTCCTGTGGCTGCGTTTTTAAAAGGGTGCAGGAACCTTTTTTTTTTTTTGCAAGAAATGCAGGCACAGAAGCCCATACAAATAAATGGGCTTCTGCGCCCATGTAAACGTGGGGTGCAAATCTGCTCAAGTGTGAACCTTTAGCACCCCTATGCATCTCAAACCACAGTGCATTTGTGGGTGCAGGAACTGCAGGGAAATCCCATGGTGCAAAGGTGCAAGTATCTTTTTTTGCAGGAAATGCAGGCATGGTAACCCATTCAAATGAGTGGGCTGCCATGCCCACACAGGCTGAGAACTGTAGCGATTACCCCACAGCCATCAAAAGGATAGCAACTTTCAAGACAGGTTTGATGCTGAATATTGGGCTGGGGAGAAGACACTTTAGATCTTATTAGACCTTTGTAACAATATCTCCATGAACAAAGAAAATTCTATGCACCCTGGGAACGATGATCGCAGTCAGCAGAAAAAAAAAATCCTGGAAGAGAACAACACATTTTCTCTCCAAATAAAACACTATTACGGGTTTCAAGCTTGCCATAGTCCCCTGGGATCTTTTACAGTGCTTCTGGGACAATATTACATGGACAAACAGGATAAACAACAAACTCCTTAGTTGTAATGGGGGAGGGGGTGTAAATCACACAGCAACATCAAAGTTGCTGACAATGCTGACAATGCCATCATCAAGGGAACACAAAATTCAAAATGGAAAAAACTAAGAAAGCAGTTTGTCACAAATTTTCGGAGAAGTTTGGTGGTGCAACACGATTACAGATGAGTTGATTAAAACGTATGTAAACCCAACATTTCATATACCTGATATGTGCCTGCTGTACCGTGTACAGTGCTTGTAAGAAAAAATTGGGATTTATTTCTACATAATGTGGGTTATAGGCCATCTATAGGTGAATAGACACTGGCCAACCAATCAGAGAGGAGGTCATCCCCTATATAACCCCTATTATACAGGAAGTACTTCAGTTTTTGTAGTAAGAAATGAAAATTCCAGAAAGAGGGATGTACTCCAAGAAATGGATTTTACAGGCAAGCATGTAGAAAAAAAAAATTACATTTTCTTTACCGTACATCACAGGACACAGAGCAGGCTATTCATGACTATGTGGGATGTCCCAAAGCAATAACAAATTTGAGGGGAGGGTGACACCATGATAGCCACCATCCAAACTCCCTCAGGACCTATTCAGCTGCCCGTAAAACATTGTGATCAAAGGCAGAATCCTCTGTGGCTCTGACATTCACCTGGTAGAACCTTGTGAATGTGTGAACCATGTAGCGGTCTTGCAAACCTGAGCCACTGACGCCTGATTGCCCAACATGCCACCACACTCCTGGAAGAGTGTGCTTTCACCCAAAAGTGGGGGGATATTACCTTTCAAACCATAGACTTGAATGATCAATTGTCAGATCCAATGAGATATAGTCGCCTTGGATCCCGCCTTCCCCCTCCTAGGCCCCTCTGGCAGCACAAATAGAGCATCTGACCTCCTGACCTGTGCTGTCGCCTTCAAGAAGACCCTTACAGCACGTACCACATCCAAGGTACACAGAGATCTTTCTCTTGCTAACTGAGGCCTAGGAAATAATGAAGACAGAACTATGTCCTAATTGAGAAGAAAGCTAGAAACCACCTTTGCTAAAAAGCACGGATGAAGTTGCAACACCACCTTATCATGATGCAAAACCAAAAATGGTTCTCTGCAAGATAGATGGCTGCAAATGATGACTTTTGCAAAACCTTAAAAACCAAGTTCGGGTCCCAAGGACACAAAGGCAACCTGACAGGAGGAGCCATACACATCACTCCTTGTAAAAAAGTGCGGACCAAAGAGTGAGATGCAACGGGCCTCTGGAAAAAAAAATAGCTAATGCTGAAACCTGGCTCTTAATGGTACCAACAGCCAAATTCTTCTGCAACCCTGTTTGAAGAAATTACAGAATCCTGCCAATCACATACGTTTGTGGTTGCCATTTGTGAACCCCACACCAGGCAATAAAAGCCTTCCAGGTTCTGTAATAAATGTTCCTAGAAACTTCCTTTCTAGCACCCATGATGGGGATGACAGAATCCTTCAGGATCTGGGTTTCAATAGCCACATCATCGAACTTAGTGACCATACAGCTGGGTGCAATATAGGACCTTGAAACAACAGATCTGGCAGATACGGCAGGGCCCACAGCCCATTACTGCCATCTTCACTATGTCCGCATACCAGGCCCTCTTGGGCCAAGCCAGAGCAATCAGTGTTACTGGAATAGCCTCCTCCTGAAGCCTGCGTAAGAGACGAGGCAGCAGATAGATCGGAGAAAAGCATAAATCAGTGAGAACTGGTTCCAAGGAATCACTAAGGCGTGTGGTCCCTTACCCTGAACACAAAAAGACTGACCTTGTTGTTGAACCTGGACGTCAATAGATCTACATCCAGGCAACCCCATCGCTGGAAGATTTCCTTGAAAACATCTGGAACACTGCTGACAGACTTGCAACAGATCTCCCTGCCCAGGTCAGAATGTAGGTCACCTCCTTCTGAGCACCTCGACTCCTGGTACCGCCTGGTGGTTGATGTATGTGACCGCTGTGGCATTGTCAGGCTGCATCCTTACAGACCAACCCTGAAGCCTGGATGTCCAATACCTCAGAGCTAGCCTCACTGCTCAAAGTTCCAGGACATTGATGGGTAGAACCCTTTCACGTGGAAGCCATGTTCTCTGAACTGTGGCCTCCTCCAGAATGGCCTCTCAACCTGAAAGGCTGGCATTGGTGGTTACCAACTTCCACATCACTGGTTGAAAGGATTGTCCCTTCCCCAAATTGTGAGTTATCAACCACCAATGAAGGCTCTGCTGCTCCTCTGGAGACAGAGATATGAAGTAATCCCAGGCCAGAATATTTTTGTTCCAAACAGACAGAATGTACCTTTGCAGCGCTCTGGAGTGGAATTGAGCATGGGGAATAGCCTCCAATGAGGACACCATCTTCCCCAGCAGCCTCATTTAGAGGTGAATTGAAGGATACCTCTTGGCCTTCAAACTGCAAACCTTGTTTCTCAGGGCGCAACATTTCCCTGGAGGAAGAAATACCTTTGCCTGAACCGTGCCTAGGACCATCTCCAAATACTCCAGGCTCTGCACTGGTTCCAAGACCGACTTCTTGAGGTTGAGAACCCAGCCCAGCTGTTCCAGGATCTACATCATCGTAGGGACCACATTCTGCTTCATATCTGGCACCGACCGATATTGGAGCAAGAGATCGTCTAGATAACCTGTGACCGATACTCCCAGAGTTCTGAGTAGCCCCAACACTGGAGCAAGAACTTTTGTGAAAACTCTGGGAGCCGTGGCCAGCCCAAAACAGTAGTGCTATGAACTGGAAATGCTGAGCCCCTATTGCAAACCGCAGAAATCTTAAGTGAGGAATGAATATCAATACATGCAGGTATGCTTCCTTGATGTCTATGGATGCCAAAAAATCTCCCTCCTGTAGGAAGACCACTACTGACCGAACCGATTCCATACAAAAGGATCAGACATTTAGGAACGGATTTAGCCCCTTGAGATCCAAAATAGGCCTTATATCTCCATTTGGCTTTGGGACTGTAAACGGGTTTGAATAAAACCCCTGAAATCTTTTGTCCGCTGGAACCTCCATGATCACTACCTGAGACAATAGGCTATCAAGTGCCTGAAATAAAGCTCTTCATTTCTCTGGATTTATCGGTACATTTGATCTTAAAAACTGGGGAGAGGGAAATACCCGAAATTATAGCCTGTACCCCAAAGAAATCGTGGAAATGGCCCATTTGTCTTGGATTAGAGCCCTCCATGTGGCCACAAAATTCAAAAGCCTTTCCCCCACCCGAACAAGTGGAGGCACCCCTTCATAAGGAGGTGGACCTTGGAGCGGTCTTAGACGACTTTTTCACCCAGGGCCTCCTTGGGTTTTGAGTCTGAGATCTACCTTTGGAGGCTAGGACCTGTGCAGCAAAATGACTGCCTGGTAGACGAGGGCCCAGCAACCAAAGCCCCTGACAACTTAAAAGAAAGGCATTTGGATTTCCTCTTAGAGGGTAGAAGAGCACTCCTACCCCCTGAAATCTTTTGGATATATTTGTCCAAATCTTCCCCAAACAGCCATTCCCCATGAAAGGGAAAACCTGACAACTGGCTGTGCGGCAGAACCTGCCAGGGAGAAGGAGGCCTTAAGGAGAGACTCCAGCTTCTTATTCGCTCTGGGTCCTAGAAAACCTGTACATTATCTACAGGACATGTTAAAGATTTTTTTAGGGATGAAACAGCTGCATCCACTACAGGTAACCCCCACTTCTTACAAACATTTGTTCCATGGGGTACAAGAGAGAAAACATCTTTGGTGGAACAAAAACCCGGTCTTGGTGATACCAGCTGGCATACATAATTTGCTCCAGAAGAGGATGCACTGGAAAGGCCTGAGTACTCTCTGAAGGCTTCAAAGAGCCCAGGGCAGAATAAGTAACCTCAGAGGATTCTATTTGGGGTAGCCTGAAACCAGACCTTACTTTTTCAGTGAGGTCCTGAGACAGAGGCAGAGACCGCCTGCTTCTCCTCAGGCCGTGACTCCTCAGACAGAAATTCTATGGCCTGACTTTCCTGCAGCTCTTCCTCATCCTCAGGCTCCACCCATTCCTGCTCCAGGATTGGTGGTTCTAGTGACAGGGATCTATCCCGCTTCTTAGTTCCCTGAGAAACCTATGCAATCATACCAGCGATATTATCTTCTAAACACACTAAGGCTGAAGCAAGATCATCCTTGGTTACATATGCTGAAGCAGAAGCCCCAGTAGCAGCCACAATGCCAGACAGACACAGCGGCTCAGACTGCCCAGTCGCTTCTGGCCTGTCAGGAAAGGATACTACAGTGGACGTTGGCTAGATTCCTCAGGACCGGGTGGTGGTACATTAGTGCCCTTTCCTGCTGCACCTCCCCCACTCTGGAAGACATTACCTCCACTAGTAAACAGAGATCTCAAGATAAAGCTATGCCAGCAGTGTACTGAAGTAAAAACACTCAAAAGCCAATGCAGACTTATGAGCAACCTAGGATGGCTCCTGACTGACTGGTCAATACTTCCCCCTCAAGGGAGTACTCATGTGCCCCTACAGAATATCCTGCTCTGTGTCCTGGCCACAGGAGATTCCCCAGTAGCAGTCCATGTGTGTCCTGGTCTCCAGATAAGAATATATGGTCGACCTCCACTTCCGGATGCTACTGCACATGTGCCAGCAATACTCCCTCTAGTGGCCGCGAACGGAAGAGCAAGCACATCTCAGGAACAATTGCGAGCACTTCCCTCTGGTGGAAACTCACAGTCACAACACCTCTCCTTTTCCCTCCAATATAGAGCTTTGTTTGTTTCTCTTTACAGAGAGAAAGAAAAAAAAAGGAGATATCTTGCCAGTCCCTCTGCAGGTCTCTGACTTCCGTCAGGTACCAACCTTCACTTATCATGGTGGGCATTGTCATACAGACTATCAAGGACTCAGTCCCCATGCTGAAGGGCCACTGCCTTGGACCCGTATAGCACACCACTGGAAGCACCTTGGTCAGATTTAACACTGCACAGAGTTCCATCTGTGCAGGGTCCAGCGTTGTAAGGCTGCATTACAGGCAAAACCTCAAGGATTCTTCTCCTTATCCAGCGAGGCTCGGGTACCATCCATTTTGGCTCACAGCTTTGCGAATGGATCCGAATAAAGTCCCTGATTCTCAAATGGAACCGTTCTGAACTTTCAGGTATGTTCCAAGAGCACAGAAACACTTTCAGTGACCATCCACCTTACAGACACTGGCGAAAAAATGGAAGTACTTCTTGTATAGGAGGGGTTATATAGGGGGGACCTCTTCTCTGATTGGTCAGTCAGTGTCTATCCAACTATAGGTAGCCTATAACCCACACAGTCATGAATAGCCTGCTCTGTGTCCTGTGATGTATGATAAAGAAAGTATCCTGTTCTCTTTGTATTGCTTCCTTTGTGTACAAAAACCTGGTGTTCCTGCCAGTCTCTCTGCTTTCTTATTAAAAACTGGCCACACTAAGCAGAACACACTGTGGTCAGTTCTCTAGCTATTCCAGGAACTCAGCCTGCTCTCCTCCAATGAGCAGACTTGTCCTGACCCCCCACCCCCTGCACAGCCATCCACTGGGAAGACCAGTGCCTGCAGTTTCCCCTCCCCCAATGTATATGCGGCTGAGAACAGAGGGAATACGATCACATATAAAAAAAGGGGAAAACGTTTTTATCATTTTTTTTATTATATCTATACACAAATAGTTTGCCTTCCATTTCTATTTTAAACTGAATGGGTTATTCCCCTCCGCCCTATAGCAGAAGTACTGCTACAGGGCGGCACAGCGGCACAGCTGCACAAAAAAAGGTTACTGTGATCATCAATTATTTAAATATAATTACTTAAGCAAGCTAAAACAGTATGCCATTAGGACAATCGCCAGGTCTAACCCCTGACCATTTCCTCACCTCTAAGATCTTTATTGTGCCCTGAACAGTCTCTTCTCTCAATGTCTCCCGCCAAGATCTGCTTATTCAGTTCATGCTTGGCCTGGGAGACATTAGGAAAAGAGGCTTTGCCACAAATAATGGACACATAAAGGAAAGTACAGTTATACTTTAGCACCATATTTAAAAAAAAAAAAAAAAAAAAAAAAAAAAAAGCATCAATGCTTAAAATATTTAAAACATTTTCTTAGCAATTAAAAAACACTTTTTTCTTCCTTGTATAAATATTTTAGGTTTACTGGTCTTTATGCTCCATTGAAAGTGTAAAATGAAGAATTCATTACCTACTCAAGTATACCTGAATGTATAAGGATGCACTTTTATATATTCAAGAGCTGGTACACAAAGGAAATATTCTTTTCTCCCTTCTACAGCAAAATTATAAAAAGCCTAAATGACACTCCTTTAAGCAAAGCCATCTTTTGACACATCCATTTCAATGAATAATCATAGCTAGTACTGTTTGCCGTTAATGATGGCAAAAGGATAGTGTCATTTACAACAATCCTCTTTTCAGGCCTTCATACTTTAGGGCATCTCAGGTTGCGCGGGCCCATTAGTCATTTTCAGTCCACATATGCATCACGGTGATGCATGGCCAGAATGCGTGGGCAATTATTCTTGAGGGGGCCACTAATACTCCTACAGTGACAAAGCTGCTAAACATTTAATGAATAACAAATTATCCCGTTAATTAAAATAAAATCTACAACTCCAATAAATGAATGCTTTAAAACTTGTCATTGAGAAGCACTTTGCATTTATTTGACTAGCAAGAGAACAGAAACAGCGGTAGGAGAATCGCCCCTGGTGCTGATTTCTTACCACTCTAAATGTCTCCTCTGAGCCAGAGTACACTAGCTGTTTCTGATCATGCTGTGAGACACCTGCACTGGCTAGTAGACTTGTCATGACGCACAAAACCCTACCATCTTCAGCTTGACATTGTGCAAGTTATAATTATTCATCCAAATGAAAATGTCACTGCACCAGCAGCAGACCTCTCATCAGAGCAAAAGAAAAATACATCAAAACATTATCAACCCAGCAGGAAGACAGGGGCCATAAGGAAAATTACCCATTTTTAATATGGATGCCAGAAGCGGCATCTATTATTTTTTTTACTTGAGGGAGGGAAAGAGATCCTCTAAGGTCTGGAGTCCGGCAGCATTAACAAAACCATGATGCACATAAAAGAATGGACATACACATAAAAGGGAAAAATAAAATCAATCACACCATGTTGTTTTTTGTTTTTTTTTTTACATTTTAAAATACGTATCCGTTAAAAATCTGTAAGATGGATATTTTATGGTGCCAATGAAGAGTTTGCTTTAGCAAAAAAAAAAACACATGACAAAAAGTCAAAGAGATTTTGCAGCGTAATGTGAAAGAAAGGCAGCATGCTGTTCAATAAAAAAAGGAAAGTTGCACATTAGAGTTTGATCACCATAAAAAGCAGGCTGAACTAGAATATTACCAATTACCATGTTTACCTACTCTGCTTGCCAGGGCACGGAGGCAATGCTGGACAGAACACCTTTTCAAAACTCGTGTTTGTTCCCCACCCACCTTTCTTTGCACTGCATCATACTACCTGAAAGCACTGATGAAAGCTTCATAGTGGAACTGAGCTCAAAAAGTATTGATTTGCTATGTTAAATGGAACATTTAGAAATGCCTATTCAATATCCTGGAAAAAATGTACCTTTTGCCTTCACACCCATGCGTATTGCGAATGATGTTTTTTTTTTTTTTTTTAGTGTGTTTTTGACCACGCATTTTTGATGCATTATGCGGGTTTTTTTGACTAGGAAAGTATTTCCAGTTTTGGGTTAGGGTTAAATGTTATGGTTAGTTAGCGGTAATCATTCGTGTTTCTAATCCAAACAATTACAGCTAACCCTAATCATTATTGCTAACCCTAACATGCAACTTCGGACACAAAGTTTCCCTCTGTACTTGTCAAATGCACAGATGCGAACAAGATCCATAGGCAACCATGCTAAATGGACTGTAGTGTGTTTCTGCAAAATGCATAGGTGTGAACCAAGGGTAACTCCTGCAAAATAGAAATGCACTTCCAATTATGTGAGTGTGCCTAGGCACTCCTATGTCTACAGCCTCATAGCTGTATATCTGCAGTGTGAGATCTAAGGCACAGCTGCTTCTGACCAGTCTTGTGAGATTTGACGTTACATTTTTGGTGATGTCACTACTGTATTGCTCACTGTTTTGCTTGCTAAAGGCTCGGATGTGAGGGCACAAAACCCTGCCTCTACCAAGATGGCTGCTTTTACATAAAGACAGTGTGGAACAAGGCATCTTAGGTCACTAATGGGGAAAAGATCAGCTGCAGGAAGACTATAGGCTATACTGGCAACAGGTCCTTTGATCTCTGCATGCCTTTTTTAGGGTTATCAAATTTATCAAGTGCATCTCCTCTAAAGTGTAAATATATATTTATATACACTGCTCAAAGAAATTAAATAATAATAATCAGGGTTAATCACTTTGTGGTCTTAATGTTATGGCTGATCTGTGTGTGTATACACATATAAAGCATTTAAACAGTATAGCATCAAGTCAATTAAACTCCTGGGATATTGATCTGGTCAGTTAAGTAGCAGAGGGGGTTGTTAATCAGTTTCAGCTGCTTTGGTGTTAATGACATTAACAACAGGTACATTAGTAAGACAACAATGAGACAACCCCAAAAACAGGAATGGTTTTACAGGTGGAGGCCACTGACATTTTTTCCTTACTCATCTTTTCTGACTGTTTTTCACTAGTTTTGGATTTGGCTAGGGTCAGTGTCACTACTGGTAGCATGAGGCGACCTGGACCCTACAGAGGTTACACAGGCAGTCCAACACCTCCAGGATGGCACATCAATACGTGCCATTGCCAGGTTTGCTGTATCTCCCAGCACAGTCTCAAGAGCATGGAGGAGATTCCAGCAGACAGTTACTCTAGGAGAGCTGGACAAGGCCGTAGAAGGTCCTTAACCCATCAGCAGGACTGGTATCTGCTTCTTTATGCAAAGAGTAACAGGATGAGCACTGCCAGAACCCTACAAAATGAACTCGAGCAGACCACTGGTGTGAATGTCTATGGCCAAACAATCAGAAAATCAGAAACAGACTGCATGAGAGTGGCCTGAAGGCCCGATGTCCTCTAGTGGGCCCTGTACCCGGCACTATAGAGCTCAATTGGCATTTGCTATTGAACACCAGAATTGGCAGGTCCGCCACTGGCACCCTGTGCTTTTTACAGATGAGAGCAGGTTCACCTTGAGCACATGTGACAGACGTGAAAGGGTCTGGAAAAACGATGGAGAACGTTAAGCTGCCTGCAACATCGTTCAACATGACCATTTTGGTGGTGGGTCAGTGA